>NC_058081.1:513254294-513567678 GCF_014858855.1 Bufo gargarizans | reverse complement strand
GGGGTAATATTATAGTAGTTATATTTTTGTACATAGGAGGCAGTATTAAAGTAGTTATATTCTTGTACATAGGAGGCAGTATTAAAGTAGTTATATTCTTGTATGTAGGAGGTAGTATTATAGTTGTTATATTCTTGTATATGGGAGGTAGTATTATAATAGTTATATTCTTGTACACTGATGTATTACAGTAGTTGTATTCTTTTACAGAAGTTTGATGAGACTAACATTTAGAAGATAGGTAGTGAAATACTATTCTGTGCCATGTTTTTGGTATGTACCGTAGCTCAGTCTTGATTCTGTGTCAGGGATGTTAATATCAATTGTGACTGGCTGCCCTTTATGTAATCTTTGGGGACCTTCTGCTTTAAGTAAGATAAACACTGTCACCATTCTGCAGAACAAAGATCTCTCAGAGCAGGTTCAGACTCTGAAATCCACCAGAAGCTCCCTCCAATCACATTAATTTGCCGTCTCTGACTTGTAGCTGTATATTTCTGAGAATCAATAGGACTTCTTATGTTGGGGGTTCACTGTATATCTTGGCCGAGTACCAATAACTCCACTAAACACAAGCTCTAAGTGTTATGCCAGAAAAGCAAACACCGTCCTGCTGAGATATTTTGCAACAGGTGCACGGCACAATTACTCCACAATTACTGCACAATTATGGCGTATTTGCGGATCTGAGGTGAAGGAACCAAGACGTCTTCCAAAACCTTGTGAGAAATAAGCAGAATTATGCAATGAGCTGACGTCTGTCACAATCCAAGAAAGCAAAACTAAAGGATCACAGGGCATCGAATAGAGAAACTGCAGATTTAAAAAGAAGGAAAAAATACAATTGCAACAAAAAGTGAAGTGAAATATGTAAGTGCCCAGCCCCCTACCGCCCCTGTGGGTCCCTCCATTTGGATACCTATCTAAAATTGATCCCATATCATGATATACCTATTTGCAGACAACAATAAATCCTTCATGAGAAATTCTGGCCCATCTCTGGTGATGATGGAGAGGACTTATGTCATAAGCCATATTGTTGGGTTTGTGTCCCGTGCCCGCCGCCCTCCTGCTGTCCCCTGCGGGCGTGGATGCAGTGACACTCCAGTCTCCTGGTCACTGGTATCCTCTCCTTGCTGCTGCCTCCAAAATCCTGCCTAATGCTCCCATAGGGCATGCACACGCTCGCCTCCACTCTCCACACTCCACAGTGCGTGTTCTAAATCCTTCCCCAGCCAATGGCTGAATTTGCCTGGGTATTTAATGATGCCTGAGCTTTAGGCTCCCTAGTGACCAGCAATTGTTTAATAGTCTAGTGATATTGCGTTTTGCCTTTGTTTATCCTGCGTTATATCTTGCCTGTGTTGCTGCTGTGCTCCAGCTTTTGTTTCCATCCTGACTATGTGCTCCTACACATTTAAGTTCAGTTCTGCTTGTATTTAAGTTACCCCAGTCTGACTTCTCTGTTGCCAGCCTGCATGCCTTGTGTGTGGCTCATCATTACCCCATGCACAGATCTTTCTTGTGTCTACATTAACTGTGTGCTGCTTGGATCTCTAAAACCAGCATTCAAGCCTTGGTGCCTGTTCAGACTACCTGTGGTTGTCCTGCAATATTTTTATTTTTTACATCCCATGCTTGCACCGGCGTCCCTGACCCAGTGGCACAGCTGCCACTACCGGGACTATCCCACAATGTAGTGGTCTGGTTGCTAACCCGCAGTTAAGTGCAGATCCCAGGAATACTGGGGGAGCGTCAGAATAACGACTTAAGGCCTCTTTCACACGACGGTTTTTTTTTTCCGTTTTGCGGGCCGTTTTTTGCGGTCCGTATACGGAACCATTCATTTCAATGGTTCCGCAAAAAAACCGGAATGTACTCCGTGTGCATTCCGTTTCCGTATTTCCGTTTTTCCGTTCCGTTTAAAGATAGAACATGTCCTATTATTGCCCGCAAATCACGTTCCGTGACTCCATTCAAGTCAATTGATCCGCAGAAAAACGGAACACATACGGAAATGCATCCGTATGTCTTCCGTATCCGTTCTGTTTTTTGCGGACCCATCTATTGAAAATGTTATGCCCAGCCCAATTTTTTCTATGAAATTACTGTATATGCCATACGGAAAAACGAAACGGAAACACAACGGAAACAAAAAACGGAACAACGGATCCGTTTAAAACGGACCGCAAAACACTGAAAAAGCCATACGGTCGTGTGAAAGAGGCCTAAAAGTTAGCCCTACTTAAAACCAGTTGGCACATTGGGTTCACATTCACATATTTGTAACACTTGTAGAGTAAATTTATATTTACAGTATAGCTACATCCTGCACTGCGTACACTGGTCAACCTGACCTCCATTTTTATTTGTTGGATGAAGTTGAGTTATAGTTTGCATACATTGGTCTTGGCCTTATGTGATGTTCCCATCCAGACAATATCAGAACATACAGCCTACTAGCTAGTGGCATACATAGATAAGTAAGGGCCCCATAGCAAGGATCAAACCAGGTCCCACACACAGGACAGAAGGGTTTCCACCTAAACCCCTTTCAATGATCCTTGGGCAATTTAGCTAAAAGTTGTTCCTTTAGAGGGTAGAGTCCTGACCAAGTTTTCACCTCCAGTAGAAGAGAAGATGATCCCAACTAAGACTGGGCCCCCTCTTGCCCTGGGCCCCATAGCAGTAGCATGGTCTGCCGCTATGGTAGTTACGCCCCTGCTACTAGCTCACCAATAGGAGTCATGAGCTCCCTAGGGGAAGGGACATTCTATGATCCATTCATTAAAAACATTTCTGGGCAGATCATATATATAGGTTGAGATGTCCTATTTAGGGTGCACCAGGGAGGATGCTGGAGCATTGTCTAGACTGGAGGATGGTGCCTGAAATTTCCAGATAGTGTTTTGTAGGCTCAATGGTGTAAAGAAATCAGATGGCTACATACATCTTGATTCTGGCATTTATTTAGCAGCTCATGCTGATTTTTTTTGTCAGGAAAGTTGCCAGTACTTGATATGTGGGCGGATTCACCCACCTGTGGAGCTTAATCTCTGATGGAAGACATCTGGGATCGCTTGTCTGTCGGCTGTTGATGAAAAAATGAACAGTTCTGAAGGAGATTTTTAGTCCTTATCTGCTGAACAGGAGCAATCACACCTGGCAAACAACGGGATCATTTTATAGATGGACACCTGGAGCCATTGTAACCGACTGTCCATTATATCTACTATATTCCAGTAATGAGTCACTGGTGACAGTGATTTGTGAAGACACCTGAAAATAAGGAGAGTGGATAAAATAGGGAAAACATAACAGTGGTCAGGACATCTGAAATTCCCACAGACTCATCCACTTTTCACAGGAGGCACCAACAAGCAGATGGTTGCCTCAGCTTGTCCTTAATATATGATGAAAAGATCCAGCTTGTTGGAGATCACAGTGAGGATACAGCAATACGTAAATGATCTGCGGATTTTAAACAGCATATTTATCAGAATTCTGCAGCTGTAAATTCCGCACCAGATGGTGCGTGTTTTGTTATAGATACCATCACAGGAATGCCGCAGATTTCACCCTCTGCATTTTGAAGGCTAAAATCTGTGGGCAGAAACCCCACTTCAGCAAGGGGTTGTCTGACTTCAGCAAGTGGCATTTATTATGTAGAGAAAGTTAATACGAGCCACTTACTAATCTATTGAGATTGTGCAGATTGCTTCCTTTGCTGGCTGGATTCATTTTTCCATCAGAATATACACTGCTTGTTTCCATGGTTACGTCCACCCTGCAGTCCATCAGTGGTGGCCGTGCATTGCCAGTGGTGGCCAGATGCTCTAGTGGCCAGGACCATGGAAGCTCACATAAGCTAGTGCTTTTTCTTATAGTGTGCAAGCACGACCACCACTGCTGGATTGCCGGGTGGTCTTTGTGGCGAAACCAACCTCGCCACTGGGTTTTGGAGGGGCTTGGCTTCCAGCCTCTTGCCTCAGGATTATGGCCCATACTAACTTTAAAGGAGAAGACAAACCGGCTGCACAGCTTAAATCTGTCTTTGGAATTTTATTGTATGTTATGTGAGGGTACCCAGATAGCTAATTTTATTGTATTCGTGTAGTCTGAGTGCCATTCACCTAATAATATGCACTCAGACTTGAGCTATCTGGGGATATGTTAAATGTCTGTGTTTACTGTAAGGGTGTGACATTGTATGTTTAAATGGTGATTTCTGTCCTGTTGTCTCCACATGTGTATTGGTGATTTCCCTTTGTCCTGAGAGATAATTGAATTGCTCCCCGGGTGTCTCCAGGGCAGAGAAACCATGATGCATTGTGGGGATGTATTGTGCCTGTTTTATCCTTCATCATGTTGAGGCTGGTGTTTGGGTAACTGATCAACACTGGGGGATTGCTATACGCTGAAGATTTGCTATACTCCCCTGGCTTTACTACTAGCTCTTGTAAGAGCTGTTCCTGCTCTCTGGTTTTAGGAGAGGTTCACCCACTGGAGCCTGGAGCCTTGTCGTAGGTCCAGTGTGGGTAGGAGACGGTGAGACCTCAACCAAGCTTCGCGGTTCGTGGGGTCTGCAGTGCGTACGGTGTCAAGTGGAGTGCTTGGAGTCCTCGGAAAGCACTAGGAGCATCTATCAACGGAGGTACCTGGTCGGGGTGCCAGGAGATCTGTTATAGTCTTTAACCATGGAGTTAACCAAGCAGTGTATAATGAGATGGAAAAATGAATCCAGCTAGCAAAGAAGGCAATATGGACAATAACAATATATTAGTAAGTGGCTTGTATTAACATTTTCTACATAATAAATGGTATTTGCTGAAGTGACACAACCCCTTTTTAAAGGTGTTATCCAAGACTAACAAATGCACCCCCATATTCCAGGCTCCTCACACTGAATCTATGTGAGATGGGGAAACAGCTCTCGTTGTCTGAACACTGTTTGTGTAGATTAAATTAAATGATCTGGACTGACATTCTGCTGTTTGGCCACAAGATGCCGCTGTTTCCTAAACACAGCTACAGACTGCATATATTTTCATATTCATGAGAGGTGGAGTTACACAGAGCCTGGAGAGGAAGAGAAAGTGAGCAGCCATCTTAGAGGGAGCTGAGACTGAGGAACTGTTTGAGCAGCTGATCCAACAGCATCCAGGTGTGAGAGCATCCCTCAGTGACCAGAGCTGCAGCTAAGTGAAGCTGATCGTGTCCAAGACCCTGATCCTGTCCAGAATGCTGATGAGAGCTGAGGAGCAAAGCTACATACACTGCGGTATGGCATGCTTGTCGAAGAGGCATTTGTTCTGTTCAGAGTCACCAGCGGATGCAGAGCAGACCCGGGTTGGAAAGATCGTGCACACATCTCATTACAGTGTTGGCGCCTAGAGACTGAGGCCAGGCCTGTAGTTAGTTAGTTAGTTAGGGTTTCTGTTTGTGTCAGGCCACAAGTGTTGCTGGCTGTTTATTGCAAGGAGTCCATAATTTAAAGTGACATTTCACATAGGAGAGCTGATAAACTTCCCACAAACTCAGGCCAGGCTGATGTTTTGCTCAGGAGGAATATTCAGGCACGTGCTACCAGATATGGGAGGGGGAATACTGTAGAGCATTGCAAACTGTTGTGCTGTACCGCAGGCTAGCCCCTACCACACACCCATACAGTTATTCTTGTTTTTTTAGGGTAATAACAGGTAAGGTGTGGCGGTTTAGTTGTGCCCCCCCGGTAGGTAAATTACCACGCTTTGTACCGCGCTGTGCAGCACAAGGGTCTTAGCTTTCGGGCTGGGTGTATGTAACTTTATTGTGTGTTCCCAGCATTTATGGTTGTGTTCATTGCCACATTTAAGTAAAATTCTGATTTGGCAAAAGCTGGTGGTGGAGTTGTTTTCCTTGTTCGTGACTTCGCTGTATCCTGGGGACCCCAACCCAGTACTTACATATACTTACCTGGCTCCCCGCTCCCTGAGCCGCTCCTGGTCAGATGTTTTCATCTGCGCACGGGGTGAAGCAGCAGCAGCGGAGCGGGGACCAGCAGCGGCGCAGGGAGTGGGGAGCCAGGTAATTCACTGTGAAGGGCCCGGCATATGGAGGGCATTTGTTAGTCTCCGATAACCCCTTGAAATTTACATGCTGAGTGTTTAAAATCTGAGTATACAGTAGAAAAGAAGGACTATATCATAAAACAACACATCTCAAAAATGTAAAGTATAATAATCTTTATTATAGCCATAGTTAGACATAGAGGTTAAAATATTGTACATCATAAAGATCCATCCTGTGAGCTCTCGGCATTTCTCACGTGCTTCTGTTTCACATGTGTGCTAATTTTTTATTATTTATGTTCACATACTGCCTCAGCCATCACTTTTATTTTAAGACCCCCTGAAGTAGCTGGTGTCCACCAGTAACATGCATGGAGCAGAAAAATGTGCATGCATTAACCTGAACGTCTCCACTATATTGTATGGGTGTCTATTTATCTTTGACATTGGGTATACTGTGTCCTATTTTATTGAATTATATTTCTCCATTTTCTTGTTTGTCTGGGTGCTAGTATTTTTCTTATTGAGAATTAGGTGTGTGTACCTCATAGGGTCTTTTTATTGTAGACAATATTTTAAACTCTGTAAAGATTACTATACATCTTTTGGATGTGCTGCTTTTTTATATAGTCCAGCTTTCCTGCTGTATACTTCAATTGGACTCAATGGGCTATTCACATTTCACTCCAATATTCTCAGTGTGCCCCCTTTTTTGTTAATATTGAAAATTTTAAATCTGCACCACATGTCAAGTTTTGTGCAGATTCTATTGCATAAATGTTGGATGCAGCGTGTGGATGAGATCTGTTAAGGCTACTTTCACACTCGCGTTTGGTGCAGATCCGTTCAGATAATACAACCGTCTGCATCCGTTTAGAATGGATCCGTTTGTATTATCTTTAACATAGCCAAGACGGATCCGTCTCGAACACCATTGAAAGTCAGTGGAGGACGGATCCGTTTTATATTGTGCCACCAGATTGTGTCATAGAAAACAGATCCGTCCCTATTGACTTACATTGTGTGTCAGAACGGATCCGTTTGGCTCAGTTTCGTCTGTCGGACACCAAAACGCTGCAGGCAGCGTTTTGGTGTCCGCCTCCAAAGCGGAATGGAGACGGAACAGAAGCAAACTGATGCATTCTGAGCGGATCCTTATCCATTCAGAAAGCATTAGGGCAAAACTGACCGCTTGTGAGAGCCCTGAACGGATCTCCTAAACAGAAACCAAAACGCTAGTGTGAAAGTAGCCTAACATCTCATCCACTTTGCTGCTATTGTGAAAACGTGTGGCCATACCCTCATGGTGGAAAGCAGGGTTGTAATGTGAAGCTTCTGCACACAATACAAAATCTATAACACCGTTTCCCCCTACTGACAGTACTATGTGCCATTTATTATACCACCCATATTCCTATGTGGCAGAGGGGCTTTTGGGTTTCAATGCAGGGGTTGTCTCCTACCTCTGAACTCCCTATAGCTAAACCTTTCAAGGAAAGTGAGAAGATGAAGAGGATGCCTAAGGCCTCTTTCACACTTGCGTTGTCCGGATCCGGCGTGTACTCCACTTGCCGGAATTACACGCCGGATCCGGAAAAACGCAAGTGTACTGAAAGCATTTGAAGACGGATCCGTCTTCAAAATGCTTACAGTGTTACTATGGCACCCAGGACGCTATTAAAGTCCTGGTTGCCATAGTAGTAGTGGGGAGCGGGGGAGCGGTATACTTACCATCCGTGCGGCTCCCGGGGCGCTCCAGAATGACGTCAGAGCGCCCCAGGCGCATGGATGACATGTACATGCGATCACGTGATCCATGCGCTTGGGGCGCCCTGACGTCACTCTGGAGCGCCCCGGGAGCCGCACGGATGGTAAGTATGCTGCTCCCCGCTCCCCACTACACTTTACCATGGCTGCCAGGACTTTAGCGTCCCGGCAGCCATGGTAACCATTGAGAAAAAGCTAAACGTCGCATCCGGCAATGCGCCGAAACGACGTTTAGCTTAAGGCCGGATCCGGATCAATGCCTTTCAATGGGCATTCATTCCGGATCCGGCCTTGCGGCAAGTGTTCCGGATTTTTGGCCGGAGCAAAAAGCGCAGCATGCTGCGGCCAAAAAACGTTCCATTCCGGAACGGAAGACATCCTGATGCATCCTGAAGGACGGACTGTCCATTCAGAATGCATTAGGATAATCCTGATCAGTATTCTTCCGGCATAGAGCCCCGACGACGGAACTCTATGCCGGAAGACTATAACGCAGGTGTGAAAGAGCCCTAAGAAGATGGATTCAATCACAGGTCATGTGCTCATCACTGGAAAAAAAAACTAAATAAGACAAGAATCTGAAGAACACTACATTTTCATGAGGGCAAGAAGTTAACAGATTAAGTTTGGATGATTGCCTGAAGAAGGTAGAGGGAAATCTCACCAGCGCTTTGGCACCTGACATAAAGGAAATTTAGTGCCAAACTGTGAACCTCCCCCCACAAGTGCCGATACCTGCCTCTGTCAGGATTTACAGCACTACTTCTTGGTAAGGCGAGGTGTTGGACTGATTTGAACCGGGTACAGATGTTCTACAGCGAGGTGTGTGGTGCTGCTGAAAGTGTGGGACTTGTGCTCCAAGGATCCACTGTAGGACCCTCCATCTATATAAAATATCTGCTCCCCTATTTGTGTAACAGGTTATCTGTGACTCATCTTCTAAGATGTAGACCCTAGTGGCAGTGATTGCGCCAAAGTCACCGCCAAATCTTTTGCTACTGGATCTTTGGGTCCCCCAGAACTTGAAGGCTCTAATGTTACTCCTCTGGGCCAGACTGACCCTGATTGTGATTACCAATTGGGGATGCTCTTCAGGATTCATTTTGCTTTTACTGTGGGCACCCCCATAATACCTCCACCACCACAGCAATAAATAATGTTCTGCTTAGACATTACAATCACATATTCTTACATTTTGTATCTCTTCTAAGACCATAAATCCTGGATATTCAGAGGGTGTGAGCTAAGGATCCTGCACGTTTCCTAACTTTACACACTTCTCCATTGTGTGCCCCTCAGACCTCGTCCATGTACAATTTTGCAGCTACAATGTGTCGTTTGTGCTCTCCTTGCGCTTCCTGTGTATGGCTGCCCTTAATTGATGTTGATGGAATTCTTGAGGCTTAACATTTTAAAAAATAAACATTTACCTGAATGGAAGAATGTCAGAGATTTCTGGAAACTCGCAATGTAACCCGCAATGCAAACGTTGCTGCTTCCCAAGTCTCCCAGGTGCAGGCGCTGCCTCATGTAGTGCACTGGATTCCAGGGTTTGATCCTGGGTGTAAAACCTGACTGCTCAACATTTGTTAAATTGAAGAAAGACTGTAGTGAACCCCAACAGCTCCATCCCACATCTCATACTCACATTCCTCACCAATTGATAATGAAGTTGGGTTTTCACAATAGTCTTTAGCCTCCAGAATCATGTAGATCCTGGAAGATGGGATAGAAAGGGTGTACTAATATCAAGCTCATCTTTCAACAAATAAACTCATTCTAGACAATAGAAACAGCGCTTGGGGGAAGCTTGGTTTGCTTCTGGATGCCCCTGTAACACACTGCTGTAGCATTTAACTTAGATGTTACAGCAGTGTGTTACAGGAGCATCCAGACTAGAGCAGAGGTCACCAGATCCTCAGTCAGAATGGCCAGGAAAGGACATTTAGCCCAGACAGGAAATAGGAAGGGAATGCTGCTCCAGTGTGTGCACATGTGTGCACAGACCAGATAGGCACCTCAATCATAGCTAAAGTCCAGGTACCAGAGTAAAGGAGACACAAGAGGAGACATTACATTCGTATGGTCCCAATGCAGGGTTTATCAACCACAGAATGTCAGATTTAGCGGAATCCTTCAGAAGTTGTGAGTATTTGTAGTGGATTTTGGCTGGCATTTCTAATGTAAGAGGTAATAATTCTGGTACATCTTTGGAAGTTCCAAGCATGATATTGCTGGTGGAATGTGCGCTAGTTTTCTGGAGAACATATTGATAGATATGTCAGCCTGCAGGTGACCCAACCACTTTTTGTAGAAGTAGAGGAACTTCTGCAACTTTTGCATGGCTGAAAACAATAATACTTTCCCTCCAATATGTGTATGAGAAACAGCGCTTTGGCAGAACCCTGGCAAGCCGCATCATTAGGAGAGTTATCTTCAGAAAAGGACACCTGGTGTATGCAGAGGCTAAGCACAATATTGTTCTGAAGTTGTCCTCTGCTCAATCATGAGTAATTGCTGCGCTGCACAGACGGTTCAAGCATCATATTATCCTGATTGCTGCTGTGAGCCATAGAAAGACTGTTCAGCACAAATATATACCACATCCAGCCTATTACAGTTGTCACAGTTTAAAGGGGTTGTGCGTTGGCATAATATTGATGACGTGTCCTCAGGATAAGTCATTAATATCAGATCACCGGGGGTCCAATTTCAGCACTCCTGCTGATTAGTCATTTGAAGGGGTTATGGCGCTGATGTGAGCCCTGCATCGTCTTAATATTTACCTGCATGCCACCTCTCTTGTAGCAGTGGTGCACTGTAATTTAGGTAAATGGGCCGAGTGTTGTAATTACACTGCGCTGCTGCTACGAGGGGGATGGTGTGCAGGTAAATAATGAAGCAGATGCAGTGCTCACAACCCCTTCACACAGCTGATCAGCGGGGTTACCAGGAGATGGACCCCTGCTGATCTGATATTAATGACCAGCACAATCCATTTACTGCATCATCTTCGGTAAAGAAAGAGTTAAGGCCCTGTTACAGAGGCTGTGGATCAGGGATGAGTATCGGGGATGAGTGTCTGTATGAATGCTGTTTCTGGTGATAGCACATGTAGGGGCTTATTCACATGTTGGTGGCTCACTGACTTGTGATTTCCATGTTCTCCATGCTAGCACTCGTATCCATTGATTTTAACTGTGGGTCAGTGGACATGTTCCACTTTGGTTCATGTGGCATACCAAACACTCTTATAGTGTCCATGAAAACCATGAACAGAACATGGATGACATCAATGTCTGTCTGTATTTCAGGACTGTCGCTAGGAGATGCTCTGGAAATCCCCCTTTCAGCCTAGCAGAGCACATGGAAAACCAATGACATATGGAGAACAAAAACAGGACACAGGGACAAAAACTGACCCTTCACTGACATCCTCGAGGATGAAACACTGACCTCCAACAGACATGGAAGTGTTCATTCCTGATAATTGTCTGTCAGGAGCGGATTGGGACCTCAACCCTTTCCTGGCCAATCACGTAATAGTACGTCATAGCGGCAGGTGACTTCCTGTCATTTGACGATCAGTGCGGGGGTCTGGCAGTCACTGATAGCCGGGCCCCTGCTGTATCTTCCGACATCGACTTTTACAGCGATTAACCCTTTCTATGCTGCGGTCAGCACTGACCACGGCATAGAAGGTGTTTGCAGTGACCGTACCCATCGGGCTGCTCTGACAGGGACCCAATGGGTGACAAGGGGACCTGCCTTGTATGGAAGCTTAGGAGATTCAGCCCAAGCTGGGTCTCCTAGGCAACTGTTAGGCTGGTTTCACACGGGCGAGATTTCCGCACGGGTGCAATGCGTCAGGTGAACGCATTGCACCCGCACTGAATCCGGACCCATTCATTTTTTATGGGGCTGTGCACATGAGCGGTGATTTTCAGGCATCACTTTTGCGTTGCGTGAAAATCGCAGCATGCTTTATTTTGTGTGTTTTTCATGTAACACAGGCCCCATAGAAGTGAATGGGGCTGCGTGAAAATCGCAAGCAAGTGCGGATGCGGTGCGATTTTCACGCATGGTTGCTAGGAGATGATCGGGATGGGGACCCGATCATTATTATTTTCCCTTATAACATGGGAATGTTAGTAAAATAGGGCTGGAGGGGTTAAAAAAAATGTAACTTACCTTAATCCACTTGTTCGCGCAGCCGGCATCTCTTCTTTCTTCAATCTACACAACACCTAACCCAAACCCGAACTTCTGTAAAGAAGTTCGGGTTTGGCTACCAAACATGCCGATTTTTCTCACGCGTGTGCAAAACGCATTTAAATGTTTTGGACTTGCACGGACAAATCGCGCATTTTCCCGCGACGCACCTGCCTCTTATCCGGCACAAATCCATGACGCCCATGTGAAAGAGACCTTAGTGTATACACTAACAGACAATGCATTACAATACAGATGTATTGTAATGCATTGCAGAGGGGATCAGACCCCCAAGAGTGGGACAGAAATAAAGTAAAAAAAAGTTTTAAAAAAGTAAAGAAAAGTGTATTTAATAAAAAATTTAATTTCAAGTAAAAAAAATAAACGCCCCTGTCCCCTGATTTTAAAATAAAAAATAGAAAAAAAAGAAAACACACACATATTAGGTGTCACCGCATCCGTAACAGCCAGCTCTATAAAAATATCACATGACCTAACCTCTCAGCTTAACACCGTAAAAAAACATTAAAAAGTGTGCCAAAATAAGCCATTTTTTGTCACCTTACATCACAAAAAGTGTAATACCAAGCGATCAAAAAGTCATATGCACCCCACAATAGTACCAAGCAAACCATCACCTCACCCTGCAAAAAATGAGTCCCTACATAAAACAATTGGCCAAAAAATTCAACAACTATGACTCTCAGAATATGTTTGTTGTTTCAAAAATGCTTTTATTGTGTTAAAATGAAATAAATAAAAAAAGACATATTAGGTATCGCCGCCTCTGTAACAGCCAGCTGTATAAAAAATATCACATGACCTCACCCTTAGGCCTCTTTCACACGACAGTATGTCCATTTCAGTGTTTTGCGGTCCGTTTTTCACGGATCCGTTGTTCCGTTTTTTGCTTCCGTTGTGGTTCCGTTTCCGTTCCGTTGTTCCGTTCCGTTTTTCCGTATGGCAAATACAGTATACAGTAATTTCATATAAAAAATTGGGCTGGGCATAACATTTTCAATAGATGGTTCCGCAAAAAACGGAACGGATACGGAAGACATACGGATGCATTTCCGTATGCATTACGTTTTTTTGCGGACCCATAGACTTTAATGGAGCCACGGAACGTGATTTGCGGCCAAATATAGGACATGTTCTATCTTTAAACGGAACGGAAAAACGGAAATACGGAAACGGAATGCACACGGAGTACATTCCGTTTTTTTTGCGGAACCATTGAAATGAATGGTTCCGTATACGGACCGTATACGGACCGCAAAAAATGGCCCGCAAAACGTAAAAAAAAAACGGTCGTGTGAAAGAGGCCTTAAGCTGGACACTGTAAAACAAAATTAAAATCTGTGCCAAGACAACCAATTTTTTGGTCACCTTGCCTAATAAAGTGTAATAAGGAATGATCAAAAAAATATATGTACTGTGTAGATAGGGTAAGCGGACGCAGTACAGAGGCAAAAGACAAGTTCTTAACGCAAAACTTCAGTGTTTATTCACACAAGTCAAATGCACAAAACAATGTGTTACTCTGCAGTCTTGGTAGTTTACTTTGCACACAATGGAATATACATCTTGGTGTTACTTCACACAAATTAGAAAGTTCATATAAGACAGGTCACCTTGATGTCAGGCTTTAGGGGGGCCTGTTTCCTTGGCCCATGGGTCTCAGCCCTCCAACCTGGCATCAAGCCTCAGATCCCAACACAGAGATTCTGCTGCTGGGCTCAGCTGCCTATTTAAGGTGCTGCCAAAAACACGGATCGGCACTTAAAACCAGTCCGGTATTTGACAGCAGCACACGCTGGGAGGAAAATACCTGTTTTCCCAGACCATTCCCCTCACTGTGTCACAATCCCCCCCTCATTTGTTCAACCCTGAGGGGGTTAACACACGCCAGACAATGTACTCAGGACAGGGCATCCGCGTTTCCCTGCAACCGGCCTGCCCTGTATTCCACTGTAAATTTCAAGTTCTATAGGGAAAGGAACCATCGGGTAACCCGGGCATTTATGTCTTTGGCCTGGCTCATCCACTTGAGAGAGAAGTAGTCGGTTACCAGGCGGAATTTTCTCCCCAACAAATAATAACGGAGAGACTCGAGTGCACACTTGATAGCCAGTCACTGTCTCCACTACACTGTACTTGGTCTCGGCTGGGGTGAGCTTATGTCTGAGGAACACGGGATGCTCCTCCCCGTTGACTTCCTGAGACAGTACAGCACTGAGGCCTACTTCAGAGGCATCGGTCTGTACTATAAATTCCTTTTATAGTATCATCAAAACCGGGGACCCGCACAGGGCCGACTTCAAAGCGGAGAAAGCCCCTTCCGCCTGATCATCCCAGCGAACCATCAGCAACCTGTGTCCCTTCAACAGCCCTGTCAATGGCACAGCAAAGTGGGGGACAAACCTCATGTAATAGCCCACCATTCCCAAGAACAACTTTACTTGCCTAGTAGTGACAGGTCAGGGCCAATTCCGTATTGCCTCTATTTTGTTCACTTAGGGTTTGATGACTCCGTGCCCAATGACATACCCCAGGTATTTAGTCTCCTCTAACCCTATCGCAATATAGTCCAGGTAAGCCAAAGCATACTGACAATGTAGACAAAGCACAATGTCCATAAGTCTTTGAAATATGGCAGGGGCTCCATGCAGACCAAAGGGTAACACCTTATATTGGTACAGCCCCTGTGGTGTGATGAAAGCAGTTTTCTCTTTGGCAGCCTCCGTCAAGGGTACCTGCCAGTACCCTTTGGTGAGGTCCAAAACAGAAAAATACCGGGCTTGTCCTAACCTCTCAATAAGCTCATCCACCCGGGGCATGGGATACACATCGAATTTGAAAACCTCATTTAGTTTACGAAAATCGTTACAGAACCGTAACGTCCCGTCCGGTTTGGGTATTAAAACTATAGGACTGGCCCACTCACTTTTAGACTCCCTTTAATAACGTCTAGTTGGAGCATTAGCTGCATTTCTTCCGAGATGGCTTGTTGCCGAGCCTCAGGTACCACCTTCTCGTACATCGCCAGATAGGTTTTGATGTCGTCTAAGGGTGTCATCTTGGGGATCGCCGCACGGACCGCTTTTGGACATCATGGACACTTTGGGATGTTCCTGCCATCTGTATAGCCATAATGTGTTGTAACAGCAGCTGGTTTGTTTCTTGCTGCTGCCTGTTAGCCTCCTGTTGTTGCAGGTTGGTTTCTTGCTGCTGCTGGTTAGCTTCCACAAGAGCGTTCATTATAGCCTCCATTTTGTTGAGGGTCACGGGTTGAAATCTAGCGGGTTTAATGCAAGACATACAACCGTGCCCGGAGCAAAAATAAATAACAATACTTTGGCGATCATGCCTGCCTCACTGCACTTGCCCTCATCCTTCACCAATTGTGGGGTTATGCTCTGGTAGATAGGGTAGGCGGACGCAGTACAGAGGCAAAAGACAAGTTCTTAACGCAAAACTTCAGTGTTTATTCACACGAGTCAAATGCACAAAACAGTGCGTTACTTTGCAGTCTTGGTGTTTACTTCACACACAATGGAATATACATCTTGGTGTTACTTCACACAAATTGGAAAGTTCATATAAGACTTAGACACGTCACCTTGATGTGAGTTCTGCCTCCAGCAGTCCACGGCAGGCTTTAGGAGGGCCTGTTTCCTCGGCCCACGGGTCTCAGCCTTCCAACCTATGTTGCAGAGGTGGAGCACCGCACACCGTTGTCGCTAGTGCCAGCAAAGACGTAGCCAAATACGTAGAGAATTTCAGCACACAGTCTCTTTTAGGCCTCATGCACACCACCGTTGTGTGCATCCGTGGCCGTTGTGCCGTTTCCCATTTTTTTTCGCGGACCCATTGACTTTCAATGGGTCCGTGGAAAAATCGTAAAATGCACCATTTGGCAGCCGCATCCGTGATCCGTGTTTCCTGGGCGTGAAAAAAATATGACCTGTCCTATTTTTTTCACGGCCAACGGTTCACGGACCCATTCAAGTCAATGGGTCAGTGAAAAAACACGGATGCACACAAGATTGTCATCCGCGTCCGTGATCCGTGTCCGTGATCCGTGTCTGTTTTTTCCTATCATTTCAATGGCAAACTTGACTTAGATTTTCTTTTCATTTTTCATGTCCGTGGATCCTCCAAAAATCAAGGAAGACCCACGGACGAAAAAACGGTCACTGATCACGGACCTACGGACCCCGTTTTTGCGGACCTTAAAAAAAAAACGGTTGTGTGCATGAGGCCTAATCTGCAGTTAATAATGTTTATTGGTATTACATCACATAAAGTTCATGATCCAGTTATGTCATAGGACATAGGAACCACTGTTATTCCTATATGTGCCATCACTACCACTCCTATCCTCCTCCCAGAACGTCCCCTGTGGGTTGCTACACTAGCTCTGATAGCAGTGCTGTGACTGGGCCCTATGGAATGTGTTTGTTGAGGGGTAGCTGAGTTGCGGAAAAGTGTGACTTCATGTGAATTTATAGGAGGGCTGTCACTCACATTCCGAAAATTGGCTTTTTATTTCTGATTCTTGCTGCAATCAGAGTGGTAATCATGGCGGTGGTGGCATGGTCAGGTGCTGCGCACTGATAATTGCTTCCATATAACAGTGAAAGCTAGTTTCTAAGTGCTGCGCTATCTACTTCGCTCCGGTCTCCACAAGCTCCATCTATTACACTTAAGTGAAATATTGACTGTCTCCCATCAGACTTGGAGAATGCCCAAGATTTCCTCTCTGAGTTCATAAAACAAAGTGTTTTTGATTGATCGGAGCTGCAGATAGCGTAGATCTGCGGCCATCACAGCGCTGGCTATTTCCAGTAGCTGAGAGTCGACGTGCACTGTTTAAAAGCTTTACAAATGAAGGTAAATAAATGTGTTCTGCGTGAGATCGCCGCCGTCCGCTGCCTCTAATTCATATGTCAGCGTATACGCTCAAAATAATCAAAGAAAAGCCTTTTATTTGCAGATGCGCTAAATATCGTACATGGCTGCTTTAGAGGAAGTGAATCAGGGAACAATGTTTCTGAATTATGTGCTGTTGTGGTACAATAAATGTATTTCCGCTCCACATTGTGTAATGAGCACAAATTGTCCATATTCAAAGAATGCTCCGGCCTAAAGCAGTAGAGGTTGGGGGGGGGGGGGGGCAACACGGAATCAATAACTGACAGATACCTAAAAGCAGTAGAGGTGGGGGGGGCAACACGGAATCAATAACTGACAGATACCTAAAAGCAGTAGAGGTTGGGGGGGGGGGGGGGGCAACACGGAATCAATAACTGACAGATACCTAATATAACAAAAAGAAGGAGCTGCATCCGTGTATAACCAAAAGTTCTGCAACTTTGTAATAGTCTCTCCATTCCTCACCATTGTTGAGATCTCTGCTTGCTTTTTGTAAATGAGAACATTCTGTTTTACATCCAGAAGCTACAGACAGGTCATAATCTAGTCTTGCTCACACTACTGAGAGTTTGGTACACATGTAGACAATCCCCTGTGAGATTATTATGCCAACAGCACAAATCTAGCTCCTGTACAGACAGTTTATTACAATGTATGAATGTAGATTAGGTTGTATTCACATCAGCACTGAAGGCTGTGTTAGGAGTCTCCATCACCGATTCCATCAAAAATTCGGGAAAAATATCTCAGAATTCCATCCTGTTTTTTTCCCTGCAGAATGATAAACACTTGACGGACCCCTTTAGAGTCATGGTGTCTGTCTGGCACCATAGGTGTCTGTCATGTGTCAGATCCGCCATTGCCGCAAATCTAGTTTTCTTTTGCTATGAAGGAACCGAAAAATGGAAATGCCAATGCAGGTGTGAGCAAAGCCTAAAATGTAGCAGCTTGGAGTCCAGGTGGTTAAGTTCACATGCAATATTTTAGGCTGAAGGGTTAAATGTGTGCGATCAACGTTATCGTCGATCGCATACATAAGCCCTGGGTTTCTGCTGTTTAACCACTTTCAGACCAGGCCATTTAACCCCTTCCTGACCGACTTAGAAATGATGCCTCCGTTTGTGTTACCATAAAAAATTAATGACTTACTGCCTGAAGAAGAACGCTTAAAAACAATTTTATTTAAAGTATTATCTTTAAAAACGTGGTTATCCACCAAAATACTTAAATCCGGCTGAGTGCAGGAGGGTGGCTACTGTCAGTTTAAATATTTTATCACATAGTCGCCCTACTGTCACACACAAACATTGTTACCCAATATGGAGATGTATGGAGACATATACTACCATACATGTGTTGTATCCTTGGATACCACATATCCCCACGCAATGTATTCTGGGAATAAATATGTAACTGAATCAACATCTGGTAATTATACTGGTCAAAGGTGTTGACCCATTATCCTAATTGGAGTCAGTAGGTGATAAAGACTTCCCAGAAAAAGGTGTCAAGACAGCATTGTATGTGGCAGACAATAGATGACTCACATTCCTGTTTGCTTTAAATTCAGCAACACACTGAGGCAACAACTAGTTCACCCCAAAGACCCAACACCTATACACAAGATGGACAACATTGTGTGCGCAGTTCAGTGCAATGAGGAATGCTCAGAACTGTATATCGGCGAAACAAAACAACAACTACATCAGCGTATGGCTCAGCATAGAAGAGCCAAAACCTCTGGTCAAGATTCAGCCGTGTACTTACATCTAAAAGGAACAGGTCACACCTTTGAAGACAGTCAAGTACGTGTTTTGGATAAGGAGGCCGATTGGTACAAACGAGGCGTGAAGGAGGCCATCTATGTAAAAATGGAGAAGCCAAGCTTGAATAGAGGTGTGTGTGTGTGGGGGGGTTAGACATCTATTGTCTGCCACATACAATGCTGTCTTGACACCTTTTTCTGGGAAGTCTTTATCACCTACTGACTCCAATTAGGATAATGGAATTAACACCTTTGACCCAATTCTGGGTATAATTACCAGATGTTGATTCAGTTACATATTAATTCCCAGAATTCTTGTACAGTCACTACAGTACGTCCAGCTGCCTTGATTTATTCTTTACAGACACACTAAATAAAGCACGTATAAGATATAAAATCATTAGGTCCAGATGTTTTATTATTTGTAGTGTAAACGTCCACTGGTGTAAATTGTCCCTATCTCCTCCTCTCGGTGAGCCTCTCACATGCTCCATTCCTTGGAATCTGATACAGTCCTTCATTCCAGGATGGAATTCCAAGTTGTCTTGCACTATGGGAGTATCATCCTGTTTGCTGATACTCAATAAATGCTCTCCTATGCGTCTCCTGATTTTTTTTTTTTCTTTCCTACATATTGTTTTTGACAAATACATGTAGCCACATACACCACCCCAATTAATAACCTATCTGATGTTATATTCCCGTCCTGTGGTAGTACTTGTGATTATGTCGCCCTTTTTAATTACCTTATAGGCAACACAGTTGCCACATTTAAAAGTACTTGTTGGTTTGTTTGTCAGCCAGGTTGATTTAATAGAGGAGTTGTACATACTGTGTACTAATCTGTCCTTCAAGTTGCTTCCCCTTCTGTATGTAATGAGGGGATGATCTCCTACTAAGGCCTCTTTCACACGGGCATCACGGATTTGGGCCGGATAGGATGTGGGTGTGTTCTGTAGATTTTATTATTTTCCTTTATAACATTGTTATAGGAGAAAATAATAGCATTCTTAATACAGAATGCTTAGTACAATAGTGATGGAGGGGTTAAAAAAATAAATAAATAAAACTCACCTTAATCCAACTGTTCGCACGGCTTGGCTTCTCTTCTTTCTTCTTCTTTGAGGAAAAGGACCTGTGGTGACATCACTGCGCTCAGGTCCTTGTCCTCAAAGAAGAAGAAAGAAGAGAAGCCGGGCTGCGCAAACAAGTGGATTAAGGTGATTTTAATATTTATTTATTTTTTAACCCCTCCAGCCCTATTGTACTATGCATTCTGTATTAAGAATGCTATTATTTTCCCCTATAACCATGTTATAAGGGAAAATAATAATGATCGGGTCCCCATCCCGATCGTCTCCTAGCAACCATGCGTGAAAATTGCACCGCATCCGCACTTGCTTGCGGATGCTTGCGATTTTTGACGCAGCCCCATTCACTTCTATGGGTTGCCTGGGTTGCGTGAAAAACGCACAAAGTAGAGCATGCTGAGATTTTCACGCAACGCACAAGTGATGCGTGAAAATCCCCACTCATGTGCACAGCCCCATAGAAATGAATGGGTCTGGATTAACTGCGGGTGCAATGCGTTCACCTCACGCATTGCACCCGCGCGGAAAACTCGCCCATGTGAAAGGGGCCTAAGGCTACTTTCACACTAGCGTTTTGGCTTTCCATTTGTGAGATCCGTTTAGGGCTCTCACCAGCAGTCCAAAACTGATCAGTTTTGCCCTAATGCATTCTGAATAGAAAAGGATCCGCTCAGAATGCATCAGTTTGCCTCCGTTCAGTCATCATTCCGCTCTGGAGTCAGACACCAAAATGCTGTCTGCAGCTGTCCGCCTGATGAAGCGGAGCCAAACGGGTCCGTCCTGGCACACAATGTAAGGCTACTTTCACACTAGCGCTTGATCGGATCCGTTCTGAACGGATCCGATCATATTAATGCAGACAGAGGCTCCGTTCAGTACGGATCCGTCTGCATTAATAACTTAGAAAATTTTCTAAGTGCGCAAGATGCCTGAGCGGATCCGTTCAGACTTTCAATGTAAAGTCAATGGGGGACGGATCCGCTTGAAGATTGAGCCATATGGTGACCTCTTCCAGCGGATCCGTTCCCATTGACTTACATTGTAAGTCTGAACGGATCCGCTCGCCTCCGCACGGCCAGGCGGACAGCTGAACGCTGCAAGCAGCGTTCAGCTGTCCGCCTGTCCGTGCGGAGGCGAGCGGAGCGGAGGCTGAACGCCGCCAGACTGATGCAGTCTGAGCGGATCCGCTCCATTCAGACTGCATCAGGGCTGGACGGAGGCGTTCGGGTACGCTCGTGAGCTCCTTCAAACGGAGCTCACGAGCGGACCGACGAACGCTAGTGTGAAACTAGCCTAAGTCATTGAAGAAGGATCAATTTTCTCTGATACAATCTGGCATAATAGAAAACGGATCCTTCCCCCATTGACTTTCAATGGTGTTAAAGACGGATCCGTCATGGCTATAGAAGACATAATACAACCTGATCCGTTCATGACGGATGCATGTGGTTGTATTATTGTAACGGAAGTATTTTTTGCAGATCCATGACGGATCCGTAAAAAACGCTAGTGTGAAAGTATCCTTAGTGTCCTAACACGGGATCCGACTTGAGGATCCCCCAGTGGTATTTCAATATATCTCGGACATCCCTGTGTGCCAGATCATACGTGCCTATGATCCGAATTTTAAATTCCTAAATTTGAAAACCTGACCTGTCACTTTATGTGGTAATAACTTTGGAACGCTTTTACTTATTCAAGCCTTTCTGAGATTGTTTTTCCCTGACAAATTGTACGTCATGTTAAAGAGGACCTTTCATCGGTCCAAACATTGTGAACTAAGTATCATGACATATACAGCAGCGCCCAGGGATCTCACTGCACTTACTATTATCCCTGGGCGCTGCTCCGTTCTCCCGTTTTATGTCCTCCGGTATGTTCGGTCACTTGGTTATAGTAGGCGGAGTCTGCCCTTGTTCTGCTGGGCGTCTCTTTCTCCTAGGCTGTAGCGTTGGCCAATCGCAGCGCAGAGTTTTTTTCTCCTAGGCTGTGAGCTCTGCGATGCGATTGGCCAGCGCTACAGCCTAGGAGGAGGAGACGCCCAGCAGAACAAGGGCAGACTCCGCCTACTATAACCAAGTCCCCAAACATACCGGAGGACATAACGGGAGAGCAGAGCGGCGCCCAGGGATAATAGTAAGTGCAGGGAGATCCCTGGGCGCCGCTGTATATGTCATGATACTTAGTTCACAATGTTTGGACCGATGAAATGTCCTCTTTAAGGCCTCATGCAAACAAACGTATTATGTTTCTGCGTCCATTCCGTCTTTTTTGCGTATAGGATGCAGACCCATTCCTTTCATAGGGTCTACAAAAAGGGCGGACAGCACATCGTGTGCTATCCGCATCAGTATGTCTGTTCCGTAGCCCCGAAAAAAAATTAGAACATGTCCTATTCTTGTCCGTTTTGCGGACAAGGATAGGCATTGTTACAATGAATCTGCAAAAGAAACGGATGGCATCCACAATTTTTCGGACCACAAAACACATACGGTCATGTGCATGTAGCCTAATGGTATATCTGAGTCAATATGTTTTTTATTTATTTATTTAAAAAATCCTAAATTTACCGAAAATTTTGAAAAGTTCCCTATTTTCTAAATTAGAATTTCTCTGCTTTTAAGACAAATAATAATATCTCATAAAATACTTATTACCAATAGTTAACATTCAACATATGTCTACTTTATGTGGGCTTCATTTTGGTAATGTTATTTTATTTAAAGGACATTAGAAGGTTTAGAATTTTAGAGGCAATTTTGGTTATTTTTTTTTATTTTATTCCAAAATCTATTTTTTGTAGACCAATTCAGTTCTGAAGTCACTTTGAGGAGCTAACAGAAACCACCCATAAATTACCCCAGTTTAGAAACTACACCCTCAAACTATTCAAAACTGATTTTAGAAATATTGTTAACCCTTTAGGTATTCTACAGGCCTTAAAGCAAAATGGAGGTGAAATTTCCAAATTTCTCTTTTTTTGTTGTTGCTGATTTTCCATTTTAATCAATTTTTTCCTGTAACACATCAAGGGTTTACAACAAAAACAAACCTCAATATGTATTACCCTGATTCTACACTTACATAAATACCTGCATATAGGCATACATTGCTGTATGGGTGCACTCCAGTGCTCAGAAGCAAACAAGGAACGCCATATTGTTTTTTGGAGGGCAGATTTTGCTGCATTTGAAGAGACCCTGAGGTACCCCCACAGTGAAAACTCCCAAAAAAGTCACCACATTTTAGAAAACTACACCCCCAAGGAATTTTTAAGGGGTGTAGTGAGCACTTTGATTCAACAGGTGTTTCATATAATTCCTAACACTGGGCTGTGAAAATGAAACATTACATTTTATTTTACAAGAAAATTGTGCTTTAGGCCCAAAATTTGCTATCCATTTTCTCCTGAATACAGTAACACTCGATTTGTGGTCGTAAACTGCTGTTTGAGGAGCGGCATCTGGATTTTCTAACATGGGATTTGCTGAAATGGTTTTTAATAGCCATAATTTATTTTATTTTTTTGTTGTTGACTTTACTGTGTGAGGGTTTATTTTTTACAGGACAAGCTGTAGTTTTTATTGGCACCATTTTGGGGTACATTTGACTTTCTGATCACTTTTTATCTAATTTTTTGGGAGGTGAGGTAGGCAAATACTGAAATTCTGTCAGTGAAATATATGATATGATAACTTTATTCTACAGATTGAAACGATTATGGCAATACCAAATTTATATAGTTTTTTTTCATGTTTTACTACTTTTGCATCCTGCAAGTTGATCCAGAGGAAGGCAAAAAAAAAAAAAAACCCTGTGAGGTAGAAGCCAATTTTCCTCACTTTAGGGGAATAAAAAATTCCTTCCCGACTCCAATCAGGCAATCAGAATAACTCCCTGGATCAACGACCCCTCTCTAGTAGCTATAGCCTGTAATATTATTACGCTCCAGAAATACATCCAGGTCCCTCTTGAATTCCTTTATTGTACTCACCATCACCACCTCCTCAGGCAGAGAGTTCCATAGTCTCACTGCTCTTACCGTAAAGAATCCTCTTCTATGTTTGTGTACAAGTGTAAGGCCGATTCATTGGCCTGTATTTGTGAGAGGGGCATGGCTGCCTACTTCAACGGCCAGCGTCCCTCTCACTCTGTACGTCGTTACAGCGTTTGATGAGCCACACCTGGCTTCCCAGTGAGAGGAGTTCAGCATACCTGGATATCCTGACGTCGGGGAGGGTGAGAAGCTGCTTCTCTGCAGCACACAGTGTTAGGGTCTGGCCGGCGGGGGGCTCGTTCCCCTAGGTGAGGGGGGGCTCCCCCGCACCGGAGCATAATGCCAGGGAGTTGCGCGGCTCCCCACGCTGTACGGGTGTCCAGCCGGCGGTGGGTTCGGCCCCTGACTGATGGGGGCTCCCCTGCACTGGTGCACTCTGCCAGGGAGCTTCGTGGCTCCCCACGCGGCATCGACTTCAAAATGCCAGAGTTCATAATGCCAGGGAGCTGCGCTGCTCCCCACGCGGCAGGAGTGACCAGCCGGCGGTGGGTCGGCCCCTGGCTGATGGGGGCACCCCCGCACTGGTGCACTCTGCCAGGGAGCTTTGTGGCCCCCCCACGCAGCATCGACTTCAAAATGCCAGGGTTCATAATGCCAGGGAGCTGCACTGCTCCCCACGCGGCAGGAGTGACCAGCCGGCGGTGGGTCGGCCCCCGGCTGATGGGGGGCACCCCCGCACTGGTGCACTCTGCCAGGGAGCTTCGTGGCTCCCCACACAGCATCGACTTCAAAACCGGTGGAGGGCTGAGCCCCTGATGGAAGTAGGGCTCCCCCTGCCCCGGTTCATAATGCCAGGGAGCTGCTACTGCTCCCCACGCGGCAGAAGTGGCCAGCCGGCGGTGGGTCGGCCCCTGGCTGATGGGGGGCACCCCCGCACTGGTGCACTCTGCCAGGGAGAAGCATGAGCTCCCCACGTGGCACACAAATTTTGCTGATGGGGGGCGGGGGCCACGGTATATGAAGGGCTCCCCCTGGCCCGGTTCATGGTGCCAGGGAGTTGCGCAGCTCCCCACGTGGCAGGAGTGTCCAGCCGGCGGTGGGTCGGCCCCTGGCTGATGGGGGTTCCCCCGCACTGGTGCTCTCTGCCAGGGAGCTGCACGGCTCCCCACGCGGTTATCGTGTAGGGACGCAGGGGACACCGTGTCCCCGCTCCTTATCTTCGTTAAAGTCTGGCACGGGCCGCCGTGCCGTTAGTGAGGCAGGGATCAGGGATGAGAGAACCAGGCCGTTCAGGGGGAGCAGGTCATAGCCGGTGGCTAGCTTCCTTCTGCCGGCTGCACACAAGGTCGCCAAGAGGGCCATTTAGGCATGGGGGATTAATTAGTCCATACAGGTGAGTACTAGGTCTCCGGGGAGGGGTGGATTACAGAGTACTGCAAGGTCTACAGACCTGGTCCACCGTATTAAATCCTAGCTGGGATTGCTGGTCAGGAGCCGAGGTTCACTCGTCTCAGTGTCAAGCCAGTACAAGGGCTTAGTAGGCGCAGCTTGCGGTGGTAGCTTCCCCCCCAGGTTAGGCAATTCTTATTGGCAAGGGTTAATGGTAAAAAAAAAAAAGGAAAAAATAAAAATAAATAAATGCTAAAAAAAATCTTTATTTTTTTATTTATTTTTACTTGTTTGCGTGGTTCTTTACGACGAATGCACAATCCAAGGTTAATGTCTTGATTGTTTTGCTTCTAGGTCCTAACTTGTCTCGGCTACACCCTGATTTGTGGCTTATCAGCAAGGTACTAGGGGCACATGTCGGGGGGGAGTCACAAGCTTGGTTTTCAATAAAGTCTGGCACGGGCCGCCATGCCGTTAGTTAGGCAGGTTTCAGGGGTGGGAGAACTAAGCTTGGTTAGGGTGAGCACGTTATAGATGGTGGCTGCCTTCCTTCTGCCAGCCGTACATAAGGTTTCCCAGGGGGTTATTTAGATACAGGGTGTTATGAGTCCATGCAAGTGACTTATTTTAATTTGCAAAGGGTTGATTTCATAAAAAAAAAAAAAAAAAAAAAAAAAAGATAATAATGCTGCCCGCACGCCCGCAGCACGAGCTCCCCGCGCGGCAATTGCGTAAAAGTACAAGGGACAGCATGTCCCCGCTCCTTGTCTTCAACAAATAAGGTTTCCCAGGGGGTTATTTAGGTACAGGGTGTTATTGAATCCATGCAGGTGATTACCAGGGATCTTAGACGGGTGTGTTGGGTCTGGTTTAGTAGGGACGGGTTTAAAAAAAAAAAAAAAAAACGGGAATTCATAGTTGGCGAAGCAAGGTCTCCGGGGAAGAGCAGGAGCAGCCCGTGGCTCTTTGATCAGTTGGCTCAGGCCTCCATTGGGTTTTAGAATATAAGGTACGCTCTGAATTTGTTATTCATTATTTAGATGACTTCCTGCTGATCTAGAGGCCAGGGTCAGCCCCCTTAGGGCTGGGGAGATTGTTGAGCTGTTTTCCCAGTTAGGTATCCCAGTCTCCCCCAAGAGACCTGCTAGCTCAGGTTTTGCTGCTATTTTGGCACCCACTTGGTCGCAGGAAAATCACAGGTTTCCTGCAAACCTCAGCACTTTTCGAGCTGTACCCCATTGTGGTGGCCGCCCGTGTTTGGGGCAGCAGCTGGGTAAATCGCACTGTTTTGTTTGTAACCGACAACGCTGCGGTGGTAGATATCTTAACCAATGGGTTGTCTAAGTCGTCTTATGTCATATGTCTCTTGAGACGTCTAGTTCAACTCTCCTTGCGACATCATTTTTGTGTTAGTAGTACGCATGTGCCAGGTTCTCAAAATGTGGCAGCTGATGCTTTATCGAGGGCTAATTTCTCCCTTTTCGCAGGTCATGCCATAGGCGGATGTTGTGGGCGCTACTGTCCCCCTTCACGAGTCACTAATACTGGTTTAAATGGTCACCTAGAGACGGCCCACTCCTTACTAGCCAAGCCCCTTTCGCCGTATACAACTAGGGCGTATCGCACTGGGTGGAGGGCATTTGCAGGTTTTAGGGAATATGCCCTCAAAGGGAGTCCAGTTTTGTTGAATACATCCTTGCCTTCATTGGCTACTGCCACTCGGAGCTCAAGCTGTCCCACAACACGGTGAAGTCGTACTTGTCGGGGGTGCAGCATTTCCTCTTTGTCAGTCATCCTGAACGGGCATCGGCGTTCTCTGTGCATGCTGTCAAAGCTACGTTGAGGGGTTTGAGCAGATGTGGACCAGGAGGCCAAGTACGCAGACAAGCTGTTACTGGACTGCTTTTCGTAACCTATCTGACATCCTGGATAGGAACTCTTTCAGGGTTTTGCCCAGTCTGGTGCTTAAATCCGCTGTTTATTTAGCCTTCTATGGTTTCTTAAGGCCTGGGGAGTTTACTTGTTCCCCTATAGTAGCAAGTTCCTCACAGTCAGCCAGTTGATCCAGGGTCCCGAGGGTTACGTGCTGCTGCTGAGGACATCCAAGACCTCGCAGACAGGTCCCCCAGTCCCAACGTCCTAGTTCCCTATGTCTCATCGATGGTGCCCTGTCAGAGTTCTTCATCAGCTGCAGAAAGCCTTAGCTGGGTTCAGGCCAGATAGTCCACTATTGCCATTCGGGGTGGTACCGCTCGCTTCTCACCAGTTCGTGTCTCACATACGCTCCTTAGTTGCCAGTTTGGGCGGTGACCCAGCTACGATCTCAGGACATCTATTCGTATAGGTGCAGCATCCACAGCCTACAAGAATCAGGTACCAGCGCATGCCATCGAGAAGTTGGGTCGTTGGCGCTCCTCGTGTTTTAGCCGCTATATACCTTACCCCAAAACTAAGATGTCAATGGCTTTCCAAAGTCTGGTTTTGTGATCTATGCTGTAATAATTACTCCTGCTACTCAGTATGTCTTTTGCCCTCTTTCAGGTGTCCCTACTACGGCGCGGTTGCGGCATAACTCTAACCGCTTAGGGGCAGGGTAGTCTCAGGTGGGACGGGGTGCATTCTCTTGGTTGCCACGACCACAAGTGTAAGGCCGATTCATTGGCCTGTATTTGTGGGAGGGGCATGGCTGCCTACTTCAACGGCCAGCGTCCCTCTCACTCTGTACGTCGTTACAGCGTTTCCCCACCCACCCACCCTTACTATCCACTACTCTTAAAGGGGATGCCCTCTTTCAGGTGTCCCTACTACGGCGCGGTTGCGGCATAACTCTAACCGCTTAGGGGCAGGGTAGTCTCAGGTGGGACGGGGTGCATTCTCTTGGTTGCCACGACCACAAGTGTAAGGCCGATTCATTGGCCTGTATTTGTGGGAGGGGCATGGCTGCCTACTTCAACGGCCAGCGTCCCTCTCACTCTGTACGTCGTTACAGCGTTTCCCCACCCACCCACCCTTACTATCCACTACTCTTAAAGGGGATGCCCTCTTTCAGGTGTCCCTACTACGGCGCGGTTGCGGCATAACTCTAACCGCTTAGGGGCAGGGTAGTCTCAGGTGGGACGGGGTGCATTCTCTTGGTTGCCACGACCACAAACTTTCTTTCCTCCAGACGCAGAGGATGTCCCCTCGTCACAGTCACAGTCCTGGGGATAAATAGATGATGGGATAGATCTCCGTACTGCCCCCTGATATATTTATACATAGTAATTAGCTCTCCCCTCAGTCGTCTTTTTTCTAAAGTGAATAACCCTAATATTGATAATCTTTCAGGGTACTGTGGTTGCCCTATTCCAGTTATTGCTTTAGTTGCCCTCCTCTGGACCCTCTCCAGCTCTGCTATGTCTGCCTTGTTCACAGGAGCCCAGAACTGTACACTAACATTCATAACATTCTATTTTTATGCCAACTAAGGGTACATTCACATGTCCGCAAGTGTTTTGCAGACCGCACATGGCCGGCACTATAATAGAAATGCCCTTTCTTGGCCGTGGCTGCGGACAAGAATAGGACATGTTCTATTTTTTTGCGGGGCCACAGAACGGAAGTGGACAGCACACTGTGTGCTGTCCGCATCTTTTGCGGCCCCATTGAAAATGAATGGGTCCGCACCCGTTCCGCAAAATTGCATCTATGTGCATTCCGTATTTTGCGGAACGGAACAGCTGGCCCCTAATAGAACAGTACTATCCTTGTCCGTAATGAGGACAATAATAGGACATGTTCTATTTTTTTGCGGAATGGAAAACATTTTACGGACACATTTTTTTTGCGGACCCGTTGAAATTAATAGTTCCGTATACGATCCTCAAAAAAAATGTAGTGTATTACTGTACAGCAGCGGCGGCATGAAGCGCATGGTGTCATAGTAACCAATGACGCCGTATGCTCCTGTTCTGGACAGTAATCCAGTCCGGCATACCACGGACCGCTCTCGGCAGCGGAACGCGGCCGTGTGCATTAGGCTTAAGGCTGAGTTTACATCAGTGTTCAGCCTTTCCGTTCTCCTGCTCCGTTATAGGAGCAGTAGAACGGAAAGGAAGGATTCGGCACATAACTGAGCCGAACAGAGCCTACGGACCCATTAGGCTATAATGGGGTCCGTTAGGTTTCCATTCAGAGGAAGATTTTTGAAGCAGAGATAAAAGTTGTGCATGCAGGACTTAGATGTCTAAGGGCTTGTCTTTGTCAGGACAGAATGAAACTTTTATCGGTAGCATTTTCAAATACATAAGAGACTTTTGATGGTGTGACATTATCGGGATCATTTATCAAACTGGCGTAAAGTAGAGCTGGCTTGGTTGCCCATAGCAACCAATCAGATTCCACCTTTCATTTTCCAAAGGAGCTGTCAAAAATAAAAGGTGGGATCTGATTGGTTGCTATGGGCAACTAAGCCAGTTCTACTTAACACCAGTTTGATAAATGACCCCATATGTTTTTTGGAAAGAGAGGTAACAAAAAAATAGAGGTTTTGGCATAATTTTTATTTATTATTTTTACACCGTTCACCTGATCAGATAGATCATGTGATATTTTTTATAGGGCCAGTCGTTACGGACGTGGCGATACCAAATATGGTTATAGTTTGTTTTCTTCTATTTTCAACAATTTTTAAATTACTCATCGGTAATTGGGGAAAGGGTGATTTTTTTTACATGTAAAATTTCTATATTTTTATAAAAACCCTTTTTAATTTTTATTTTACACTTTGTGTCCCCCATAAGGTCATTAAAGACTTTTGGGGGACATTTACATTATATATTTTTTTTTTACTATTGATTTCTCCTTTAATTGGGGCTGATATAGTAACCCCAGTTACAGGGGAACACACTCCCCATGAAATACAATGCTGTACAGCCTTACTGCAGAGCTAATCAAGGTCTAAAGAAGATCTGTCAGCTCCTGCAGTCTCCCAGACACATGACCTCCATTCCGGGACAGGAAGCGGCATAGTGCTTCCTTGCTGTATACACAGCGCTCCTTCAGCACTGTGTATACAGCGATCTAGAACTAAGGGACGCAGACTGCACTGTCATTGGGCCTCCAGCACAGCAGCTGCGATCTCTGAATGGATGTTATAGTCAATGGGCAGTTGGGAAGTGGTTAAACAGTGGACACCCAGCGTCTATAGATCCTGCTAGCTGGCTACTGTCCCTACATTCTTCCAGCCGGGGTACGGATATAGCCAAAACCTAGCTTCAGTGGTAACGAGTTGCCACAAAAAACCTCTTTAAGGTGGTGTCACACACAGTTTTCATGTGGAAGTTTTTTATATAGTTTTTTTAAACCAAAGCCAAAAGTGGATCCAGCAGGAAGGAGACATATAATTCTTCCTTTATATTTCTCTTTTCCGTCCAATTCCCTACTGGCTTAGGTCGTGTGCATGAGGCCAGACTGAGAGAGAGATACAGACAGAAGGAGTACAATAACCCCCATTATTTCTGCTACTCATCAATACATTGCTATTGGCGAAGACCTGCACTGTGTTATATGTCTTGGAACTGTGCCTTAATACTGTTGGATGAACTACTCAGGCCCGTCGCTACCCAACAGGCAAAACAAGCAATTGCTTGGGGCCCCGAGCTGGTTGGGGCCCCAAGCTGGCCCGGGGCCGAGCAGAGCTGAGTAACTCAGAAGATCCGATGGTATATTCTAACCCCCAGGCGTTCCCATGGTGACGGACGCTTGCCTGCAGGTTAGAATATACCATCGGATCTGAGTTTTACGAGCTCAGTGAGATCGTAAAAACTCAAATCCGATGGTATATTCTAACCCCCAGGCATTCCCATGGTGACGGGGACGCTTGCCTGGGGGTTAGAATATACAGGGCCACGCCGCTCACAGCAGTATATTTATAAACTAATCAGTAACTACAACTTTAATCATTGCTCATTGCTGAGCTCTTGGATTATTTGGATATCTTACTTTGTCTTAGCTCCGGTAATAGCAGGCAGTGCGGGGGGCGGCGCTCACTCACTGACCGACGTCACGCGCCTGCTCCTCTCACTAGGCGGCGCAGGCGCGTGACGTCAGTGAGTGAGCGCTGCCTGCTGTTACTGGAGCTAAGACAAAGTAAGTGCCATCCACAGATCCCCCCCCTAAACGGTGCCATCCACAGATCCCCCCCTAAACGGTGCCATCCACAGATCCCCCCCCCTAAACGGTGCCATCCACAGATCCCCCCCTAAACGGTGCCATCCACACATCCCCCCCCTAAACGGTGCCATCCACAGATCCCCCCCCTAAACGGTGCCATCCACAGATCCCCCCCTAAACGGTGCCATCCACAGATCCCCCCCTAAACTGTGCCATCCACAGATCCCCCCCAAACGGTGCCATCCACAGATCCCCCCCCTAAACGGTGCCATCCACAGATCCCCCCCCTAAACGGTGCCATCCACAGATCCCCCCCCTAAACGGTGCCATCCACAGATCCCCCCCCTAAACGGTGCCATCCACAGATCCCCCCCTAAACGGTGCCATCCACAGATCCCCCCCTAAACGGTGCCATCCACAGATCCCCCCCCTAAACGGTGCCATCCACAGATCCCCCCCTAAACGGTGCCATCCACAGATCCCCCCCCTAAACGGTGCCATCCACAGATCCCCCCCCCTAAACGGTGCCATCCACAGATCCCCCCCCAAACGGTGCCATCCACAGATCCCCCCCCCAAACGGTGCCATCCACAGATCCCCCCCCCCTAAACGGTGCCATCCACAGATCTGTGGATGGCACTGTTCAAATTTCATGCACATTAAATGCAACAGCAGTATTTGCACTGTAAACCTCCTTTTTTATTTATATAAAGTGTGGGTGAACTTAAACTGTATGGCTATACTGTGGTTCCTGTAGGCTTTGCGTGCGTAAGGTGTGGAGGGGGGGGGGGGCCTCCATGTCTATTTTTCTTGGGGCCTCCAAATTCCTTCAAACGGCCCTGGAACTACTACTCCTATTCTAGGAGAAACTTATTTATTTTCACCAACTAGCCTAGTCACTGACTTCAACACCATTCGCCGGCCATTGCACCTCCATCTACACTCCTGCCTTGCACCTTGTGAAAACATATAACACCTGGCGCACCCCAACTATTATCAGGCTGGAGCCTCAACATCAGAGTGTGCCCCCAGGGAAGAAAGTCTGCACCCTCCTGTCACTGCACGGCCCTAGGGGATATCGGTGTGAGGATTGCCACTGTGATCCGTGTGTTAGAGCCACTACCACTCCCATCCTCTGCTCACTTTTCCAGGGCTGCCATTGCATTGAAAACCCAGAGGAAACCCATGCAAATATGGGGAAAACATCTAAATTCCATGCAGGTGGTGTGCTTGGTCAGATTTAAACCTGGGACCCCAACGCTCTAAGACTCCGTTTTAACCACTTCAACCCCGCTAGCTAAAACCCCCTTAATGACCAGGCCACTTTTTACACTTCTGCACTACCCTACTTTCACCGTTTATTGCTCGGTCATGCAACTTACCACCCAAATGAATTTTACCTCCTTTTCTTCTCACTAATAGAGCTTTCATTTGGTGGTATTTCATTGCTGCTGACATTTTTACTTTTTTTGTTATTAATCGAAATTTAATGATTTTTTTGCAAAAAAATTACATTTTTCACTTTAAGTTGGAAAATTTGGCAAACAAAATGACATCCATATATAAATTTTTCGCTAAATTTATTGTTCTACATGTCTTTGATAAAAAAAAGAATAATGTTTGGGTAAAAAAAAATGCCCCTCACGGAATACCCTGAGGTGTCTTCTTTTCAAAATGGGGTCACTTGTGGGGTAGTTATACTGCCCTGGCACATTCCAAAGAGCACCTTTAGGATTTCACCAGCCATTTTTTACAGATTTTGATTTCAAACTACTTCTCACGCATTAGGGCCCCTAAGTTGCCAGGGCAGTATAACTACCCCATAAGTGACACCATTTTGGAAAGAAGACACCCCAAGGTATTCCGTGAGGGGCATGGCGAGTTCCTAGAATTTTTTATTTTTTATCACAAGTTAGTGGAATATGAGACTTTGTAAGAAAATAAAAATCAAAAAAAAAGAAATCATCATTTTCCGCTAACTTGTGACAAAGAATAAAAAAATTCTAGGAACTCGCCATGCCCCTCACGGAATACCTTGGGGTGTCTTCTTTCCAAAATGGGGTCACTTGCGGGGTAGTTATACTGCCCTGGCATTGTAGGGGCCCTAATGTGTGCGAAGTAGTTTGAAATCAAAATGTGTAAAAAATGACCAGTGAAATCCTAAAGGTGCTCTTTGGAATGTGTGCCCCTTTGCCAGTGGCGTACCTCCAATAGAGGCAGACCACGCAGCTGCTATGGGGCCCCTGGGGGAAGGGGGCCCGCAGTGGAGGATAGGCCCCGCCCACTAATTATACTTGTATGGCTACCTGAGAAAGTAAGAGGTGGAGAAGGACCTTTGGTGATGTCATCAACCATGTGACCAGTGCAGGAAGCCAATGAATAGCAGAGCAGCAGAAGTCTAAAGGACCTTTGGTGATGTCATCAACCATGTGACCAGTGTAGGAAGCCAATAAATAGCAGAGCAGCAGAAGTCTAAAGGACCTTTGGTGATGTCATCATCATGTGACCAGTGCAGATGACTGGTGAAAGACCTGTGGCATATCACTGTGAAGGGGCAGAGCTTCTGTGTGGTGCCTGGAGGAGAGGTTAGTGGTGTTCTGGGATAACCCATAACATCCTAGAAAAGCTGGGAGTTGTAGTTTTGTCGTATTATATGTTTCTCAATGTAATTTAAACGTATGCCCTAGTACAGGCTGGTAATGCTGGGAGTTGTAGTTCTCTCCTCCTATACCCCCTCTTTTAAATGTATACTGATGCCCCATAATAAGTCTGGCCATACTGGGGGTTATAGTTATTTCTTTTTAAAGCTCTTACCTGGTACAACTAGATGATGTCCTATAATCTGGACATGCTGAGAGTTGTAGTTCTCTTTTCTTAGGCTGGATTCTCATCACAGTTTAGTTTTCCGTTTTGCATGCAGGACTTTTTTCTGTCTAAAATAACGGATCTCCGACAGATATGGCATAAACGGATGCCAAATGTGCAGAACTGATGCTTGAAATACAGGATCATTTTTTTTCTTTATTTTTCTGTTCATCTGACGGATCAGAAGAACTGAAAACTAAATGGTGATATGAACCCGGCCTTATACTCTGTGTAATATCTACTTGTATCTGATCATAACAGCCTGGACATGCTGGAAATTGTAGTTCTCTCCACTTTCACCTCTCCCTGTGTTGCTCCCTAATTTCCAATAATAATCTGGTGATGATGAGACTTGTAGTTCCCTTGTCACTATTATAATGTTATGCAGCCGCTGAGGTGAGTATTAGGCTTCGTTCACATCTGTGCTGGTGACGTTCGCTGTTCTGCCGTCATAGGAGCAAATCAACGAAAATCACTGCAGTTCCGGATCTGGCACTTCATGGACGAAAACACCCGACGGATCCCGCTGACTATGATGAGATCTGTCAGGTTTCCATCTTCCAGGCTATAAAATTGTGTCTAGCATTTATGACTTGATCCACGAATGAGGCCCCAACACAGATGTGAACGAAGCTTTTTATGTTCTGCAGCAGCTGAGGTATGCATTAGGAGGTTCTGACAGTTCATAAGGTAAGGGGGGGCTATGGTGGCACTGGTATACTATTATGCCAGCACCACCATAGCGCTCCCCCCCAATGAGCTGTGCTTGTGTGCTGCTTATAGTGGAAAGTGCCCTAAGACAATGAATGGGGACAATCAAAAGCGGGTTTTTTCCCGGTATTGAGACCCTATGACGGATCTCAATACCGGAAAATAGAAACGCAAGTGTGAAAGTAGCTCCTAATGTCTACACGGCTGCAACTGCTGGGGGTATGGCAGGGGAGAAGCCAGGGCAGGTGGTGGGATGGGCCAGTGGACGGAGTTAGTGGGGCCCCATTAAGATTCTTGCTATGGGGCCCAATGATTTCTATGTACGCCCCTGCCCTTTGCCCACCTAGGCGGCAAAAAAGTGTCACACATCTGGTATCGCCGTACTCAGGAGAGGTTGGGGAATGTGTTTTGGGGTGTCATTTTACATATACCCATGCTGGGTGAGAGAAATATCTTGGCAAAACACAACTTTTCCCATTTTTTTATACAAAGTTGGCATTTGACCAAGATATTTATCTCACCCAGCATGGGTATATGTAAAATGACACCCCAAAACACATTGCCCAACTTCTCCTGAGTACGGCGATACCAGATGTGTGACACTTTTTTGCAGCCTAGATGCACAAAGCGGCCCAAATTCCTTTTAGGAGGGCATTTTTAGACATTTGGATCCCAGACTTCTTCTCACGCCCCAAGGTATTCAATGAGGGGCCTGGCGAGTTCATAGAATTTATTTTTTTTGGGCACAAGTTAGCGGAAATTGATTTTTTTTGTAGTATTTTCTCACAAAGTCTCCCTTTCCGCTAACTTGGGACAAAAATTTCAATCTTTCATGGACTCAATATGCCCCTCATGGAATACCTTGGGGTGTCTTCTTTCCGAAATGGGGTCACATGTGGGGTATTTATACTGCCCTGACATTTTAGGGGCCCAAAAGCGTGAGAAGAAGTCTGGAATATAAATGTCTAAAAAATTTTACTCATTTGGATTCCGTGAGGGGTATGGTGAGTTCATGTGAGATTTGATTTTTTGACACAAGTTAGTGGAATATGAGACTTTGTAAGAAAAATAAAATAAAAATAAAATATCTATTTCCGCTAACTTGGGCCAAAAAAAATGTCTAAATGGAGCCTTACAGGGGGTGATCAATGACAGGGGGGTGATCAGGGAGTCTGTATGGGGTGATCACCCCCCTGTTATTGATCACCCCCCTGTAAGGCTCCATTCAGACGTCCATATGATTTTTATGGATCCACGGATACATGGATCGGATCCGCAAAACACATACGGACGTCTGAATGGAGCCTTACAGGGGGGTGATCAATGACAGGGGGGTGATCAATGACAGGTGGGGATCAGGGAGTATATATGGGTGATCACCCCCCTGTCATTTATCACCCCCCTGTAAGGCTCCATTCAGACGTCCGTATGTGTTTTGCGGATCCGATCCATGTATCCGTGGATCCGTAAAAATCATACGGACGTCTGAACGGAGCCTGACAGGGGGGTGATCAATGACAGGGGGGTGATCAGGGAGTCTATATGGGGTGATCAGGGGTTCATAAGGGGTTAATAAGTGACAGGGGGGGTGTAGTGTAGTGGTGTTTTGTGGTACTTTACACAGCTACCTGTGTCCTCTGGTGGTCGATCCAAGCAAAAGGGACCACCAGAGGACCAGGTAGCAGGTATATTAGACGCTGTTATCAAAACAGCGTCTAATATACCTGTTAGGGGTTAAAAAAATCGCATCTCCAGCCTGCCAGCGAACGATCGCCGCTGGCAGGCTGGAGATCCTATCTCTTACCTTCCGTTCCTGTGAACGCGCGCAAATGTGTGCGCGCGTTCACAGGAAGTCACGGCTCTCGCGAGATGACGCGTATATGCGTCACTCTGCGCAGAGCTGCCGTCTCCGGACCGCAGATCTGCGTTAGGCGGTCCGGAGGCGGTTAATATTCTTCTACACAAAGCTACACCCATTTTCTGGTTACCATTCCTCCTTATTACAAGGCCTAGGTGTTCTCACATTAGGAAATGTGGGCCACTGACTATAAGGCCTCATACACACGACCATAGTTTTGGTCTGTGTCCGATCCACATTTTTGTGTGGATCTCATCCATGTGCTGTCCATGTGGCCGTTTCAAATTATAGAACGGGTCCTATTCTTGACTAAGTTGTGGACAAGCATAGGCAGTTCTAGTGAAGAGAGTGAGAAAATTGCTCCATGCACAGGGAAAATAGATACGGTTATGTGCATGAGGCCTAAATAAGATGAATCCATGATATGAAGTAAACCTGATGATTGTCATCAGTAGGCTTGAGCGAATCAACCTTCGGATCATAGATCTAAAGTCGATTTGTTAAAATACTTTCATTTTAATGCTGTTTCCGTACAGTATTAAAATGAATTGGCCTTCTCGCCTAAAGTCAAGTGAGAATTCGGTGGATTAGTACTGTATTCATATCTGCGTATTGTAAATATATTTAAAATAGCAATCTAAAGTGGTACGAGCCAGTACCAAAGCCCATTTCTATTTTAATACACAGATATGTATACAGTAGTAATTCACCAAAGACTCATGTGACTTCGGGCGAGACGAACTTTGGCTCCACAGAGCCAATACATTTTAACGCTGTATGGAAAGACCAATAAAATCGACTTTAGATCTATGATCCGAAGGTTGATTCGCTCAAGCCTAGTCATCAGTATCGATGCTGTGCCTCGACAGATTCCTGGGTGGAAGGGGGGAAATCCTTAAAGGGGTTCTGCAGTTTTTTTAAACAAATGATCTATCCTCTGGATAGATCATCAGCATTTGATCGGCGGAGGTCCGACACCCGGGACCCCCGCCGATCAGCTGTTTGAGAAGGCAGCGGCTCTGGCAGTAGTGCCGCGGCCTTCTCACTTGTGACGAAACCAACCTCGCCACAGTGTTTTGGAGGGGGCTGGTTGCCAGCCTCCTGCCTCAGGATTATGGCCCATACTAACTTTAAAGAAGACAGGCCGGCCGCACAGCTTAAATCTGTCTTTGGAATTGTATTTTGTTATGTGAGGGTACCCAGATGGCTAGTTTAATTGTATTCGTGTGGTCTGAGTGCCATTCGCCTAATGATATGCACTCAGACTTGAGCTATCTGGGAATATGTTAAATGTCTGTGGTTGCTGGGAGGGTGTGACATTGTGTGTTTAAATGGTGATGTCTGTCCTGTTGTCTCCACATGTGTATTGGCGATCTCCCCTTTGTCCTGAGAGATAATTGGATTATTCCTCGGTTGTCTCTGGGGCAGAGAGGAGGAAACCATGATGCATTGTGGGGATGTGTTGTATCTGTTCGGTGTGTCGCAGTCTCCATTCTGGTCCCCTGGGGGCGTGTCCACCAGATGGGGACCTGCATAAATACGGGCGGGTAGCCCTCAATAAAGTGTTCCTGTTTTATCCTTCATCATGTTGAGACTGGTGTTTGGATAACTGATCAAAACTGGGGGATTGCTATACGCTGAAGATTTGCTATACTCCCCTGGCATAACTACTAGCTCTTGTAAGAGCTGTTCCTGCTCTCTGGCTGTAGGAGAGGTTCACCCACTGGAGCCTGGAGCCTTGTCGTAGGTCCAGCGTGGGTGGAGGACGGTGAGACCCCAACCAAGCTGCGGCGGTTCGTGGGGTCTGCAGGGCGTACGGTGTCAAGTGGAGTGCTTGGAGTCCTCGGAAAGCACTAGGAGCATCTATCGACGGAGGTACCCGGTCGGGGTGCTAGGAGATCCGTTACATCACTGTTTACCGCAGGCCCAGTGACGTCACGACTAGTATCAATGGCCTGGGCCGGGATAAGCTCCATTCAGGTGAACAGAGCTTAGCCCTCCCAGGCCATTGATACTAGTAGTGATGTCATGGGTCCTGCAGTAAACAGTGAAAAGGCCGTGGCGCTACTGCCAGCACCGCTGCCTTCTCAAACAGCTGATCGGTGTTGGACCCCCGCCGATCAGATGCTGTAGATCATCGGTTTAAATAAAACTGCAGAACCCCTTTAACTTCTGACGATGAATTTTCTTAAAGCTGAATGTATTAATGAGAAACACTTTTCCTGGTGGTAACACAATGGTGTCTTGTAGACATGAGTGGGTTTGCTTACACAAAGCTTCTTGGGGTCATAGGGTCACATCCAGGTCGGGTCTGGAGGTCGTACTAACATATAATGAGAGGTAATTATAAAACAAACTGAACCTTCCAAGGTATGATGAGATCAAACCTCCACAAAATGACAAAGGCTCATTTATTTCCCAAACTCCATATTTACTGAAGCCGCCACGTTATATGTCAGTGAATGAGAGTTTGAAAGAAATAGCAAACATTATATATTTTTTTGCAGCCCAGTCTCTCACATTTATGTGGCTTTTTCCTCAAATGTGATGGCTATTACCCATAAAAACCTGAAGGAGACTGAAGTAACTGAAGGGAAACCACAGAAATTGAACGTACTGTATTTACCTGTTATTTCTTTGTCATGTAGCTCGAACCTTTTAGCATCAAGTGAGAATAAAATAAGCGGAATCTGTCAGCTCTGCTCGTGTTACATCATTTTCTGTGAAGGAAACCTTGCTTACCATTCCACAGACTATGCCAGCCCTGGCATTAGGCTACTTTCACACCAGTGTTTCTGCTGGGTCCGTAATCCGTTATGAAAATACAACCATCTGCATCCGTTATGAACGGATCCGGTTATATTATCTGTAACATAGCCAAGACGGATCCGTCACGAACGCTATTGAAAGTCAATGGGGGACGGATCTATTTTCTATTGTGTTTGAGAAAACTGATCTATCCCCATTGACTTACATTGTCAGTAATGGCGGATCCGTCTTGCTCCGCACCACATCGTGGACAGAAAAACGCTGCTTGCACCGCTATTCTGTCCGTAATGGGGACGCAACCAAATGGACCGGAATGCATTTACAAGGAACGGGGACAAAACGGAAGTGTTTCCCCACGCTATTGAGATCCTATGACGGATCTCAGTAGCAAAAAGGGAAAGCAGCCTTAGAAAGCATACAGGCCTGCTTTTGGCAATTTTTGTTTACCAAAAAATGCTGCCCAGGATTAAAAAATACTACAACAGATCAATGCAGAGCTTGTGGATATGCGATCCATCTTTTTTCTCTTTTTGGAATTTAAAAAAATACTGCTCATGGTTATAGACACACACTAAACATGCACCACTGGCAAGCTGTACCAGTTCTGCAAATGTTAGCTTGACATTTTTAACCCCTTCCTAACCTCCATACGGCTATATACATTGACAATCAGGATAAGTTTAAAGATGGTACCCGTTCCTGAGCGGAGCGAGTGCTATAGCAATGGGGTGCCTGCTGTTTCATATAGCAGACAGCCGTGGCTAATGTCTGCGACTGGCGGTAATGCCAACCGCGGACATTTAACACTCAGATGCTGTGGTCAATCCTGACCACGGTCTCTGAATGTTAAAAACCCAGAGGCGCGTGCTTCCAGGTGTGCTTCGGCTCCCCCCGGCGGGGATCGTGGGGAGCTAGAGAGTGTTAACAGCAGCCCCTGCCTGTAGCAGGGCTCCATAGAAATACAGTAAAACGCTCATAAACCCCATTGCTAGTGCATTGGAGTCTATAAGAAAAGCAATACAATGATTGCTTGTTATAAAAAGAAGTGTAAAATTATAAAAAAAAAAGAAAATGCAATTGTGCCTTGCAGTAACACACATAGGGAGTCTGCTGTGGTAGTGAACCAATACTGTGAGTCAGTAGGACATGCAGATGACAGGCGTCGCTCTTAGAATCACTGCACACTTCACTTATTTGGGCGGTCACGGGGCCAAAACCGAACGAATAACTCAAGTGTGAACTCAGCCTTACAGGTCGATGTTAGCGTCAAGAAGAAGCGCACTCCTTTCACACCGTCGTCAACTGATTCCACATAGATGTCTACAGAACCTGTTCTATTAAACGCTTATACAAGTAGAGCCCCCCGACAGAGTGGAGAGAGTGTCAGCACTAAGATTGTGTTGACGTCACTGATTACAGTATTTTGCCCTTCCTCTGATCCGTCAGAACAATAACCCTAACAAAATGGATCCTGTCTGTGTAGTGTGGAGCATCCGCATTCACTGGGTCAGCATTTGATCAGTAATCCATCAGTGTGTGTAATTTGGAACTGCGCTGATTCGGTTGGTGCAGATAGCACTATCCTTCAATGCAGTTAACCTAATAATCCGACACAAGATACTGATACTCCCAACTTGGATATCCATCCAGCGTCTGCAGGGTATCAAAAATCACACAATAGTGAGGTACCTTCAGTGCAGTTGAATAAATAAGGATTTTTATTATACTTACAAACAAGTTAAAATTCATATCATATCATAAAACACATTATCTTCTCTTTCACATTGCAGCTATTGCTAAAGCCCAAAAAAACAGAAGTGGATCCAAAACAGAGATGACACGTGAATGGAATATTTGCATGTCTTCTGTGTTTTGTAACCACTCCTGCTTTTGGCTACCAAATCACAAGCCAATTCTGATGCAAAATAGGGACCATGTCATGCAGGCCTTACAGCTCTTACATAGACAGGATCCGTTGTGCGTCTAATTTTTTCTTCCTTCTGAGAGATCAGAAGAAGGGTCAAATAAATGATGATGTCAGCCATGCCGAAGGAAAAATAGTGGCCCAGTCATGAAGTGGGGAAGGTGGGAACAGCATGAGAAGTCCACAGAGTGGCCCTATGACATAGTGGTGAGGTGGAAGCAGCATGAGGAGAACACAGAGTAGCCCAATGACAGAGTCTGGAGGTGGCAGCAGCATCATGAGGAAGCCACAGGGTGGCACAATGACAGTGTGGAGGTGGCGGCAGCATCAGGAGGCCACAGAGTGGCATAATGACATAGTGTAGAGGTGGCATCAGGAGGAGGCCACAGGGTGGCAAAATGACAGTGTGGAGGTGGCAGCAGCATCATCAGGAGGCCACAGAGTGGCACAATGACAGAGTGGGGAGGTGGCAGCAGCAGCATCAGGAGGCGGCCAAAGGGTGGTGCAATGACAGTGTGGAGGTGGCAGCAGCAGCATCAGGAGGCCACAGAGTGGCAAGGTGACATAGTGTTGAGGCAGCAGCAGCATCAGGAGACGACAGAGTGGCAAGGTGACATAGTGTGGAGGTGGAAGCAGCATCAGGAGACCACATAGTGGCAAGGTGACATAGTGTGGAGGTGGCAGCAGCATCAGGAGACCACAGAGTGGCAAGGTGACATAGTGTGGAGGTGGCAGCAACATCAGGAGACCACAGAGTGACCCAGTGACAGAGTGGGGAGGTGGGTGGCAATACCAGTACCAGCTGAAGATGGTGGGTGAAAGAAGGAGCACTTGGCATCATTCGGGTGGCATAATCAGAATAGTAGCTGAGGCAGGTAGCCAGAAGAAACGGTCTCTTTTGTTAAAGTGTTGGTGTGGCACCATGGATGATCTAGTCTGATGCATCAGGCATTGGTGGCTGATCCATGCCTGATTCATCTTGACAAAGTTAAAAAATAAAAATAAATTCCGGCAGTCTTATATTCTTTTTCAACATATCTGTTTTATTCCATCCTAAGTGAAATGTCCCAACAACCAGGACACATTTCGGCGTTATGCCTTCATCAACTGGTACTGGCCCACCTTCTGTTCTACATACGTGTGCAGGGCTGGTACTGCCTTTTTGGCAAAGAAATGATGGCTTGGGACTTTCCACCTCGGCTCGGCACAAGACATCAGTTCTCTGAAAGGTGCAGAGTCCACCACTTGGAAAGAGAGGGATTGCAGCACCAGCAACTTGGCCAGGAGCACATTTAGCTTCTGCGCCGTTGGATGAGTGCACACATACTGTTGTCTCTTGGGAATCACTTCGGTGATCAATTGCTGATGGAATGACTGATGAGAAGTAGGAGGAGGAGCAGAAGCACCAGGACCAGGAGATGATGGGAAGGACAGACAGCTCCCTTCAGCTGAGGTGGTGGAGCCTTGACTGCCTGAAATTGGGTGCGTGCCATTGGGTGATGCAGTGGTTGCCTCAGCAGGCTGGACCACCACATCGGAGCCATGTTCTCCCAAGCCAATTTATGGTAACGCTGCATATGTTGACGCAGGGCCGTGGTGGCAACATTAGCACCCTGGCCACACTTCACCTTCTGCCCACAGATTCTACAAATGGACATGTTCACCGCCTCCGGCGGCTTAACAAAAAACTGCCACACCGCCAAGTTGGTGATTTTACCTCCAACACTCTGCACTGACTGACTGCTACCACCGCTGCTTCCGTGAACCCCTGCACCACTACTTTCTGGGCAGGTAGGCTCATGAAAAGTGTGTGGTCTACCCCGGGCACATTTGACTCCTGACCTTCCACTGCTGCCACCCTGCTGATTCCCGGCCATGCTAGCAACTTGCTGGCTCCGCCGCTGCCTCACGGGCCAGCTGCCACCCTCTTCTCCCGAGGATGATGAAGCCCCTAATTCACTCGACTCCCAAGTGCGATCAGCGACATCATCATCATCGAGTGCTGTCTACATGTCACTGATGTCCTCCTCAACGGTCTCTGGGTCAGGAGCCTGACCGCTCGCAACACCAGCTCCCATGCCACTCTCCTCATCATTACTTGCCCGCCTACCGGAGGAAGCGATGGGTGTCTCCTCCACATCTTAGCTGGCGAGTAGCTACTGACTGTCCTCTGGTAGCTCATCCTCGCTGTATAGTGGAGCTGAGCCCACAGCATGTAATACTTCTCTGGCCAAGGGAACAGAAAAGGACAGAGGCAGGTTGAGGACAGGTGAGGGCAGAGGGCCTGCTCCCGGGCCATGCCAACTAAGGGTTGTGTCTCACAAACCCACCGACTCTTGGCTGGGGGTGTCTGATGTCACTTGGGACAAAGTGGATGACCGAGTCAACCATTCAAGAACCGCTGGGTTGCTGGTCAAGATACAACCGCTAGATGACACCGAGAGCTCAGGCTTCTCGCTGCGACTCCTGCTGCCATGCCCCCTTACTCTGCTGCGACCTGTGCCTGCGCCAGAAACATTTAGGCCTCTGCCACTCCCCTGTGCAGGGCCTGGCACTTCTCTGTCTGACATACTGTTAGATCAAATAAATAAATAAAATGGAAATTAAAACACGCCAAAAAGTCTGTAATTTTCTCACTTCACCACACAACGGCTAATAGGCCTTTTTTCCCACTAATACACGCCAAAAAGACTTTAGAACATGTAACTACACAACGGCAAATAATATATATATTTTTTGCCACTAATACACCCCAAATAAAGGGCTTTAGAACATATAACTGCACCGCTGAATGGCAAATATATTTTTTTTGCGACTAATACACACTAAAAAGGGCTGAAGAACATATAACTGTACCGCTGAATGGCAAATTGTATATATTTTTTTGCCACTAATACACGCCAAAAAGGGCTTTTAAACATATAACTGCACCTCTGAATGGCAAATATATATTTTTTTGCCACTAATACACGCCAAAAAGGGCGTGGCTACAGTGCTTTTGAGGGTGAAGCAAATTTTCTCACTTTACCATACAACAGCAAATACTTTTTTTCCTGTCCACTAATACATGCCAAAAAGGGCTTTAGAACATATAATTGCACCGCTGAACAGCAAATTATATATTTTTTTTTTGCCAAGAGGCCTTATTGGTAGAGCTTGGTAGCAAACCTCTGACATTGTATATACATGTATTTTCATGCACCTCCTGGTTAACATTAATTATGATAATTGCAACACGTGATATCGCAGTGGAGCTCAGACTTGACGCACAAAACGCTTTCGTCACCTTGTAGATGCTACAATGTGTCGAGGTCATTGGGGCAGCCTTGCTGTAACATTGTCTGGCTGCTGACTGCTCTGATTGAATTAAGGCGGTGATGAGAATAATGCGGGGCACGCTCTTGTTCTGCGGCTCGATATGCTTATTTAATTTTCTGTCCAAACCGACTCGCACACAAATTGGAAACAGCTGCAAGTTCGTGATTCAGTAGCTGCTGTAACCCACCCCCACCCACTGTGACGTCACACCAACCCCCAAAGAAACAATAGGTCATTATGTAGAAATCACATCACTGACTTCTATCTGACCACAGGAGGGCATATATTTTGTACTGATAATCACATAGGATCAGCCACAGTGTCACGTCAGAGCTTCTTATTTCATCACTGGTCACAAAAAATTATTGTCATTTTAAAAATTTACATCAAACCTAAAGTGAATAAAAATCTTTGTCACTGCTACACCAGTGAAAAATATGTCTGTCATACTGAACCCCATGTAATGAAGCTGCTGCACAACTTCTGACATTTGAGTAAGAGGCTTCTCCCCATTTACCAAATATTGTTTCACATGCATTAGCATTGGAGGGGAGGTTGGGAAATGCTTATAAGGGGACAGGTTGATTTTGCTCTTTTAGTCATCTTTCTCCAAAGTTTTTAAGTTTAAGGCCTCATGCACACAACCGTATGTATTTTGCGGTCTGCAAAAAACAGATCTGCTAAAAATTCAGATGACGTCTGTGTGCATTCTGTATTTTGCGGTACTGAACAGCTGGCCCCTAATAGAACAGTACTATCCTTGTCCATAATGCGGACAATAATAGGACATGTTCTATTTTTTGGCGGAACGGAAATACGAACATACGGAAACGGAATGCACACGAAGTAACTTCAGTTTTTTTTTGCGGACCCATTGAAATGAATGGTTCTGTATACAGTCTGCAAAAAAAAACGGAACGGACACAGAAAGAAAATATGTTTGTGTGCATGAGGTCTAAGGCAGAGGACGCAGAGATGGTTAAATGCACACTTGCACTTGAATGGTCACAATATGGTGACATCATCGTACCTGCTGGGCAGGGGTGCACCACCAATGAGGCACAGTGAGGCGATTGCCTCAGACAGTGCAACAGGTTCCTCCCACTAGGGCCCTCTATGTAATGCGACCCAGGTATAGGAATGCCGAGTGGTATAGTTTGGCCTAAAATGTCCCTTTTATGTGTGTCACGGTGCTCCTACCTGGATACGGCTGAACCTCAGACTTTGGCTCCGAAACAATAAATGGGGGAATAATTGAGGGATTTGAAGGAAATAATTTGAGTCCAGGAATGGTATGAAGTTGAACAGCAGCTTTATTTGAATAAATGTTCGTCAGAAACAACCTTCAAGCTTTGTCTTGTCCCAGCAGGCTTTAGCATTAAAACTGGCAGGCAAACTCGACTCTACTACATCTGTTTCTCTCTGGCCTGCTGTACTGACAGGATGGCTGTATAACTCCGCTTCTTCTGTATGCTGCACTTCGCTTTGTAGCGGTCTGTCTCTAGATTAGGCCAGGGAACTTTCCTCCTGGCTCCTGAGGCTCTAAGCGTTGGCCTCCATGACCAGCAGAGCTGAGGATGCTCTGGCTGGCTTGGACGCGTCCAGCAAAGACGTGCCCTGCACACCTGTCCCCTAGCAGGGGATAAGCTAGACTAACTCTCACTGGTCCCCACCCTTCCTGCAGCAAGTGGGACTAGCCCACTCCTCCACAGAGGGGGGTTAGAATGGAATGGAAAGTTCCATTCTATCTAAGTATAGCTCTGCCATTTATGCTGCCACCTGCTGGTGAATCTGGTGCATTACATGAACAGTTACATAACATTAGAAATGCACAATGTATAGGACCTGAACAAAATACATAAGATGACGTTTTGTTAGCCCTTTAGAGATAATAGCAGGGTACAGAAGTGGTAATGCGACTCTGGGGCATTACAGCCGCACCAGGTAGGGGCAAGAGGGGTCAGCAGAAGGGGGAATAAACTGATTCTGCAGTATAGTATTGGGAAGCACAGTGGGAACAGTATGTGGCACTGTATTACCCTGTATGTTTTGTAGCTCTGTATGTAATGTTTTCCAAGTATGTCTTTAACAGTAGGGCTGGAGGGTAGGCCTTAGGTTAGGAAATTGGCATTGGGGTTGGGGCGCCGTTTCAGTTTTTGCCTCAGGCAGCAGAAAGGCTAGTAGTGTTGGGAGCGAATATTCGAATTGCGAATTTTAATCGAGAATATCGCCACTTTGAGAATTTGCGAAGATGTAGAATATAGTGCTATATATTCGTATTTGTGAATATTCTAGATTTTTTTTTTCCACCAGTAACCTCCCTTCTTGCTTGTGGGCCAATGAGAAGGCTTCAATATCTTTGTCTGAGCTTAGCCAAATCCCTAACAACCAATAGGAAAGTTGCCTACCCCTAACTATATAGGAAACTCCCCAGCAGCCATTTTCTGTAGTTTTATGGAGTTCTGAGAGAGACAGCAGTGTCATTGCTGTGCTCTGTGATTTTCTGTGTCATTACATTAGATAGTTAGTTAGCTTATATATATAATGCAGAGTTAGTGGGAGATAGTCAGTCATTCAAATGAATAGGCCTGCATTCGTGGGTCCGGGGCCTGTATTTTGCGGACCCGCTGTTTATGGGCCGCAATACGGACCCGGCCACCACACGGTCGTGGGCATGAGCCCTAATATTAATGCCCCTATTAGTGCTGCCCAGAATTAATAATGCCCCCATTAGTGCCCCCCAGCATTAATAATGACCCCATTAGTGACCCCCAGCATTAAAATTGCTCCATTAGTGCCCCCAGTAATAGTAATGCGACCATTAGCGCCCCCCAGAATTAATACTCCCACTTTAGTGCCCCCTGTAATATTAATGCCCCCATTAGTGCCCCCAGTAATATTAATGCCCCATTAGTGCATCCCAGAATCAATGCACCCCAGTAAGAGTAATGGCCCCATTAGTGCCCCTCAGTAAAAATAATAACCCTATTAGTGCCCCCAAGTTAGAATAATGCCCCTATTAGTTCCCCAGTTAGAATAATGCCCCCATTAGTTCCCCCAGTTAGAATAATGCCCCCATTGGTTCCCCCAGTTAGAATAATGCCCCTATTAGTGCCCCCAGTAAGAATAATGCCCCCATTACTGCCCACAGTAAGACAAATGCCCCCATTAGTGCCCCCAGTAAGAATAATGCCCCCCATTATTGTGACCAGTTAGAATAATACCCCCCATTAGTGCCCCCCATTGGGAACGCTCCCTGCTGACTGGAAGCTCCGGACAGGACCTGAGCTCCAGTGTGATAATGTCTCACAGGTCCTGTCCTGCACATCCAGTCAGCAGGGAGCAGTCCCCGAAGTGTGAGCAAATGGAGGAGCTACGTATTTTTTTTAATTTTTTTTTTTTTATTAACGCAAGTGTGAAGGGGGGGAGGTAAAGGCTGCGCTAATGAGCGCTCCACAATAGAAGCTCTCATTAGTAGCAGTCCTTATAGGAAAATAATTACTGGCACCGTCAAGGCCACTAAAATACCGGCCTTGCCGGTGAGATACCGGCCAGGTGGCAACCCTAACTGCAGCTCACCTCACCATCTTCCAGGTCTATTTTTCTTTCCCTTCCTAAACAACTGGGGTGTGTGGCTTGTGGACAGGGGTGTGGTTTGACTGTCTCAGGGGCGTGGCTACAGTGCTTTTGAGGGTGAAGCAAATTGCCACTCTACCCTCACTGCAGTAAACAGCCTGCCACATTTCACAACGCAGATGAGAACATGGCTTAGCAACTGTCTGGATTTCAGGGGCAAGATAGAATTAGGCTACACTAGCCTTTTAGAGATCCTGCAGGCTGTTCCTGCTGTGCGCAGCGGTATTTGTCCAGCCTATCTTTTGCATATTTGGCGGGTTTCTGCCGGATCTCTGCCAGTCCCCAGTAATGGGGTTGCCGGGCATTCAGGCAGCATCCGGCAATGCCGGATCCAGTGGTGTATCTTGGTTTTGTGCTGCCCTAGGCGAGACTAAACTCGGGCACCCCCCTAATATAAATTTGACCCACCCCTTCCTGTCACGGCCAAACCCCTTCCTCTGTAAACGCCACCCCTTCCTCTTTAGGCTCCACCCTTTCCTGTTTTGCATAACAATATTAAGAAATTTATCGTGATAACGATATATATCGCGATAAATACCCGTTTAAAAGAAAAAAACCACAAGGAGGCGTTATACTGTATGGGGGCAGCCTCAAGGAGACGTTATACTGTATGGGGGCAGCCTCAAGGAGACGTTATACTGTATGGGAACAGCCACAAGGAGACGTTATACTGTATGGGAACAGCCACAAGGAGACGTTATACTGTATGAGGGCAGCCTCAAGGAGACGGTATACTGTATGGGGCAGCCTCAACTAGACGGTATACTGTATGGGGCAGCCTCAACGAGACGGTATACTGTATGGGGGCAGCCTCAAGGAGACGATATACTGTATGGGGGGTGGGGGCAGCCACAAGGAGACATTATACATACTGTATGGGGGCAGACATAAGGAGACGTTATACTGTATGGGGGGAGGGGGCCGGGCCAGCCTCAAGGAGACACTAAACTGTATGGGGGCTGCCACATGCAAATAGTGCACTCTGCACTGAGTCATAAATAAAGGTGGTATGTGTGTCAGACTGTCTATGGTAGCCCTGGCCTCTCCTTGAGGCTGCCCCATACAGACTGTATGGGGCAGCCTCCAGGAGAGGCCAGGGCCACCATAGACAGTCTGACATACCACCTTTATTTATGACACAGTGCAGAGTGCACTATTTTCTTGTGGCAGCCCCATACAGTTTAGTGTCTCCTTGTGACTGCCCCCATAAATAAAGGTGGTATGTCAGACTGTCTATGGTGGCCCTGGCCTCTCCTTGAGGCTGCCCCATACAGTCTGTATGGGGCAGCCTCAAGGAGAGGCCCGGGGCACCATAGACAGTCTGACATACCACCTTTATTTAGGAGTCTCACTCTCGCAGTGCACTATTTGCTTTTTAACTCTCGTCTTACTCACTCCTGTTCCTCTGCCTGGACTGGACCTGGACATTCCTCGCAGGGCAGGCCAGGAGTCAGACTGTTTGTGTGAGGAGGGAGGTATGAAGACTTTTCGCGTGGCTACCGCTTGTGTTGTAAGTATTCCGTCCCACTGCGCATGCGCGAAAAAGAAGGCTCGGCGCAGTAGTTGAAAATTCCGGAACACGGACGGGAGGAAGTCAGGAGGACTCGGGAGGAGGGTCCCTGCTTCACTATGCGGCGCCGGCGATGCCGCTCGCATAGTGAAGGATCGGCAAGCAGCGGACAAAGGGGAAAAAAAGTTTGGAACATTTTACTATCACTAGGCAAACAAGGCATTTTGCCGCCCCATTGGCAAGTGCCGCCCTAGGCAAATGCCTTGTTTGCCTCGTGATAGATACGCCTCTGGCCGGATCCAGAGAGTTTTGGCGGCCGTTCCCTGCCAGAACAGCCTGCCGGATTTCTAAACTCTATTGTGAAACTAGTCTTATACTGATCTATTTAGCTCATAGAGGTCTACATTGATACACTGTAACAAACCCTCAGTTGTGTGAGAAGTATTACATCGGATTTCAGATTAAATCTAGAAGGTTTCTATTCACTGGTAACATGCAGGGATCCTGAAATCTATATTCGTTGCGGAAGAGTTTGCATTCCACAGAGAATACGATTCTCAGCATTTTAGAGTTTTTCACGCTGAGTTTGGCCTAGACATGGAAAATGAAATAACTGCGGGCAGCATGTAATTGGTGAGACACAAGGTATCCAGTGGCTGCCCTGTTTCCACGCTGACTACGCCCACGCCCTCGCAGGCCGTCTATACGCCTTTGTTTGGGCCCACAGTACAATGGCTAGGTAGGAATTGCTCAGGAACTTGTTCCAGCTGCGGTTTCCACTTTGTTAGACACAGTGGAGCCACAAATCTATCTTGTCCATAAGAATGAAGGGGGAACGTTTAAAGTGACTGTAACTCTGGATTTATGGTCCACAGGAGCCGAATCTCAATGTCTTTATTCTGATTAGAGCCAGATGCCGCTAACAATGTCAGTGTTATGGCGAAACTGCAGGTGTGGGAATAGATCCTTCTGCTCGGGACGCTCGGCAATCAGCCTTGCGGTTTGTGCCTGCTCTCAACTCCAAGCTTTCAATTACGGTGACAATGGGATTGTTGTTCTCCGCCATTAGATCATGTGTCATGTAAATGAATAGGAATATACAAGGTGATTAGGGCCATAACCCCATGTGTTCAGCATTACGGAGGGGTGGAGCGGAGCACGCCGCTCACTTCCCTATTAACTTTTTATTATTTTGGCTTATCAGTAGATTTTCACATTTTTGCTTTTATTAAATAAAGAAAAAAAATCCACTCTGCTCATCCAACAGCAATAAAAGACTGCGGTACTAGAACGCAGGCCGCCATGATGGATTCCAGAGCCCCAGCTGGCACGTGCTCTAGGGGTAAACTTACAACACCCGAAACAATTGCTGTTACTTTTGTCTATTATCCTCAGCTGTGTCTAACTCTGCATTAAAAAATGGCGGCTATTTCCCAGTGAGTGTCCACACTGAGCGAGTGGTATGCCGCCATCCTGTATGCAGTGACCCTGATTGCTTATGCAGATGCTACGCAGCAAAGATAGGAGTTGGTTAATAACGGAATTGCGTGTCTTATTTTTCATGAGGGATTTTATTTTCCGGAGCTTGCACGCACATGGCAGAGGTTTCCTGGTTTTATTGCCGCTTTCTGATGTATTAAACAAACGCGTGGAGTAAAATCTGCTCCCGTCTTCTCCTTTATGACCCTCCTGGAGCGGCAGATCCTCCCATAGTTATAGACTGAGGAGTGTGTGGACATGTCTATATGTGTGTGTAATGTACAGTAAGGAACGTGGCTGGGAGGGGCAGGGGGCATTGTTCTGGGTGCTGAGTCACTCTTCCTTGGCCAGAGTATTAAGTCCAGGACATTGAACCCTTTATGGCCTGGCTACATGTTTAATTATGAGCTAAACAGACTTTTACCTGCACTGATACACTGTAACAAACCTTCAGCTGTGAGAAGTATGTATTTGATCTTGAAGAGTTTTTTTAGTTTCTACGTGTAAACAGACATATTTCCATTCACTGACAGCAAGCAATTATCCACAAAAGGGGAGACACTGGAAGCAAACGGTGCCGATATTATTTAAGGAGTTTTCCCAAGTGTGTAAAACTGATGCCCTATAAATATGATAAGGGGGGGGGGGGGGGGGGGCGGTCCGACAGCCAGGGCTCCCACGATCAGCAGTTTGAGTAGCACCAAGGCCTCTTCCTACGTGAGTGACGTCACATTCACTGGTCTCAGCTGAAATACCAAGCACTGCCACTATACAATGGACAGCCCTGCAGCCTCTTCAAACAGCTGATTGGCGGGGATCCTGGGTGTCTTATATTGCTGCTGCGCCATCACTGCCTTAACTCCACCCTGCCAAGCACGGAAAGCTAACTAAGTCACCCATGCACAGAGCAGGAAGGAATCAGGGTGCCTGAGCCTGGGGAAAAGAAACCATTAGCATGACCCTATATCAAGAGAAGTGTGTACGGAGGAAAAAGACTCTGCCTCAGGTCCACAAGGTACTGTATGGTGCTCAGTGATGGGGCAAAGACCAGCTATAATTCAATTCTGTAAATCACGGCCCACACCATCATGGTCGCCATCATCTTCACATATCATCTGTTTTCTTCTCCCCTGATGAACCAATGACCATCTTCAATCGGGAAACGCGTCGGGACTTATAATGACAAACTTTTGAGAATCATCTGAGGCCCTTCCAGGGTATTTTCAGGGTTTAGCCACCGATAAGTGGCGTTGCCTCCGCTTTTAGGCAGGGATATCCAAAAGGGACACCCAGGGACAGTTTATCTCCCGACATCATACCTTACGGTGGCAAGCCCGTGGGCATCTTTTCCGAGAGACTACAGAAATCGTGAGTAAATGGAACACACGTTGCCCACTGATTTTTCGGCATAGTATTGTATATGTATATCCACCCAGGGAAGACTCTAGTATCCTAATTATATTATAGAGTCACACTTTTTTGTGGCCATTTAAATTTTGTTTCATAAATTTTGTTTATGTGGGGGTCATTTTCTTCCTATCAATTCTTTTAATATATGTAATTAAAGGTTATATTTTAGAGTTTTTGGGGTTTTTTTCTCAATAAGTTAAATCATGGCACTCAAATGAAAAAATATCTTTGCAAATAAAAATAATTTTATTTCATCCTTAGAGTACACATATGTTAGTAGTGGCCAACGTTTCGGTCCATCCCGGACCTTGTTCACGGCATAAACATAAATATTATAGACATAAGTCACACAAGACTACATCACCAACATAATTTGTAAAATAGCGGACATATAAATGAAGAAAAATTGCTATTAACAAAAGTCGATTAATGTTGACTGTAAAATCTCTGTATTACATTGAGATTGTCAAAAATGTATCAATGTCCAATGTAGCAGCGGTCAGATCACAATTAGGACAAAGACAAGGTAGGGAGTAAGACAATCAAACAAAAAAATTTAAATAAACAATAAAAATTATGAAAAAATGAAAAGAGAAACCAATCCCTAAGTAGGGATAGATAGTCAACCCAAAACATTTTCAGCTCCAAGAGTAAGAAACAATAAAGAAGCTGAAAATGCGCTTCCATTTATTTCTATCACATTGCTCGGCTATTTTCGGCAGTCCCATAGAGATGAATGAATGGGGGCTGCACATGCGCGGGCCACTCTCCTTCACTATGTGGTCTGCATTCTAGAGATAGGTGTGGCTCCCAGGGGTTGGACCCACACCTATCAGACATTGGGGTCATATTCTAAGGATATGCACCCAATGTACGAGATGGGCCAACTCCTTTAAACTAATTATTGCAGGATGAAGCCAAGAAGAAGGTGCCAGAATGTTACTGTGTCTTGTGTATACAGCCAGGTCCATAAATATTGGGACATCGACTCAATTCTTACATTTTTGGCTCTATACACCACCACAATGGGTTTGAAATGAAATGAACAAAATGTGCTTTAACTGCAGACTGTCAGCTTTAATTAGACGGTATTTACATCCAAATCAGGTGAATGGTGTAGGAATTACAACAGTTTGCATGTGTGCCGCCCACTTGTTAAGGGACCAAAAGTAATGGCACATAATAATAATAATCATAAATCAAACTTTCACTTTTTAATACTTGGTTGCAAATCCTTTGCAATCAATTACAGCCTGAAGTCTGGAACGCATAGACATCACCAGACGCTGGGTTTCATCCCTGGTGATGCTCTACCAGGCCTCTACTGCAACTGTCTTCAGTTCCTGCTTGTTCTTGGGGGCATTTTCCCTTCAGTTTTGTCTTCAGCAAGTGAAATGCATGCTCAATCGGATTCAGGTGATTGACTTGGCCATTGCAGAACATTCCACTTCTTGCCCTTAAAAAACCTCTTTGGTTGCTTTTGCAGTATGCTTTGGGTCATTGTCCATCTGCACTGTGAAGCGCCGTCCAATGAGTTCTGAACCATTTGGCTGAATATGAGCAGATAATATTGCCCGAAACACTTCAGAATTCATCCTGCTGTTTTTGTCAGCAGTCACATCATCAATAAATACAAGAGAACCAGTTCCATTAGCAGCCATACATGCCCACGCCATGACACTACCACCACCATGCTTCACTGATGAGGTGGTATGCTTAGGATCATGATCAGTTCCTTTCCTTCGCCATACTCTTCTCATCCCATCACTCTGGTACAAGTTGATCTTGGTCTCATCTGTCCATAGGATGTTGTTCCAGAACTGTGAAGGCTTTTTTAGATGTCGTTTGGCAAACTCTAATCTGGCCTTCCTGTTTTTGAGGCTCACCAATGGTTTACATCTTGTGGTTGAACCCTCTGTATTCACTCTGGTGAAGTCTTCTCTTGATTGTTGACTTTGACACACATACACCTACCTCCTGGAGAGTGTTCTTGATCCGGCCAACTGTTGTGAAGGGTGCTTTCTTCACCAGGGAAATAATTATTCGGTCATCCACCACAGTTATTTTCCGTGGTCCTCTGGGTCTTTTGGTGTTGCTGAACTCACCGCTGCGTTCCTTTTTTTTAAAAGAATGTTCCAAACAGTTGTTTTGGCCACACCTAATGTTTTTGCTATCTCTCTGATGGGTTTGTTGTGTTTTTTCGGCCTAATGATGGCTTGCTTCACTGACAGTGGCAGCTCTTTGGATCTCATCTTGAGAGTTGAGAGTAACAGATTCCAAAGGCAAATAGCACACTTGAAATGAACTCTGGACCTTTTATCTGCTCATTATAATTGGGATAATGAGGGAATAACACACACCTGGCCATGGAACAGCTGAGAAGCCAATTGTCCCATTACTTTTGGTCCCTTAAGAAGTGGGAGGTACATATGCAAACTGTTGTAATTCCTACACCGTTCACCTGATTTGGATGTAAATACCCTCAAATTAAACCAGACAGTCTGCAGTTAAAGCACATCTTGTTTGTTTAATTTCAAATCCATTGTGGTGGTGTATAGAGCCAAAAATTTTAGAATTCTGTCAATGTCCCAATATTTATGGACCTGACTGTATGTGGATACCATCAGTGGCATACCGCCAATATAGACATAACACGCTGTTGCTATGGGGCAATACAACGGGGGGGGGGGTGGCAGGGGAGGAGCCAGGTGTCATGGAACCATGAACCAGACGTACAACAAGAGATGAGTGGAAATAAGAAGGCTTTATTGAAAATAAAGCTGTAAGGCAAAAGTCCAAACGGATGGCTAAACCGAAGCAGGGTCTTGCGAAACCAGGGATCAGGAACCAGAAGGGTAGTCAGACGAAGCCAGGATCAGGAATCAGCAGGGTAGTCAGACGAAGCCAGGATCAGGAATCAGCAGGGTAGTCAGACGAAGCCAGGATCAGGAACCAGAAGCAGCAGCAGTCTTAGAAGCATGTGAGCACAGGAGGACCAAGGAAGGAACTGAAGCCACAGACCTCCTATATATATGAGCTAGGCATCCAGCTCCTCCCAGTGGGAAGGAGGAGCCGCAGGGTGGGAGGCTACAAGAAACCCAGAAACCAAGATGGCCGCCAGCACATGTCAAACGAAGGAGGACAGCAAGGAGGTAAGACCATGACAGTACCTCCCCCTCAAGGGCCCCTCCTCCGCGGAGTAAGGAACGGTTTCTGAGGGAAGCGTGCGTGGAAGGCTCGGAGCAAGGCAGGAGCATGGACATCTGCGGAGGGAACCCAGGAACGCTCCTCTGGACCATAACCACGCCAATGGACCAAAAACTGCACCCGGCCGCGGACCAGGCGTGAGTCCAGGATATTGCTCACCTCATACTCCTCACGATTGCCCACTTGGACCGGACGAGGCCGAGGAATCGAGGAAGTGAAACGATTACACACCAGTGGCTTAAACAGGGAGACATGAAACACGTTGGAGATCCGCATGCCAGGAGGAAGCGCAAGGGCATAGGCTACCGGGTTTACCCTGCGAAGCACTCGGAAGGGACCAACAAAGCGAGGCGCCAGCTTGGGAGTGGGCACTCGAAGGTTGAGGTTGCGGGTGGACAACCATACGCGGTCTCCGACCTGGTAGGAAGGAGCAGGCGCTCGTCTGCGATCAGCCTGGAGTCTCTGGCGCTGCGCAGAGACCTCAAGGGACCTCTGGATCTGTACCCAAGAAGCACGTAGGACGGAAAGGTGATCCTCCACAGCCGGAATATCCTGGGGAGAGAATACCTCCGGTAACACGGCAGGTTGGAACCCATAATTGGCCATGAAGGGAGACGTCCCAGAGGAAGAGTTCACCGCCGTGTTCCTGGCAAACTCAGCCCAAGGCAGGAGGTCAACCCAATTGTCTTGGTGATCGGAGACATAGCAATGAAGGAATTGCTCCAAGGCCTGATTGGATCGTTCTGCGGCCCCATTGGACTGAGGGTGGTAGGCCGAGGAGAAAGAGAGATGAATCCCCAACTGGGAGCAAAAGGCGCGCCAGAACCTGGACACAAACTGACTCCCCCGATCCGACACAATCTCCTTGGGCAAACCGTGCAACCGGAAGACCTCCCTGGCAAAAATCGAGGCCAACTCTTGTGCAGAGGGTAACTTCTTAAGAGGAACACAGTGGCACATTTTGGAAAACCGATCCACTATCATGAGAATGACCGTGTGGCCTCGGGAAGCAGGGAGGTCCACAATGAAATCCATCCCCAGGTGTGACCATGGACGCTCCCCGGTGGCTATGGGTTGCAAAAGGCCCAACGGAAGGTGCCGAGGGGACTTACTCTGGGCACAAACGGAGCATGCCGCTACATATGCGGCGATGTCGGAACGTAGAGAAGGCCACCAGAACAGACGTGAAACAGCCCAGGACAGCTGATTCTTTCCAGGATGCCCCGCGGCCTTGGAGTTATGGTAGGTTCGCAACAACCGAGTGCGCAACTCCTCAGGCACAAAACACCTGCCGTTGGGTCTCCCAGAGGGAGCACCAGATTGAGCCGCCAAAATCTGCTCACCCAGGGGAGAGGTCAGGCTGGTGCGAATGGCGGCCAGGATCTGATTCGGAGGTATGACCGAAGTCGGAATCGACTCCTCCCCGGACAGCTCGGAGTACTGCCGTGATAAGGCATCCGCTCTGATGTTCTTGGAACCGGGTAGGTAGGAGACCACGTAATTAAAACGTGACAAGAACAGAGCCCATCTGGCCTGACGTGGTGTCAATCTCTTGGCCTCAGAGAGGTAGGTCAGATTCTTGTGGTCCGTCAGGATGAGAACCGGAACCACCGAGCCCTCGAGCAAGTGCCTCCATTCTTTAAGGGCCTGCACGATGGCCAATAACTCCCTGTCACCAATCTGGTAGTTGCACTCTGCGGAAGACAGTTTCCGGGAGTAAAACCCACAAGGAAGCAGAGGACCCTCTGGTGTTCTACGCTGAGACAGGAGGGCGCCTACTCCCGTCTCAGACGCGTCCACCTCGAGGACAAACGGCAACCCAGGGTTGGGATGCGACAGAATCGGAGCCGACACAAAGGCGGACTTTAGAGCCTCAAAAGCTCGGATGGCCTCGGGCGGCCAGACCTGGGGATTACTGCCCTTCTTGGTCAGATCCGTGAGAGGCTTGGCTAGCATGGAAAAGTCCCTGATGAACTTCCGATAATAATTGGCGAAGCCCAAAAAGCGCTGCAGGGCACGAAGACCACTGGGCTGGGGCCACTGTAAGACAGCCGAAACCTTCTCAGGATCCATGGAGAACCCCTCAGCGGAAATGATGTAACCTAAGAAGGTTACCTGGGATCGGTGAAATTCGCATTTCTCAAGCTTACCGAACAGCTTGTTCTCTCGTAACCGTTGCAACACTCGTCTGACATCCAGAATGTGGGCCTCCATGGATTCAGAATATACCAAGATGTCATCCAAATAGACCACCACACACTGCTGCAACAGGTCACGGAAAACATCGTTGATGAATTCCTGGAAGACTGCGGGCGCATTGCACAACCCAAAGGGCATAACCAAGGATTCATAATGACCGGTCCTGGTGTTAAACGCGGTCTTCCACTCATCGCCCGCCTTGATCCTTACCAGGTTATATGCCGCCCTCAGGTCGAGTTTGGTAAAGACTGTGGCCCCTTTGAGGCGATCGAACAGCTCGGAAATCAAGGGTATCGGGTAAGCGTTCTTGATCGTGATGCGATTGAGACCCCTGTAATCGATGCAAGGCCTCAACTCACCGCCCTTCTTTTTCACAAAGAAAAATCCAGCCCCTGCCGGGGACGAGGATTTGCGAATGTGTCCGCGTGAAAGCGCCTCCCTCACGTACTCCTCCATGGCCTCATTCTCCGCTACCGACAGTGGATAGACTTTGCCACGAGGCGGAACGGCACCAGATTGTAACTCTATGGCACAATCGTATGGGCGGTGCGGAGGTAGGGCAACCGCACGCACCTTATCGAATACATCCCGGTACTCCTCGTATTCAGGAGGCAACAGAGAGTCCGAGGAAGTACACAGCAACTTGACAGGCCCATGGATGCAACTAGCCCCACACTGCGGTGACCACGAGAGGATCTCGGCCGATTTCCAATCGAAAGTCGGATTATGCTTCTGGAGCCAGGGGTACCCCAAGACCACCGAGTAGTGTGGAGACGAAATAACCTGGAGACAGACCGACTCTCTGTGAACGGCACCAATGGCCATCCCCACTGGAAGGGTCTCATGAGTCACGTGTGGCGGCAGAAGGGGTCTGCCGTCTATCGCCTCAAGAGCCAGTGGGGAACCTCGAGGCTGCAGAGGAATGGAATTGGCGGCAGCGAACACACTATCAATGAACAAACCACCAGCACCAGAGTCCACCAACGCCTGGGTCGTCACCGAGCCCCCGACCCAGGAGAGGACAACAGTAATCAGTGGTTTGTCAACACGGGAAACCGGGGACGAGGAGACTCCACCCAAGATCTGCCCCCGACAGGATCTCAGGTGCGAGCGTTTCCCGGACGGTTCGGGCATGCCAACCGAAAATGCCCACCGAGACCACAGTACATGCATCGGCCCTCGCGTCTCCGGAGTACCCTCTCCCCCTCGGACAGGCGAGCAAACCCCAGCTGCATGGGTTCACCCCCAGACAAGTCATCCCCAGGAGGCGTGGGAGGAGAGGGAGGCACGGGTGGGACAGCAAACGTAGGCGCCAATCTGTTAGAAGGCCTCCGCAGGCTCTCCTTAAAGGAAGGTCTCTCCCTGAGTCTGGTGTCAATCAAAATCAGGAAAGAAATAAGAGACTCGAGCTCCACTGGTAGGTCCTTAGCTGCAACCTCATCCTTCAAGGCATCCGAGAGACCATGAGAGAAAGCAGCGACCAGAGCCTCATTATTCCAGCCCACCTCTGCTGCCAGGGTACGAAACTCAATGGCGTATTCAGCTACGGATCGTGAACCCTGTCTGATGGACATAAGGAGCTTCGCAGCAGAGGCAGCACGAGCCGGCACATCGAATACCCTCCGAAGAGAAGCAACAAAACCAGAAAACTCGGCAACCACCGGATTGTTGTTCTCCCATAAAGGGCTGGCCCAGGCCAAGGCCTTGTCCGAGAGCAGCGAGATCAAGAAGCCCACCTTTGATCTCTCAGTAGGAAAGGCATGTGGCAGCAACTCGAAGTAAATGCCCACCTGGTTAAGGAAACCTCGGCACTGAGTTGGCTCTCCCCCAAAGCGCTGTGGAAGGGGGGCAGAACCGGTCATACCCCGAAACACCGCAGGCGCAGCAACAGGTGTCGGGGTAGACTCTGGCGCAACAACCGGAGCGGCAGTAGGAGCGGGCCCAGGAGCGACAACCGACCCATCGGCAACGGAAGCTAAATGAGCCGTGCGTTCAAGCAGGGTTTGCAACGCCACAGCGAACCGACCCAACAGGTGATCCTGCTGATCAAGTCTGGCAACCAGCGTAGGTAGCGAGGATGGCCCTGTACCGTCAGAATTCATGGCTTGGTCCTAATGTCATGGAACCATGAACCAGACGTACAACAAGAGATGAGTGGAAATAAGAAGGCTTTATTGAAAATAAAGCTGTAAGGCAAAAGTCCAAACGGATGGCTAAACCGAAGCAGGGTCTTGCGAAACCAGGGATCAGGAACCAGAAGGGTAGTCAGACGAAGCCAGGATCAGGAATCAGCAGGGTAGTCAGACGAAGCCAGGATCAGGAATCAGCAGGGTAGTCAGACGAAGCCAGGATCAGGAACCAGAAGCAGCAGCAGTCTTAGAAGCATGTGAGCACAGGAGGACCAAGCAAGGAACTGAAGCCACAGACCTCCTATATATATGAGCTAGGCATCCAGCTCCTCCCAGTGGGAAGGAGGAGCCGCAGGGTGGGAGGCTACAAGAAACCCAGAAACCAAGATGGCCGCCAGCACATGTCAAACGAAGGAGGACAGCAAGGAGGTAAGACCATGACACCAGGGCAGGTGGTAGGATGGGCCAAGGGGAGAATAGTGGGCGGAGCTAGGTGGGGCTTCAGATTCTTGCTATGGGGCCCAATGATTTCTATGTACACCCCTGAATACCATATTAGCCACTACCATTCCTCCCATTCTTGCCTCCATTCCGATTTACCGCACTAGAAGAACCCCCATGAAATTTATATTATTTACTTAGGCAGTGGTCTCCAATCTATGGCAGCTTGGAGTTGTAGTTTTGAAATTGCTGGGGGAGGCACAGATTTAAAACCACTGCTTGGAGGATTGTCGTCCTTCTCCTTTGGGTTTTCTCTGGGTCTGATTTTGCCTAACTGGAGGTGACAAGTAAAAGAGCTGTGGTAATGTAGACCTCATGTAAGTGCTGCTGCTCATTAGCTACACCTCACCCTCCTCTCATGTCTCCTTATCATCTCCATTCCCACAGAGATTCACCTGTATTAAGGATCATAACCCCCTGACAAGCAAACCCTGATAATGATCCCTAAGAGTGCCTCCATTAGTAATACTGCCCCCTACAGTGCCCCCAAGCGTGATAACGCTCCCCAAGAGTGCTCCTATTAGTAGAAGAGCCCTCCAGCATTAATAATACCCTCACAGTGCCCCCAGTAGAAATAAGTCCCCCTATTGTTCCCCCAGTGGTAATAAAGATTTCTACAGACCCCTCAGTAGTAATAAGGCCCCCATAGTGCCATAGTAGAACTAAGGCAGATGTATGAGTCCCTTCTATAGAGCCCCCAGTAGAAATAAGAACGCCTATAATGTCCCCTGGATTTATAATACCCCTACAGTGCCCCCAGTATTTATATTGCCCCCTACTGTTATAATGCTCACCCTCAATTGCCCCAGTATTTATAATGCCCCCTGTAGTTATATTCCTCCCTCCACCATACAGACCCATATAAATAAGATCACACCATCTTTCCTACCCCCTCCAAAATACAGCCCCATGTAAATAACATCACTCCTCTCCCTTCAGCCCCTCCAATATATAGGTCCCATGTAAATAACACTATTTCCCTCCTTCCGCCATAGAGTCCCATGTAAATAAAATCACACCATCTCTCCAGCCCCCCTCCAATATACAGTCCTGTGTAAATAACATCCCTCTCTATCTACAGCCCCCTCCAAAATACAGTCCCATGTAAATAACATCACCTCCTCCCCAGCCACCTTCAACATACATTCCCATGTAAATAACACCCCCTCCCCAGCTGCCTTTAACATGCAATCCCATGTAAACATCACCCCCTCAACTTTCAGTCCCATGTAAATAACATCAATCACACCCACAACTGTCTACAACATACAGTCCCATGTAAATAACATCACTGCCTCCCCACCCTTCTCCGACATACAGTCCCATGTAAATAACATCAGTCCTTCTTACAGCCACCATCAACATACAGTCCCATGTAAAAGAAATCACTCCCTCCCCCAGCCCCCTCCAACATACAGTCCCATGTAAATAACACCACTCCCTCCTACAGTCACCATCAACATACAGTCCCATGTAAATAACATCATCCCCTCCCCAGCCAACTCCAAAACACATTTCCATGTAAATAACATCACTCCCTCCAACAGCCGCCTCCAACATACAGTCCCATGTAAATAACATCCTATCAATCCTATGTAATTAACATCACTTCCTCCCCAGCCCCCTCCAACATACAGTCCCATGTAAATAACATCATTCCCTCCTACAGCCACCATCAACATACAGTCCCATGTAATCCCTCCCTCCCCCAACCCCCTCCAACATACAGTCCCATGTAAATAACATAACTCCACCCTACAGCCACCATCAACATACAGTCCCATGTAAATAACATCACTCCCTCCCCACATTTCAACATCCCTATTGCCTGTGTAGTGGATCGCAATGCTCTCTCACAGACCGTAAAGAGTCTGACTCAACGTCACAAGCATCGTGGGATTTTTGTCCGCGAACATGTGCACCTACTTCCTAGTTTGTGGACCGCATCTGCGTTCCACTGCCGGAAGGGGTGTGCATTGCACGTGATCTTTAATCACATGATTACTTCGTATTCTTTCAGATTCGCCACAGGCGCATGCGCGGTGAGCCATCTATGACGCCAGGGGCACAACAGACTTCTCTCCTTTTTCTCCTCCTATTGCACTCAAGCGACTCTTGTATATTATTAATTATTACTTAAGCATATATATAGCATCTGGGGGCACATTTGATACTTACCCCTGAAGAAGCCGGATAATACCGCCGATATGCGTGGGGCGTTGTTCTCTTCACCCAGGCCCACGTTGGTAGTCCTTGTATGTTCAACCTTGTTCAGGTATAAGATTTTTGATGCCACATCATTATTGATCATGCATCTATTGTGCAATTGCTAGTATCTGTTTGCTGTATACTATTCTATGCTGCTATTTTGGACTGCATACATTTTGCCAATATTTGTGATTTTTGGTGGGAGCTGGGTAGATGTCTGCTCTCATTTTGTACCATTGCATTGCATTTGTTATATTATATTGTATACCATTTTCAACTATGTTCGTGTGTCTTTTGTACCCTAATAAAACTTTTCTATTGCTTTTTTACTTAGTGGATGTGCATTTTCTTGGGGTTTTCTTGGTCCACTCCCTCCCCAGCTACCTCCAAAGCACAGTGCCATGTAAATAACATTCCTCCCTCCAACAGCCGCCTCAAACATACAGTCCCATGTAAATAACATCACCTTGCCCCAGCCCCCTCCAACATTCAGTCCCATGTAAATAACAACATCCCCTCCCCAGCCACCTCCAAAACACAGTTCCATGTAAATAACATCACTCCCTTCAGCCCTAACATACAGTCCCAGTTAAATAACCACAACTCCCAGCATTGCTCTGCCTCTCCCTTCACTTACCTCTCCTCATGTAGCAGACATCACCACAGCTTCTTCCCCCAGGACTTCTCCTCTTCACTGCCGTCCTCTCCTGCACTGGTCACATGATGGTGACATCATCGCAGGTCCTTCTCAACCACTGCCTGTTTTATTAGTCACATGACCTGTGATGTCATTACAGGTCCTTCAGCTCTTCCAGTGCATTAGATTAAATTGTTTTGCCCTCCTGAGGACGGCAATACTGATGTACCTGGCTGGCAGGCAGGACATTCGGGGCCCCTGCCCCGAATGTTTTAACCTAGCAACGTCCCTGCATTCTTCACATTAGCAGACATCATGATGCAGCATTTTCCCGTTTTCATTTATTGCTCTCAATCTTTTGTATTTTTCATTCCCATAGCCGGATAAAGGCTTGTTGTACTTTTTAATGGCACTATTTAATAATGCACACAATATAGTGGAGAGCTGGAAAAAAATTCAAAATGGGGTGAAATTGAACAAAAACAAAACAAACAACACAATTTTCCCACAGTTTTATGGGTTTAATGTTACTACTTTCCTTATGCAGTAAAACTGACTCATCATTCTCCGGGTCAGTATGATTACAATAATACTATATTTGTATAGTTTTTCTTGTGGTTTAGTCCTTAGAAAAATAAAAACTTTGGAACAATTTTATTCTTTTCATTGACATATTCTGACCCCCTTAATTACTTTTAAGTCTGCGGAGCTCTGTAATAGCTCATTTTTTCTGAAAGACCTGTACTTTGATCTGTTTATTGATACCATTTTGGGACATGTATGACCTTTTTGATCACTTTTTGTTAAATTTTTTGGGGAAGTGAAGTGACGAAAAAATGGCAAGTTGTCCATTTTGGCATTGTTGCAGATTGCAGACATTATCCCCAGGTCTTTGCAGGTGCCATATTAAGAGTGATGACTTTCCCCATACATGTACGGTGGATGTTATGACAGGGTCTTATATGCCCAGGACTATATAACTTCTATAGTATAACTACTATAATGGTACAAGAATATAACCACTATAATACTTCACCCTATGTACTGTACATGAAAATTACCACTATAATACTGCCCCAATGTACAAAAATATAACAACTATAAAAAAGGCTCCTATAGAAAAGAATATAACTCATATAATACTGTTCCTATGAACAAGAATTTAACAACTATAATACTGCCCCCATGTATAAGAATATAACTACTATAATACTGTTCTTATGTATGAGTATAACTACTATAACACTGCCTCCTATGTATACGAATATAACTACTATAACACTGCTACCTATGCATAAGAGTATAACTACTATAATACTGCTACCTATGTGTAAGAATATAACTATTATAATACTGCTACCTATGTATAAGAATATAACTACTATAATACTACCCCTATGTACAAAAATACAACTACTATAATACTTCTGCATATGCTATAGATGGTGCCATTGTCTTTCGGTGACCTCAGTTGATCTCACATGACTGGACTCTGCATTGACCTCTAGAGCTCAGCTGTACTGCTGGGTCCATAGCGTTCACCGCTCTTGTTCTTGTTCTGCTGGGAATAGATGAAATATTATTTCAATAAGAGCTATAAATCCGCTCCACCTTTCATCGGGTCTCGTATAAAGCGGTTATTATGTGGTGATGAATAGCATTCCTCTGTACAGCTTACAGAGCGCGGAGGCCATTGTTTTCCTTGCTTATAGAAAACAGAATTAAACGGCGGGTGCGTTAATAATGAAGGTGAGACAGTTCCCTCACAAACAATGAGTTTGACAAACAAAGCGTAGTCTACAAGTGAACCTGCACCCGGATTTACGTTACATGATGATCCGCACACAAGGAGATTCATCTCCATTATTAGAGGAAAATGGATTTATTGACGTTGATGGAGTTTAACCGTTTAACTGATGATTTACTTTTCAGAGGACGAATAAGGACAGGAACGTGCGTATCGTATGGATTTTGTTGACAGTTCCATGGGTTGTAAATAAAATGGGAGAAAATCTCACATGGTTATACACTTTGCCAATCACAATTAGTGTGTGGAAATGACGACTCCGTGGAAATAATCGCAACAGTGCTGCCATATGTGCGCTAGTCACATTGATCATAATAACAATACTGTCTTATTATGAATCCATAGAAGTAAACAATGCCCAGGTCATGTCTTGCGGGGTCCACATCATATGCCATACTTTGCCAAATTAGAACCTGCGTAACGTGTGCCAACATAAATCTATACTGTTCTGGTATAGAGCCAAATGGTGCCCACATCACCCAGCACAGTTTCCATAGAGTGTCATAAGTTAACACTACACCAAGGAGTAACATAACTATAAAGACCCATTAAGACGACTGTAGTGCTTTGCGGATCCGCAAAACACGGATACCGGCCACATGCGTTCTGCAATTTGCAGACCGCACATAACCGGAACCATAATAGAAAATGCCTATTCTTAGATATGTTCTATCTTTTCTGCAGAGCCGCGGAACGGAACCACGGATGTGGAGAGCACACGGCGTGTTGTCCGCATCTTTTGCGGCCCCATTGAAATCAATGGGTCAGCATCCTTTCCGCAAATGAGCCCTTCGGGTATAGCCATTGTGACGGATTTTGCTGTGGAACTATAGCGGATGTCGCCCTATGAAATCTCATGAAAGCCCACTTATGCTGCAGTATATTGATGATATCTGTTTAAATCTTTTCTGTGCTGCGGATTTTCCGCATTCTATTTTACTACAGAAAATCTGCAGCATTAAGCCATATGAGGCATACCGTACCTGTGTGTAAGGTCTACTTACAGAAAATGGAGGATCTTTTTGGCCCATACTGACATGTTTGGCTCTCATTCTAGAATGACAGAAGGAATCAGGAGCAAATAGAAAAATGGAAAATGCACGCCACTAAGGGGAGGTGCCATGGTATAAGGGTATAAACCCACTATAGTCAATATGAATTAAACCACTTACTCTCAAATTGATATACAAAGGAAGGTTTAATGTAGTGCTCCTTTATACCAAACCAGGTGTATATGTTAAAATTCAAAAAAAATGAATTTTTTTAAATCAAAATCAAAATGAAAAAATCAACCAAATCTCCGTTTGTAATATTAGTGAAGCACTCTATATTGCGATGACTGGGGGAGACATTTCGGTCCGATAGACCCTTTTCAAAGCATCTCTGTAATAAACAAAATTGTATAAAAAATATATTAGTAATAAGAATTGGTAGTAAATTATAGGTATAAATAGTAAGGAGGAAGATAAATGTAAACAAAATAATAAAAATAGCTATAAGTACAGGGAAACACAAAATAAGGTCCAATGGACAATAACGTTTAGGTAACCCTTTAGAGACCGAGTGCACAAACTGCAACCCAAAACCCACTTATTTATGATAAAGTGCCAACACGGCAATTTAAACTGAATACTACAGTCCAATATAGTATATCGTCCATGTACTTTATCATTTAGCTATAATAGCCTGCCTACATTCAGTGCGCTACTTGTGCCGTTACTTAGGCTCCATTCACACGTCCGCAATTGTGGTCCGCATCTGTTCCGCAATTGTGCAGAATGGGTGCGGACCCATTCATTCACTATGGGGACTGAATGGATGCGGAGAGCACACTATGTCCTATTCTTGTCCGCAATTGAGGACAAGAATAGGCATTTCTGTGGGGGCGCCGGCCGGGTGTATTGCGGATCCGCAATGCACTCCGGACGTGTAAATGGACCCTTATTAGGATGGAAGATTAGTTCGGCCACCTTTACCACCACCCTTCTATTTCCCATTAACAAACACTCAGAGACTTCATTTTGGTGTAAAGGCAGTAGCGCCCAATTTATTAACATATTATCTATAATAACATTTTCTTTACACAGCTTGCATGTAACTGAATAATGCCAAAACATTCCAACTTCATAACCCCCCGATGAAGAGGGATCCTGGAAGGCAACCCAATCATCCAGTTGTAATTTAACCTTACCCTTGGCCGCACTCACCGATCTAAGGGCACCAAACATCAACATTATGCCCCTGCAGGCCTTCAAGCCCTAACAGGAGCTCCCAGCCTTCAACTCACCAAACCTCCTAAGATGCACACCCCAAAGAGTCATGCAACTATTCCAAATAGTTTTGCCTCACAGGATCCCCTTTTTGCCTGCCATAAACGAACATCTGTGACACCTCACATATGTTCGTCCTGCCATACCCGAACTGCTGTCTCCAACCCTTCTTGCAACCCCAGAGCCCACAGATCCATCCCAATCTCTTTCAGATGAACACAGTCTGCCCGTAAAAATTGAGCAGACGCCTCTTACAATTCCTTATGGCATGCAACCTCCTTGTTCAACTTCTACTGATCTGGCAAACCTCCATACCCGACAAGCTACCACCTCGGACCAAACTACCAACAAGCCCAGAAAAACTCCACCCATAGGCGTAAAAAATCCAATTTAATATCCCTTATTACATCCCTCAAGCGACGCACCCCTAAGTCGTTCCCACCGACATGCAGTACCCAAATGTCTGGGAGTCTATCTAAGGCAACATAAAAACTAAACTCTTGCAGAACCCTGCCCCACAAAAGGCCCCACAAACGGCCCCACAAACCTATCCAACGAACTTGTAACACCTCTGTCGCAAAACCCAACTGTCTTCCGTTCCGCCGAACATCTGCTCACAAGGCTCCCCAATACACATAAGAATGCCCAAATATCCAGGCCAAACACGATGAGGACCCTCAACAAAACAAAGAAGGAACACATTATACATAAAACTACTAACGCCACCCTCCTACCTGAAAACACAACTCGTCTCCAACAACACCCTTTAAAGCAGATGAGGGTGAACATAAGAACGGAAACATGCCGACTCCCAGCGGCCAACACGCTTAATTGCTGTATCACCTAAACCCCACCTAGCTGCCTCTATAGCCGTCCCAATCCTAAAATAATGAGAAGCAAACTCCCCAGCCGTCAAACCTGCAACTGTCAAGCACTTCTGGAAAACAGCTACAAACTGATAACGGGAGAGGGCGGTACCATCCTGATGCACTAACAAAGGTTCCTTCCACAGAAATGCAGAAATTCATCAACACACCGAACCGGACACACCGTACAGCTTAACAATGGGCGTAAATTATTTGCATCCCTTTTCCTACTGGGTCCGTCTCTGACCTACTCAACAAGCACTGTAAGCCATCGGCCTCCACACACACATCCCCCCGCAATAAACCCTCTACCCGCTTACAACTACTAGACACCAATTCCGAAACCCGAAATGCACCAAAAAACACCAAAGAAAAAGCCGTCAGAAACAAACAAGCCTCATACTTTGATGTACAAACTACCTCTACCATCTTACACAACTTCTATAACACCCAAAAAGAGACAAGCTGCCGAGTGTCCCTAGCAGGAGCACCCCGCTGGTAGCCCTTCAAAGCCTGGCGCACCAAAAAACCTTTTGACACATCCACTAATCTCTACCAAACACCCACCGCTGCAAACTTCTTGGACACCGCTGAAAATGACGCACCGCTCTCAAAAGACAACCCCAGCAAATAAACCAATAACGTCTGAAAATCTTCAGCAGAAATGCACCCCCCCACTTGATCTATCAGTTTTTCCCACTGAGACCAAACTAATGCGTAAGCTGCCCATGTACCCCTACTGACAGATCGCCGTATCAAGGACACTGACACCCCAAGGCCACGCTCCAGAGCCACTGGGGACAAGGCAGACCTTTCTCATCTGCTCCCGGCACCAATCATCGAAAACGATCCCACTGGAAACGAGAAAGAGAATCAGCTACTGAATTGTCGACTCCAGGCACATGTACCGCTACAAAACATGAATTCAACTCCAACCCTCGAAGAACCAGGTGGCACAACAAACGTAACACTGGCAATGAACTAGCCGTTTGTGAATTTATGGCTTGTACCAGCCCTAAATTGTCACAACAGAACCGCACCCGTTTGTTACATAAATGGTACCCCCACAACTCCGTAGCCAACACAATTGGAAATGGCTCCACCAACGCCAAATTGGTTAGGAAGCCCGCCATCCGCCAATCCTCTGGCCAAGGGCCCGCACACCACTGCCCCTGGAAAAGGATCTGTAATGACAAGTCCCAGGAGCATCCATATAAAGCTCTAAATGGAAACTTGACACCGGCGCCTCTATCCAAACCGAACGGCCATTAAACAGCAAAACACTCGACCCATTGGCAAAATGCGACAAGCAAAGTTTAACTTCCCCAAGACTGACTGAACCCTCCGAAGCTGGACCTAACCGGCATTCCATCCTCACAATATCGATAACTGTCCCTAAAAACTTGACCGACGTGGAAGGCCGCTCAATTTTCTCAGGAGCCAACTGAACCCCAAATGATGCTGCCACTCGTTCCATAGTATGCAACAAAGTGGAGCACACCCGAGAACTAGCTGGGCCTAAGAACAGGAAATCATCCAGATAATGCAATGCGGAATTCCATCCAGACTCCTGTTTCACTACCCACTCTAAAAATGAGCTGCCCATCAGAGCCGGTGATGTCACCGAAAACACTGCGGGGTGGACGCTAACATCAGGGGGGCTGCCTGGGTGAAAATATGAGTATGTCCGGGTTCAGCTCTGAACCCGGACAACCCCTTTAACCCTTTCCAAGTCTACCACTTCCCCCTAAGTCAAGCCGCATTCCACTACGGCTGCGCCCCGCTCCATCGCTCTTCCTCACAGTGCACCCTGCGCTGATAAATGGCAGGAAAAGTGTAAGGTATATTGGTACACCATAGACTTTTTCCAGGGTGCAGGTGCCCACAGATACGGCTCTGAGTGCCGCCTCTGGCACCTATGCCATAGGTTCGCCACCACTGATCGAGGTGGTATTGCCATCACAACGAGGTCAAACAATAACTCATAGCAACCCATACTATAAATGATATTGTCTTCTTAGTAAGAGGTAAAAGGCTGATAACCAACCTTCTGACAAGTCATTCAGATTCTGAATAATCTATGTCAGTGTTGCATCTGTGGGATCTAAGCCTCTGGTTAGGGAGACAGGTGCTAGGTGCAGCCTTGGAGTCATCCTCCAGACTGGAGTCATATTAGTAAATTATCAGTGAACTCACTAATTGCACTGATGAATAGGAAACTTACCACCTTTCTTTTTGACCTTCTATTTTCAGGATATGAGTAGATTTATAAGTTTAAATTTAACGTTCACTAATTAAAGGAAATCCTAAATGGCCCCATGAGACCTACACTCGTAATAATAAGAGGACTTTTGACCGGTGAGACCCCATTATTTTAATTACATTTTTAAAGGGCCATTTCTGTCTGGAGCTAAAAGATTGTGCTTGAATTGTTGCTGCTTTCTGGGGGAAAATGAAAAGGTAGATACCGGGGAACTTGACAGATAAGTGATAAGATGGGGGAGCAGAACGTTATCACCTCCATTTAATATCGTTCAGCAAAACCCCCAATTGTTTATGCTTGTGAGTCAATGAACTGCGGCTTCACAGCAAATATTAACACATAAACACATACTATTCAATGTAGCAGCAAAACGAAGGTCATCTTAAAGGCCATTAAGATGGGAAGATCAAAAACAATCCCATTAGGACATGAGACAGCAATCAGAGAGGCCAGGACAGGAGAAGACAGCAGAGCAGACACTCTGCCCACACCACCACCACCACCATTGGATACATGTCGAAAGTTGTAACTTAAAGGGTTATTTCCATCTAGACTTTTCTGGTAGGACCAATAGGTGCGAGTAAGGCTACTTTCACACTAGCGTTCGTCGGTCCGCTCGTGAGCTCCGTTTGAAGGAGCTCACGAGCGGACCCGAACGCAGCCGTCCAGCCCTGATGCAGTCTGAATGGAGCGGATCCGCTCAGACTGCATCAGTCTGGCGGCGTTCAGCCTCCGCTCCGCTCGCCTCCGCACGGACAGGCCGACAGCTGAACGCTGCTTGCAGCGTTCGGGTGTCCGCCTGGCCGTGCGGAGGCGTGCGGATCCGTGCGGATCCGTCCAGACTTACAATGTAAGTCAATGGGGACGGATCCGTTTGAAGATGCCACAATGTGGCTCAATCTTCAAGCGGATCCGTCCCCCATTGACTTTACATTGAAAGTCTGGACGGATCCGTCCGAGGCTATTTTCACACTTAGCTTTTTTTTTGCCATTTTAATGCAGACGGATCCGTTCTGAACGGAGCCTCCGTCTGCATTATTATGAGCGGATCCGTTCAGAACGGATCCGCCCGAACGCTAGTGTGAAAGTAGCCTAAGCATGCTTAGCTGTTTTTGGAAGTCCCATAGAAGTGAATGGAGAAAGCTGTGCATGAGCAGCCACCTCTGATGCCCCATTCATGATATAGGATAGGAGTGAGTCCCAGAGGTTGGACCCACACATAAGTGGTATTTATGGAATATCATGCCACAAATGTCCAGATGGGACAACCCTTTTAAAACTTCTGGGCCAGACCCCCACCTCCCATGTAACCTTTGATAATAACGGTGGCTTCGGATATGAGCCCAGACAGAAAGACAATATAGCTATGTTCCTGGATACCTGGAGCAGTGGGGGATAAAGGATAACATGGTAACAGCAATCATGCATGGTATGGGCAATATCATGTCCACTGTATGCAGGGCGGAGCAAAAGGCTCACGGGCCCTAGTGCAAGAGTTCAGCTTGGGCCCCACTTCCCTCAGTGCTTGTTGGCAAGGGGCAGGGGAACACATAGCCCTATTGTTGCCTGAGGCAAAAATTGAAACAGCACTCCCTCATGCCAAATTTTTGACCTAACCCCTTCCCTCCAGCCAGAGCTGCAACTTGACCTGCATGCGCTTTCTATAATACTGGTGTCTTCTTATGTGGCACAAGGGTCTTTGAGCCCCTCAGGCTCCTGGGCCCGGTAATGACCGCTACCTCTGGACCCCCTAAAGCTACACCACTGACTGTATGGTGCAATGTGTGTGACCAGTACAGCCATGACATGGCAACTGTAAGCCATGTACCGGGGTGGGCTCCCCAGGATACAGCGAAGTCACAGACAAGGAAAGAGACACTGACACCAGCTTTATATACAAGAACAGAAACTTTACTTTGGAAACAGTAATAACACAAATACAAACAGAATAAGTAATACCCCAGGTCCACAGTCACCGTCCCTGTCCAAGGGACAGGCCTAGCCCGTTGGCTCACACAGCAGAGCCTACAAGTCGTGCTGTGCCACTATAGAGGACACACCTAACCGTGGGCAGACGCAGCAGAGCCTGCAAGTCAATTACTGCGCTGCAGTCCAGTACGGCCTAACAAAGCTATAACCCTAACTAACTAGCTAATACAAGGCCTAGGATAGTCTGTTACTTCAGGCGCCAAACAGTATAGTACAATTGGTAATCAGGTGTACTGACCTGCGTCCGTTCTGGGCCCTAGGATGCCGCTTACCCGGGATGGCCACCAAGCTCTAAGCAACCGTGCGGCCTTGCTTGATGATAAGGCTTCTTGTCCACACACAGGAAATGGTCTTCCTAAAACAACCTCTCTTTCAAAGAGCTGGATCCAGTAAGGGGACAACAGCTACTCTCCTTCCTTTGAGTGTCCATTCACTGCCGGACATCCGCAAGCCAGGATGGAATCGGATTCAGTCCCTCACAGCACACTCCTTTCACCATGTCAGATCAACACTTCCTGGTTCACACAGAAGCAGCTTGCATGAGTCATCATCTGCTTTGCATATGCAGATCCCAGAGTGTGCTGACTGTGCTGCAAAACAGTGGCCTCTAGTGCCCGGAATGCCAAATGACAGCTCCAATACAGTTTAAACATAAACATTATACAGGCAGAGCTTATCCACAATCTCACACAACTAGGCACAAAGCACAACAAAACTGGGTTGCTCCACTTTGGATGGATTTTTCATTCCCTGGAAGCAAGCAGAAATCTTGATAAGTCCTCTTGCACATGAACGTATTTTCATTCCGTTTCCGTTTTTTTGAGGACCGTATACGAAACCATTCATTTCAATGGGTCAGCCCAAAAAAAGGAAGGTGTGCATTCCATTTCCGTATACCCGTTCCGCTAAGGCCTCTTGCACACAACCGTATGTATTTTGCGATCTGCAAAAAACGGACCCGCAAAAAATACGGATGACATCCATGTGCATTCCATATTTTGCAGAAGGGAACAGCTGGCCCTTCATAGAACAGTACTATCCTTGTCCGTAATGCGGACAAGAATAGGACAAGTTCTATCTTTTAGCTGAACGTATATACGGAAATACGGAAACGGAATGCACGAGGAGTACCTCCCGTTTTTTTTTGCGGACCCATTGAAATGAATGGTTCCATATACGGTCCGCAAAAATGGAACGGAAGCGGAATGAAAATACGTTTGTGTGCAAGAGGCCTAAAAGATAGAACTTGTCCTATTCTTGTCCGCATTATGGACAAGGATAGTACTGTTCTATGAAGGGCCAGCTGTTCCATTCCGCAAAATACGGAATGCACACGGATGTCATCCATATTTTTTGCGGATCCGTTTTTTGCAGACCGCAAAATACATACAGTTCTGTGTAAGAGGCCTAAAGCTGATGATGTGAAAAGCAAAGTCGATTAGAAAATTGCAGAAGTTCTTATTATACAATGACTGAAGTGATGTCACCCCTATCCAGGTACAGGAACGCCATCATTACAATGTATTTAACTTGGCATGTCTACTCAGATGTGGACCCAGAGAGGTGAAGTGACTTCTCTGCTGTCAGGATTCTCCTTCCCAAACACCAATAAAAATGATTTCAGTGGTAATTAAATTTTTCATCCTGAGTGTGCACAATTTTTGCATATCCCACAATTATTTTATAGCTCTGGTGACACATATTTATTGGCGCAGTTATGAATTGTTAAGTGGACGGCGTCTGAGGAGCTCCTATCAGACAGTGATAAAGTGGTGACATCTCCTGCAGTCCCACAAAATCCTCCCATATAAATCATTTTAAGTTCAAATAACAAATGTTAAAACAAATCAAGCTGAGCGGCAATGAACACGGGAAAGGTCACAGCTCCACGTGGCCACAAACTCATATATAAAAAGCCGCTATCTGGTTATTGGGATTTAAAGAGAAAGAGGCGCACAGAGAAAGCCTGATCCTGACTAAGACTGGAAAATTACCCCCTTAAAAGGGCTCTTCAAGATTTTTTAAAATTTGTCAGAGAGCATGGGGCTTTGTACAGTTTTAGAAAATCCCTTACTCATCTTTAAAAGGTCACCCCAGTCATGCCATTCATGTATGCGTGACTGCTGAGGCCAGTGATTGGCTGCAACAGTTACAGGAACTATGAATGTTATCACTAAGAAGCCCAATGGGGATCAGAGTGTCCGGGGACATTGTGGGAGACTAGGAGGACATTTTAAAGGTAAAGTTTTTTCTGTCAGTTTTTGCAGGTCAGATGTTGACCTATTCGCTTAACTTTGGCCCCAGAAGATGCAGATGCCGTTGGCAGTCCACATCCGTATGTCCATTCCGTGGCCTCGCAAGTTACACAGACAAGGAAAGGACTGATCTATAAAGGGCAGGACGTTCCATTCCACAAAATGCAGAAGGCACACAGTTGGTATCTGTGTTTTGCGTATCCACAATTTTTGGTCCACAAAAATGGCTATGGCCGTGTCCATGAGTCCATACATGAGTCCTACAGTCCTATGGTATTGACAGCTGTCACAGAACCCCACTGTACAGCCTATGTCTACAGTCCCTTGTGGAAAAGTATATGTGGCCGGTGCTTAATGAGGAGAGTACTGTCAGGTAGCTTCAATTTTGCAATCTCTGGTGCCCTCTGACCACAGGCTGGAGACTGTACCATTGAGAGGATGAACATTTTCAATCTAAGGGCTCATGTACACGAACGTATTCTTTTTTTCATGTCTGCTCCGTTTTTTTGCTGCCCGTATGCGGAACCATTCACTTCAATGGGGCCGCAAAAATTGTATGTCCGCCGGGCAAAAAAATAGAACATGTCCTATTATTGTCTGCATTACGGACAAGGAAAAGACTGTTCTATTAGGGGCCGGCCGTTCTGAAAAATACGGACTGCACACATACGGTATCCGTGTTTCGCGAATCTGTAATTGGGGGACCGCAAAACAACAATGGTTGCGTGCATGAGCTCTTAATAAAAGTAAAATACCTGGAAGTATCAGTCCCTGAGTTCCCGGACATCTTGAACTAGTCCCCTGACCAAGTGTGATATCTGAGGGTTTGTCAAAACGTATCAGTGTATCAATCCACGGGGTGCATCAATGCAAGAATCCCCTCATGTCTACACAAGTCACTGGTATGTGCTGCGTGCTCGTGGATGGTCGGTAGCGCTGAATGTAATGTCCATTCAGCAAGTAAAATATGTCTTAGACTTTAGCGCAAGGGCGTGTGGGCGGTTGGATCGAGAATTTGGCACAGATCCACTGGCGCTTGGGCCCTGGTAGAGTGGATACAACTGAAACAAACTCAGCTAAAAGTGTTAGGTAAGAGCAAGTTATTAGCCCCTGGAGGGTTCCCATATGTTGACAGCAAGCAGTGATCCTTATACATGGATTAATATTTGCCTACTAGACACTGCCTTTCACGTAATTTCAGTTTTTTTAACAGTACTGTAAGATAAATAAATTGCGCAGGACAGATGCTATGTCCTCGTGTTTGATGTATTGCGCTGCGTTGTCAGGAGGCGGACGCTTTCTGTAAGCAGACATGATGGAAACAAAGAGATTCATTAAGTTGTTGGTCGTATTATGATTTACCAATGTGTGGCGCTTCTAGAGACTCGGGCCTTAACCCCTTCCTGCCCACTTTATTAAACACATATGTCTGCCGCGATGGCGAACTGGGCGCCGCGCCAGAAAGTAATTTATTCTTTAATGTGGTAGTGATTACCCGGTAGTTCCTGTAGCAGAGATGACAGTTCGGAGCTAATGGACTTGTACTGTAAGTTAATATAAATCATGACACGGGAATTAATTACTGAAACCGCTGCAAATCCCTTGTTAGTTTCCCCATCACCAGGAGGATTTAATCATCTTCATTTTACCAGGTCCCAGTGACATTTACAAGTCTTAAAACCTTCCTTAATCAAATCAATACCCGCGGCTGCTATATTTAGCCCTGAACCGCTCGCAGATCACAGAGCGCGGCTACCGAAGACGAATGTGAGAGCGGCAGAGGCACGAAGGAGGAGAAAACCCAGAAATCCTACAAAGGGAGAAGGCGATGACATAGGTAACGCCAAATATTAACCCCTTAGTGACGGGCCTGTCTTGGGCGATTCTATTTCATTTTGTCATGGTTGCATTCCAAAAGCTATAACTTTTTCATTTTTTTGGGGTCGATGTAGCCATAAGAGGGATTGTTTCTTTGCAGGACAAGTCGTTTTCAATGGCACCATTTTGGGATAGACATAACTTACTGATTAACGTTTATTAACTCTTACTGGGAGGAGCAGTGGGAAAAAAACTGCAATACCGCCATTGAGTTTTTAGGTAACATTTTGCGGCATTAAGCATAAATAATACCATAGCTATATTCTTTGAGTCAGTACAATTACAATATTTCCAAACATATACAGTTTTTAACGTTTTACTACTTTTGCACAATAAAAACCCCAAAAACCCAAGACCCATAACTTTATTTTTTTCGTTCTGCGGAGGGATTGATTTTTGTAGGATGACTTTGACTTCATTGGCATCATTTTAGGGTACATAACACTTTTTGATCACTTTTTATTTTACCTTTTTTGAGGCGAACAAGCCAAAAACATATTTTTTTTTTAACAGCATTCACCATAAGGGATACTTTACATGATAACTATGTAGGGTGGGTCATTACTGACATAGTAATACCAAATATGCGTAGGGAATTTTATTTTACCGTTTTTCCTATTGAAAAGCTTTTTTTTTTTTATAAAACTTTTTTTGACTTTTCTTTAAAACTACTAGTCCCACAAGCAGTGCCGGACTGGGGTGCCTAGGAACACCCAGTAAAATTTATTCTGGGGGCCCACTACACAGATGCATGCAAATATTACCTACTCACACAGCAGCAGACAGGAGCAAGACACTACAATGTGATTAATTATAGGGGACTCTGCAGGGACTTCAAGAAGGCGGGTGCCTAGAAAAAGAGGATACTGGCTGGCCTGGCTCAGTGTCTAGAAGTCATCTCAGCCACCCAGTGCACCTATAATAATAAATTGTTAAATAATCTACCCAGTTTTTTTATATGTACATTTTATATCTACGTTTAGGCACCTCAGTCTGACACTGGAGAGGACTACAACTCCCAGCATGTTTGTTATTATGGGATATATGACATATGACAATTCAGAATGGGAGTATAGGAGGAGATGACTTCAGCAATTCTCCACTGCTGAACTCCGTTCCTACCTGCACAAAGCACATAATGGTGACATCATCACAGGTCCTTCCCACTTCTCCTCTCCACTGCTGAGCTCTGACCCCTCTTGCACTGATCACATGATGGCGACATCATCACAGGTCCTTTACCTCTTGCACTGTAGCAGATTATAGTGCCCTCCCTGCAGCGCCCCTGAGCCCCTCACCCCCTTGAAAATCCCAGATATTTATACATTTTGGCTTGACAATTTTTTTTGGTCCCAGAAAGAGATCATATCTGGAAAAAAGAGGGTGCATGGTCACCCTAAAGACTGTTGTGAAGGAGGCTATGGCACTTGTGGGGCACTGTAGCTGTCAATTATGGCACAACTATGGAAATAAACTATAGAGGGCTTTGGCTGAGCTTTATAGGACATTTATCTGTTATGCGGAAACTGTGACTGGTATCTGTGGGGGGGGGGGTGGTTTGTTGGCAAGTTATGGAGGCAGTGGATGAAATGTTTTGGGGCTTTGACTGGCACTAATAGGGCACTGTCAATGGCTGTCTCTTATGGTAGCACTGTGGTTGTTTTGTTAGATGGGCATTGTGGCTAGAACTTATGTGTGCACTGTGACATTTGTAGGGGCACCATGGTTGTCACCTTTGGCATCAGTGTGAATAGCTTCTATGTTACTAATATTTGTAGGGGCAGTGTAGATTTCACTTATGTAGAATCAGTGGCTGGCAGTGTGGGGGCACAGTGTTTTTTAATTATGGGGTTAGACCTCATTTACCGAGCACTGTCCTTGTTGCCCCTAGAAACTAATCAGAGCCCAGCTTTCATTTCTTTAACTACTCTGGAAAAATGAAAGTTACTCTCTGATTGGTTGCTGTGGGCAATGAAGGCAGTCTTACTGGTAGATAGCGTTGATAAATAAGAACCCATTCCTCAAGGGGGATGTGCACCTAGTTATAATTTTTTTTCCATGTAATCCCCTAATATTACATATGTAATAGGCATTTATATATTTACAGTAGGCCAGATTGTGTTCCAATTTAGTCACCAAATGGCACATGCAGCTAAATTTTTAACTTTCCGACACCATAAAACTGGTGTAGATTGATCCATTTGCCCCACAGTGTTCACCTGAACAGTCGTTTACCCTTGGCACCACCAGCGTCTGGCGATGCAACGGTGCTGGGATTCCTAACACTGCTCTGCTAACTTGGTTATTTCATAATGAATTTCATTTTAAGGGATATTGCCATCTGGTACATTTATGGCATATCCATAGGATGAGGTACCCTAAGTGTACATTCACTTCTATGGAACTTTGGAAAATAGCTAAGCGGTGTGGTTTGGTTATTTTCAAGAGTCCCATAGTGGCGAGTGGAGAGGTGGCCGCACTTCTGCTGCTTTTTCTCCATTTGCTATGGGACTTCTGTAAACAGCCGAGCGTGCTTGCTTTTTTGGAAATCCCATAGCAATGACTGGAGAGGACGCTGCGCATGTGCAATGTGCTCTCTGTTTGCTTCAGACTACTGTTCAGGAGATATGAACAGGTCCCAGAGGTCCCCCCCACCTATAGAACATTTATGACACATCCTATCAATATATGTCCCAGATGGGAAAACCCCTTTAACCTCCAACCTCCTCCCTGAGAAAATCATGCATACACTCCTGAAACCAAAGAACGCAAATGAAAGAAACAGAATAAGGCCTCATGCACACGGATGTTGTTTGGGTCTGCATCCGAGCCGCCAATACGGACCCATTCAGTTCAATGGGGCCGCAAAAGATGCGGACAGCACTCCGTGTGCATGAGGCCTTATTCCGCGGGCCCGCTAAAAAAATCTAACATTTCCTATTCTTGTCCGCGCTTTGCGGACAAGAATAGGCATTTATATTGACGGCCGCCCGTTCCGTTACGCAAATTGCGGAAGGCACACGGGCGGCTTCCGTTTTTTGCGGATCTGCGGTTTGCAGACCACAAAAAAACTGAACGGTCGTGTGCATGAGGCCTAAAGACACAGAACATGCTAACTGGGGGATAAATGGCCAAATTGTTTATTTAAAATATAAAAAATGGCAAACCAAAGACTCAGAGAGTCACCAGCACTCAGGAGATGAAAACCCCCTGTGGAGAAAACACCTAGGGAACCATGGCTGGAGGACTGCCCTTCCCTTGGGCTTACAGGGTAATGCCACTATGTGGCTGCCACATAAATTGTACGGGGAGGGAGTGCAACAGCCGTTGAGCAATGGGCTTTCTGCTAGAGCCTCCAAATTTCATCAAGGTGTGGAGGGCAGGGGTAGTCAAGCTCAAGGTCCTCAGTACATCAAGTACGGCACCAAATATGGCTGCTCACCTGCTACTTATAAGGGTTCTTCCCTTATGACACACGTGCTTGTGATGTCACAGGTGTCTATGAGTAATGTTGGTGGCAGTGTTCTGAAGTGACTTTAGTGACTGTCAATGTGCCTTACTGCAAAGGCCATTAACCCCTTTCTGACCGCACTGTGTTCTCCAGTTTGTATAACTGCAATATATTTATGGTCCCCCGACAATTGCAGGGTTTCCTGCTTTGGGGGAGCGGTTTGTTCTCTAACTGACAGTCACTGGTCCAGGTGCCGACACCTACTACCCGGACCAGTGGCTCTTATATAACCCCTTCCAGACTGCACCATGTAAACAAGATGTAGTGGGGCACGTGGATCAGAGCTGTCTTGTCAAAGCCACGCTATGGAGACCATCAGACCTCCACCCAACTGTCATCTTCCCCTCAACTGCCTCTTGCTGTCTTCTCTCCTTGACTGATCCTGGACATCTGATGTATATGTCTTCTGGTATCACATAATAACATCCTGGACATGTTGGGAGTTGTAGCCCTTTCCTCTTTTACCACCTACCTGAAATATCCTCTGATGTCCCATAATATCTGCCTTGACATGCGGGGAGTCCTCTACTCTTATACCCCTTGCAGAAATGTCTTCTGATATCCTATTTTAAAGACCTGGACATGCTGCAATTTGTAGTTCTCTACTCTTTTACCTCATCCCTGTAGTGTTCTCTGACATCACATAACATCCTGGACACGCTGGGAGTTGTAGTCCTCTCCTCTTGTACCTCCCTCCCTATAATGTTCTCTGATATCACATTATATCAGCCTCGACATGCTTGGAGCTGTAGTTCTCTCTTCTTATACCCCCTCCCTTCCTCTGATATCCCATAATATCAGCCTGGACATGCTGTGAGTTCTAGTCCTCTCCTATTATACATCCTCCCTGTAGTGTGCTCTGCTATCACATTATATCAGCCTGGACATGCTTATGCAGCGTCCCACTAGCTTATGTGGGAACTGCAAAAGCTTGTTGTCATCTGTAATATCAGGCTGTTGTATTATCACGTGAAATCCCTTTTTACCAGGCTGTCAGGTGCACCACATACATCTCACCACTAGATGGGGTAGCACCACAGTATATATAGTGCAGTTCAACTTCAGGCCTAGTTAGGGAGGTTGGGAAGATGTAGTGGTTGAGTACAGGAGTGTGGAGGAGGTAGGAGAGGTCTCCTCTCAGCTTTCTCTCTTGGGCTCCACGGTCCAGAGAAGCCATAGTTGGATCTCAGTACCATGCCAGAAAGTTAGGCAGAAGAAAAGCCTCTATTCTACCATCCACTCCTCAGGAGTAGCAAGTGAATCTCGGTCAAGTTTATCAGTGGACAAAGACAAAGGAAAGACAAAGCCATTATTCTGGTATCTAGGTGAAGGACTTATTAGCTTCTGGCAGCCTCACCGTTATTCTAAGGACAGATAAGATTTCTGTTGCATCGTTTGTGTGTAGAAGACTAGGACTTGAATAACCTCATCTGAGACTGAAGTAAGGCAAAGAGCTGAATATCAGTGGGTACATAACTAACTACCCTAGCCTGACACATTACTACAAGTACAGCCTGTTACTGGGATTCATCACATCCAACTTGCATGTGTATCAGAGACTGCTTTATTACTGGATGTAAACTGTTATCAAGAACCTGGTTATAGTAAAGTTCCTAGTTGGATTTAAACCTGCCTCATTCTTCTAACTTCATACCACTACCACTCTCAACATTTTGCACCATCAAGGTGCTGGCATCACGACACTACCTAAGTCAGGGGCCCAGCCACACAAGTACTCAGAAACCCAATCACCATCAAGGGCACCTCGATCACCACCTGGCCGGTGTCCCCTGTGATAGAGTGTTCCCCGGAGAATCCAGTGCTGTTCTCCCCTTCACTGCACTGCTAGCCCGGGGAGGCGTCTGCTAAACCGTAAATAACCGGCTGTACACTTCGGCCCACTGTGAGCCTCACGTGTTCTACCCCTGCGGACTGGCACGTTGCACTTAAAGTTGTAGTCTTCTCATCATAGACCTCATCCCTGAAAAGTCCTCTGATATCCCATAATAAGGACCTGGGTATGCTGGGAGTTGTAGTCCTCTCCTCTGATACCTCCTTCCCTGTAATGTCTCCTGATGCAGGAATGTAGATTATGCTTTCCATTCTGTGTGTTGTATTGTCACCCACTGACTCAGCTATGGTGTCCTCCTTTTGGGGCTTAGTAACACAGTCATCCGAACCAATTGTAGGGTTTCCTCTTTTCCTAGCAGACTACTGGTAATACCAGTATAATGCCCCAGAGGTGCATTACCACTTTTACACCTCTCCACTATCTCCCATGTTTAACCCTGTGTCATCCCCTGTATTTATTTTCAGGGCCTGAAAAATATGTATTCTTGTTTCCTATTTTGTGACTGTTAAAGTGTAATGTACCTGGTTCACCAGCAGGTGGCAGCAAGCTTGGCAGAGCTATGTTACATAGGATAGAACCTTCTTTCCATTCTATCTCTCTCTCTTTAAGAGAGGGAGGGACTAGATAGTGAGGAGCAGTTGAGAGAGCAGACCCTTGTCACTGCTGGATGAGCCCTGCCAAAGCCAGCCAGAGCACCTTCAGCTCTGCTGGTTCCAGAGGTAAAAACCTTAAGCCTCAAAAGCCAGGAAGAAAATCCCCTGGATAAAGACAAAGCTAGAGACAGACCAGACTATCAAGTAAAGTACAGCAGAAAGGAAAGATTACTATTTAAGCCTATTAACACAGCAGAGCCAAGGAGCAACAGATGTAGCAGAGCAAAGTGTGTTTTCCTGCCAGAATTTATGTCAAAGCCTGCTGGAAACCAAGACAAAGTTGGAAGATTGTTTCCTGATGGACGTTCATGTAAGTAAAGCTGTTATCAACTTCAACACAATGTCTGGACTCAATTCATCATCCCCTTCAGCAACTATCCCTTGCTGTGCTTCGCACGACAACGCCTGGGGTTCCAGCATATCCAGGTAGCAGCACCGTGACATGTGCAACACCATTAAGGGACATTATAGGCCACCCTACACCACTCTGGCATTCCTACACTGGGTACCATCACCTACTACAGTATCACTAAAAGGGCCCTGTGCCCTTGTTGCTTCATTGCAACTGGCGTCACAACAAAACTATAGACTTTTACCCTCTTAAAGGGATCCCCATCGATGTGCACTGCACTAGCTAGGCCAGTGGTTTACAGGGCAGGTGGCAACCCTATTGGGGGCAGGACACTTCACCGATATTTTCGGCAGCCTGTAATCAAAACAGTGGATGGAGCGGGAAGCAAAAGGCTCCATCTACTGTGCAGTGGCCTTGAAGTTGCCAGCATACTGTAGCATGTATAGGGGTGGTGCTGCCCCTTTAAATGATTTTATCCATGCCTCGAGTATAAGAGAAGGTGTCCCTGATGTACAGAAGAAGCCCACTAGTCATATATGATGTCTGTCCTCTGTTATCTGTTTTCTTGTGTCTGATGTGTAAAGGGGTTTGAACGAAGCCCAGCACCATCAGATGTCCAGGCTCAGTCAAGGAGAGAAGACAGCAAGAGGCAGTTGAGGGGAAGATGACAGTTGGCAGAAGGGAAGAGAGTGTCTGAAGGCCTCTATAGCGTGGCCATAACAAGACATCTGTGATCCATGAACCTTGTCCATCCGTACATGCGTCTGGGGTTGTTTTTAAGTAAATTTGTCATGACGCCAGTTGTATTGAAGCAACAAGGGACAGAGTCTACCTAAGTAGATGGTGTTGGTGGTACCCATGTGTAGGAATGTCAGAGTGGTGTAAGGGTAGCCTATAATGTCCCTTTAGTTGTGGCTGTGCACGTGTCACGGTGCTCCTACCTGGATATCCTGGAACCCCAGGCATTGTCGTCCGCAGCAGAGCAAATAGGGTGAATTGAGTCCAGACCTTGTGCTAAAGTTGAAACAGCTTTACTTTGCATAAACATCTTTACAAATGATGTACAGGCTTTCTCTTGGTTTCCAGCAGGTTTTATCATAAACTGGCAGGCAATAACAATCTCTGCTCTACTATGCTGACAGGCTTAAATAGGAACTTTTCCTTTGATCTATACTGCCACTTCTCTCTCTGTTGTCTGTCTCTAGATTATGTACCAGGGCACTTTTCCTTTGCTGTATGAGGTTCCAAACTGTGTCCTCTATATCCAGCAGAGCTGAAGATGTTCTGCTGACTTACTTTACTAGACGGGGGTAAGCTGAACTGAAGGTTCCACTCTCTTCTAACAGTAGCACTGCCAAGTCTTCTGCCACCTCTGGTGAACCAGGCACATTACATGAACATAACAATTTCAAACATAGGAAATGCACAATATGGAGGACTGGACAAAATACATAGAATGACACCATACCAGCATACACAGATAGGAGCAGGGTGCAGGAGTGGTAATGCCACTCGGGGGTGTTACATTAGCGTGAGTTGACAGAATCTGCAACCAAGATTGGCAACTATATGGCCGTGTGCCTCAGTGAAAGACTGACAAAATCAAGCTGTTTACAGATTTTTTTTTTATTGATTTTGTTTTTGATTATTGTTTACTTGCCCGTAGAAAGCATCAAGCCTTTAATAACAATGTAATGATCAAGCTTTGGTCTCAATGGTGAAAGTGAAGATGTAAGTGTTCATCTCATGGCTGCACTGTCCTCAAGTGGGGTCCCAGGATAGGGTCGAGGGTCTCATATAAAACTGAACGAACCATGCTGTTAGTCTGTTCATCTACACGGTGCGGTCTGGAAGGGGTTAAATAAGAGCCACTGGTCCAGATAGTAGGTGTCGGCACCTGGACCAGTGGCTGTCAGTTACAGAACAAACCCGCTCCCCCAAAGCAGGAAACCCTGCGATCATCGGGGGACCATAAATATATGGCAGTTATCCAAACTGGAGTATATTGACACAGTGCGGTCAGGAAGGGTTTAATGACCTCTGCAGTAAGGCACATTGACAGTCACTAAAAGGTTAACCCTTCAGAACACTGCCACCATTACTCATAGACACAGGTGACATCACAAGCATGTGTATCATAAGAGAAAAACCTTGAGAAACTTGAGCTTGACTATCCCCATCCACCACAACATGACGAAATTTGGATGTTCTAGCAGGAAGCCCATTGCCCAACGGGAGAAAAGGGACATCCGCCTAGCCAACCAGATCAGCCCGGCTGCTACATCCCCCCTACTATTTATGTGGCAGCCACATAATGGCATTACCCTCTAAGCCCAAGGGAAGGGCAGCCCTCCACCCATGGTTCCCTAGAGGTTTCCTCCACAGGGTTTTTTCCTCTCCTGAGTGCTGGAGGGTGACTCTCCGTGAGTCTTTGGGTTGCCATCGGGTATTCCAATCTGGGACATACAAGGCATATATCGATAGGATGTGCCATAAATGTCCTATGGTTGGTGGTGGTCCCACCTCTGGGACCTGCTCATATCACCAGAACAGGAGTCTGAAGTAAACCAAAAGCACATTGCACATTTGCACAAGCCGAAATTTATAAATTACCAAAAATGTCTGGGATTTTCAAGGGGGTGAGGGGCGCTGCAGGTAGGGCACTATAATCTGCTACAGTGCAAGAGCTGAAGGACCTGTGATGACATCACCGTTATGTGATCAGTGCAGGTTGGGACAGTGGAGAATTGGTGAGCATGAGAAGTTGTAGTCTTCTCCTCCTATACACCCTCTCTGATATCCTCCATGCTGGGAGTTGTAGTCCTCTCCAGTGTCAGAATGAGGTGCCTAGGGCCCACTAGTAAAATTCACAGATACATGCAAATATTACCTTCTCAGACAGCAACAGGCAGGAGCAAGACACTACAAGATGATTAATTATAGGGGACCCTGTTGCGATCTCAAGAAGGAAGGTGCCTAGAAAACAAGGATAATAGCTGGCCTGATGCTGTATCTAGAAGTCATCTCAGCCACCCAAGTCACCTATAGTAATAAACTGTTAAATAATCTACCCAGTTTTTTATATGGACATTTAGGCTATTTGAGATGCTGAACACTGCCTATCTACAGGGAGTGCAGAATTATTAGGCAAGTTGTATTTTTGAGGATTAATTTTATTATTGAACAACAACCATGTTCTCAATGAACCCAAAAAACTCATTAATATCAAAGCTGAATATTTTTGGAAGTAGTTTTTAGTTTGTTTTTAGTTTTAGCTATTTTAGGGGGATATCTGTGTGTGCAGGTGACTATTACTGTGCATAATTATTAGGCAACTTAACAAAAAACAAATATATACCCATTTCAATTATTTATTTTTACCAGTGAAACCAACATAACATCTCAACATTCACAAATATACATTTCTGACATTCAAAAACAAAACAAAAACAAATCAGTGACCAATATAGCCACCTTTCTTTGCAAGGACACTCAAAAGCCTGCCATCCATGGATTCTGTCAGTGTTTTGATCTGTTCACCATCAACATTGCGTGCAGCAGCAACCACAGCCTCCCAGACACTGTTCAGAGAGATGTACTGTTTTCCCTCCTTGTAAATCTCACATTTGATGATGGACCACAGGTTCTCAATGGGGTTCAGATCAGGTGAACAAGGAGGCCATGTCATTAGATTTTCTTCTTTTATACCCTTTCTTGCCAGCCACGCTGTGGAGTACTTGGACGCGTGTGATGGAGCATTGTCCTGCATGAAAATCATGTTTTTCTTGAAGGATGCAGACTTCTTCCTCTACCACTGCTTGAAAAAGGTGTCTTCCAGAAACTGGCAGTAGGACTGGGAGTTGAGCTTGACTCCATCCTCAACCCGAAAAGGCCCCACAAGCTCATCTTTGATGATACCAGCCCAAACCAGTACTCCACCTCCACCTTGCTGGCGTCTGAGTCGGACTGGAGCTCTCTGCCCTTTACCAATCCAGCCACGGGCCCATCCATCTGGCCCATCAAGACTCACTCTCATTTCATCAGTCCATAAAACCTTAGAAAAATCAGTCTTGAGATATTTCTTGGCCCAGTCTTGACGTTTCAGCTTGTGTGTCTTGTTCAGTGGTGGTCGTCTTTCAGCCTTTCTTACCTTGGCCATGTCTCTGAGTATTGCACACCTTGTGCTTTTGGGCACTCCAGTGATGTTGCAGCTCTGAAATATGGCCAAACTGGTGGCAAGTGGCATCTTGGCAGCTGCACGCTTGACTTTTCTCAGTTCATGGGCAGTTATTTTGCGCCTTGGTTTTTCCACACGCTTCTTGCGACCCTGTTGACTATTTTGAATGAAACGCTTGATTGTTCGATGATCACACTTCAGAAGCTTTGCAATTTTAAGAGTGCTGCATCCCTCTGCAAGATATCTCACTATTTTTGACTTTTCTGAGCCTGTCAAGTCCTTCTTTTGACCCATTTTGCCAAAGGAAAGGAAGTTGCCTAATAATTATGCACACCTGATATAGGGTGTTGATGTCATAAGACCACACCCCTTCTCATTACAGAGATGCACATCACCTAATATGCTTAATTGGTAGTAGGCTTTCGAGCCTATACAGCTTGGAGTAAGACAACATGCATAAAGAGGATGATGTGGTCAAAATACTCATTTGCCTAATAATTCTGCACTCCCTGTATATGTAGTGCAGTCACTCTACTGTGCCACGTACCAGGTGTTCAGGGGATGGGGGACTAGTGGCCCACTTTGCTTGGGGCACACCGGAGGAATCACCTGTACCCCTATGTGCCAGTCCAAGCCTGCCCACCCGGGTACTTTAATAGACGATCTTTTGATCACTTCTATTACACATTGCATTGCTTATTCAATGCAATGTATTTCTCTGTGAGTGCTATACTGACATCCACCAGCAGGGTGCATCAGAGAGGCACAATCGGCTACAAACACTCTGAAAGTAGGCCTGGATCTTATTTGTGGGGTACTGATAGGAAACAGAGGGAGTCCTCATCCTCTGTAACCACTCCATAGTGACTGCGGCATCCAAGGGGTTAAACCGAACCCTGGCAATCCAGGCTATTATAGCATCGGCCCAATTCTCATGTGAGAGTTGAGCCCCAACTTTCCATTTTACAGGAGACCACTAAGTTACCAAAAAAAGGCAGTGGCTCAGCCTAAGGCCTCTTAGGCCTCTTTCACGCGGCCGTTTCGGAAACATGTGCGGGTGCGTTGCGGGAACACCCGCGATTTTTCCGCGCGAGTGCAAAACATTGTCATGCGTTTTGCACTCGTGTGAGAAAAATCGCGCATGTTTGGTACCCAAACCCGAACTTCTTCACAGAAGTTCGGGCTTGGGATCGGTGTTCTGTAGATTGTATTATTTTCCCTTATAACATGGTTATAAGGGAAAATAATAGCATTCTGAATACAGAATGCATAGTAAAATAGCACTGGAGGGGTTACATTTAAAAAAAAAAAATTTAACTCACCTTAGTCCACTTGCTCGCGTAGCCGGCATCTCCTTCTGTCTTCATCTTAGCTTTGTGTAGCAACAAGGACCTTTGGTGACGTCACTCCGGTCATCACATGATCCATCACCATGGTAAAAGATCATGTGATGGATCATGTGATGACTGTGATGTCACCAAAGGTCCTTGTTGCTACACAAAGCTAAGATCAAGACAGAAGAGATGCCGGGCTGCGCGAGCAAGTGGATCAAGGTGAGTTACATTTATTTTTTATTTTTTTTAACACCTCCAGCGTTATTGTACTGTGCATTCTGTATTCAGAATGCTATTATTTTCCCTTATAACCATGTTATAAGGGAAAATAATAATGATCGGGTCTCCATCCCGATCGTCTCCTAGCAACCTTGCGTGAAAATCGCACCGCATCCGCACTTGCTTGTGGATGCTTGTGATTTTCACGCAGCCCCATTCACTTCTATGGGGCCTGCGTTACGTGAAAAACGCAGAATATAGAGCATGCTGCGATTTTCACGCAATGCACAAGTGATGCATGAAAATCACCGCTCATGTGAACAGCCCCATAGAAATGAATGGGTCGGTATTCAGTGCGGGTGCAATGCGTTCACCTCACGCATAGCATCCGCGCGGAATACTCACCCATGTGAAAGGGGCCTTAGTGATCTGCTGTAAAAAAGTGCATGGGTGGTCACTTTTTTGTAAATGTGAATAATGTTATTATCAATAAATCAATACATAAATAAGTACCGTATTTTACGCCCTATAAGATGCACCTGTCCATAAGATGCACCTAGGTTTTAGAGGAGGGAATAAGAAAAAAAAAAAATTTTCATTAGACCTCAGATCAGACCACTAATCTGACCCTCCCAATGTTAATCAGAACTCAGCTCAGACCCCCAATGTTAATAAAACTCAACGTTAATCAGACCTCAGATCCGACCCCAATGTGAATGACCCCCCAATCAGACCTCAGATCATAGCCAAAATCTAAATAAGACCCCCCCCCATTCAAACCTCAGATCAGACTCCTAATTTGAAAGACTCCCAGACCTCAGATAAGAGCCCCAATATGAATAAGACCCCCCCATTCAGATCTCAGATCAGACCCCCAATGTGAATCACCCCCAGAACTCAGATCAGAACCCCATGCTCAGAGCAAATAAATAAATAATGAAAGTGGGGCACACTCTCAAAGTACAGGGATCTTTATTAACACAAATGGTAAAAATGCAGAAATGACAGTAAATCTTAAAAAATGGTAAATAAAAATGCAGAAAAAGGTTAAAATACACTAGGTATAGACAATAAAATTGATTAAATTTAGATTATAAATGATCATGAAAAATGGGTAAAAATATATTAAATAATGCAAATACTATAGTCAATATGCGCATGGATCCCAATATAAACTTTCAATGCGAATAGTCAGTCACAAAGTATAAGCTCACTGGTTGTTAGGTATAGAGTCCCATATACGGTTAGTATAATGTTATATAATTTTAGAAAGGTCCTTACTTGCCAGTTGTAGCAATGCTTGAAAGTGTATGCAGCCTATGGGTTTGCGTTGAATAATATTCAGGCTGTTCATACGCACAGCGGCGTCCCGCTGTATTCAATGTAGCAAAAGCGATCGCTTGTCGGTGGTTTGTAGAGGCTTACCCGGGGGTCTTTTGATGTTGGATATTGAGCTCTCGACACGGCGTACCTGTCTCGGTTCCGGTCTCAAGAGCTGGTGTCCAGGTTTGAATTTTTGGCCGCCAGTGAGATTTGTTTGTTGCACGCGGTGTCGATGTCTTTCATCACCAGCGTGGCAGCGATAGTTCACTTCGGCGGCTTTCTTGTTAAATGGCAGTTATCCAGACTTCCTCGGTTTTTGCAGGGTCTCTCTACTCCATAGGATAGGATACCGAGACAGGTACGCCGTGTCGAGAGCTCAATATCCAACATCAAAAGACCCTCGGGTAAGCCTCTACAAACCACCGACAAGCGATCGATTTTGCTACATTGAATACAGCGGGACGCCGCTGTGCGTATGAACAGCCTGAATATTATTCAACGCAAACCCATAGGCTGCATACACTTTCAAGCATTGCTACAACTGGCAAGTAAGGACCTTTCTAAAATTATATAACATTATACTAACCGTATATGGGACTCTATACCTAACAACCAGTGAGCTTATACTTTGTGACTGACTATTCGCATTGAAAGTTTATATTGGGATCCATGCGCATATTGACTATAGTATTTGCATTATTTAATATATTTTTACCCATTTTTCATGATCATTTATAATCTAAATTTAATCAATTTTATTGTCTATACCTAGTGTATTTTAACCTTTTTCTGCATTTTTATTTACCATTTTTTAAGATTTACTGTCATTTCTGCATTTTTACCATTTGTGTTAATAAAGATCCCTTTACTTTGAGAGTGTGCCCCACTTTCATTATTTATTTATGCTATTTATCACTTTCAGACTGGGTGTTGTCTGGTAAGTGGGTGCACCTCTGTGTGGTTTTTCCACCTCATTTTAGTGCGACATTCCTTGTTTGATTAATCAGAGCAAATAAAATCAACTCGCCTCTGTTGCTCCAGACACTGCCGCTGCTCCTTGGGTCCAGCTCTCTTCTTATTCTGCCGCGTGCTGTGCTGTCTCCCGACACAGCGTGAGGTCACAGAGTGTACTGACATCCTCACGCTGTGTTCAGTCACAGCGAGCGGCCAAGGACCAGGAAGCTGTGAGTACAGAGGCCGGGGTGCACTGCATTCACTGCTTCCCGGTCCTCCTGTACTAATGAGCGCTTCCGTAATGAAATCGCTCATTAGTATTCGCCCCATAAGACGCTGTGAGGGGAAAAAAGTGCTTCTCATAAGGCGAAAAAATATGGTACATATAAATACAATTTATCAAATAAATAATTATAATAAATATAATGACATTTATCATAATAATACATATAAAGATTACAATTATTATTATAATGTCATTACCGAGGAAGTATCCATGTTCTGAATATATGGGTGTGTGCACAGAATCATCTCTGGTGGACTCAAGGAACATCAATTTGATGCTGGTTACAGGTGAAAGGGATTTTCCGTTACTTCAATATTGATTGCCTATCCACAGCATAGGTCATCAATATCAGATTAGTGATTGACACTCCCACCAATCAGCTATTTGGGCAGCCATTGGCATCAGAAACTACACAATGCCCAGAACTAGAAGCTCAACGTTCTATCCACTGTGTAGTGGGTACTGCAGCTCAGCTCCAATTCAAATGAATGGGAGCTGAGCTACAGTATGCCAGTACCGGAAACTACACAGTGGATGGAGTCTTCCATTCAATGTATTTTTACTGGAACTGGCGGCTGTCCTAAACAGCTGATCCACGGTGTTTGTCGGTGTCAGACTTCCCACAAATCTGATATTGATGAACGATCCTAAAGATAAGCCATCATATCTAAGTCCCAGAAAACCTATTTAAGAGTGTGACTTCTAAATCTGAATATATAAAAGCAGCTGTATAACTTATACCTGCTATAGATATATAATTATATACAGAAGATGCCCAGGTTATACCAGTATGCTCCATATCACTATATACAAGAAGATGTATGACTAATACCAGCTGTACGTATATAATTATATAATTGAAGATGCCCAGGTTATACCAGCACGCTCCATATCACTATATACAAGAAGATGTATAACTTATACCAGCTGCACATATATAATTATATACAGAAGATGTCCAGGTTATACCAGCACGCTCCATATCACTATATACAAGAAGATGTATAACTTATACCAGCTGTACATATATAATTATATAATTGAAGATGCCCAGGTTATACCAGCATGCTCCATATCACTATATACAAGAAGATGTATAACTTATACCAGCTGCACATATATAATTATATACAGAAGATGCCCAGGTTATACCAGCATGCTCCATATCACTATATACAAGAAGATGTATAACTTATACCAGCTGTACATATGTAATTATATACAGAGGATCCCCAGGTAATACCAGCATGGTCCATATCACTATATACAAGAAGATGTATAACTTATACCAGCTGTACATATATAATTATATACAGAGGATGCCCAGGTTATACCAGTATGCTCTATATCACTATACACAAGATGATGTATAATTTATACCAGGTGTACATATATAATTATATACAGGAGATACCCAGGTTATGCCAGCATGCTCCATATCACTATATACAAGAAGATGTATAACTAATACCAACTGTACATATATAATTATATACAGTAGATGCCCAGGTTATACCAGCATGTTCCTATATCACTATATACCAGAAGATGAATAACTTATACCAGCTATACATATATAATTATATACAGAAGATGCCCAGGTTATGCCAGTATCAGTGGCGAAGCTAGAAATGACTGGGCCCCACAGCAATTTTTTTAAAGGGGCCCCCCAATTTTTTCGCAACCTATTCCTTTCATACCACCCCCATTCCTGTGGCTAGTAAAGATCGCTCTCTCAGACCAGGCCCGGCAGCTGTTTCATCCGTTTTCTACACTGTTTATACTGTCACTGTATATAATTTCATTGTGTAATACTGTTGAGGGGGCTCTGACAAAATCTTTTAGTCTTCCTCCTGGATGGGCCCCTTCTGGGTAAAGGCCCCAAAAAAGCCGCTTCCCCTGCTTCCCCTATACCTACGCCCCTGACCAGTATGCTACAGCCCCTGACCAGTATGCTGAGAGAGATGTCTGTGCATGTGTTGGCACTGCTGGAGAAATGTGCCATGGGGCCGCCCTGGTTCTGTCACATCTCTCTCATGACTCTGAGTCATTCACCCCCCCCCCCCATGCACATTTCTCCTGTTCAAAAAGAACCATTTCTCCAGCAGTGCCAGCACATGCACAGACATCTCTCTCATGACTCCCCCCCCCCCCCCAACCCCCCCCCCCCACAATTCACATTTCTCCAGTCCAGTCCAAACAGAACCAGGGTGGCCGCAGCCCCATGGAACATTTCTCCAGCAGTGCCAGTGCCAGCACATGCACAGACATCTCTCTCATGACTCTCCCCCCCCCCCCCCAATCCAATGCACATTTCTCCAGTCCAGTCCAAAAAACAGAACCAGGGCAGGCTAGTTACAGTACACTGGCTGGCACTACTGGGACGGGTGAGATGGTGGGAATAGGATCCAGTAACTAAGTTGTTATAACTAACCAACCTACCTACCAGTAACTGTTGGAACTTGGCTGCCTCCTGTCACAGTCCTTAAGTCTTCTGTGTGTGGGTGGCGTGCTGCGGGCCTTCCCTGGCAGAGCCTGTGGGCTGTGGCTGGCTGCCGCAGGTTCTTCTTCTCTGTTTTGTGGGCGGAGCTGTGGCAACGTCAGACAGACACGGCACGCTCACTCACAGCCACTGCTCGTTGAGTCTCTTAAAGAGGCAGGCAGAGGGGGGCCCTCCATTCCATATTAGTCCGGACCGCGCGCCACCCAGGACTCCATGGGCAGCTGCGCTTAGCGGAGCGACAGTAGCGGAGTTACAAATCTTAGCAGCGCCGCCACACAGGTCACCTGTAAGAGCCTCATTCAAGGGGCTAAAGAGCCGCTTGTGGCTCGCGAGCCGCAGTTTGCCGACCACTGGTCTACACTGATCTAGTCAGTAGGTCTAGCGCTGGCCGTGTCCACAGTCCATGTCCTGATAGGACATTTCTAAATATACAGTAGACTGACCAAACTTTGTGGTTGGCTACAGCCTGGTCTAGTCTTGGAAATGTACTCAACTCATTATCTGATAGTTTTTTCTGTAGGTTGGTTTGTAGATCTAATTGATTACACATTGATCTATGCCCAGAAACAAAGCTGTAGGCCGATCCAGTAGTAAAATGTTCTGATTGGTTGCATGTCAAGTGTTATATTATACTACTTACTGTATATAATATTGGATTTTAGGAAAATAAAATTTTTATTTCCCTAGTTTATTCTTTTATAAAAATAAAAATGATATACTCACTGAAACAATGCGATGACATGATTATGGATTTTCTGTCTATTCTCAGACAAATCATATTAGCACAATGTAACAAATATATTCTACACTGTTCATTCATGACTTCATCCATGTCTAGCCCTGGACATGGATGGGATAAATTGGTAGATAACTCTACACGCTGATAGTTGTGCAACTCCACAAAAGATTATCTAGTGGGCTTCAACCACTGAGATTATGAGAACAAGGGTCTATTGTATTGAGGAAACAGCCAAGTTCAGTGCTTGGCTATCTCTGTCAGGCTCATTGAGAGTGAACATGCTCAACCTGCCACTCCATAAGGATGGGGGAATGGGACCCTTGTTCTAATGATTGGTGGGTGTTCCAGTAGTGGAAAACGCTACTAAACGGATGCCTATCCCTTATCCTATAGGTTTGTATTGTGGGAAAACCCATTTAACTTAGTGACCACAAATACGCCATTTTACTGATGTAAACAAAGGGGGTTTAGGCGAGACAGCTCGCTTTAATCAATAATTATATGTACTCAAAATGGTGCACTAAAATATACAACCTGTTGTGCAAAAAAAAAAAGCCCTCATACAGGTACACTGATGAAAAAACAAAAAAAAAGTATAGCTCTTGGAAAGCGATGATGAAAAAATTAGCGTGGTCACTAAGGGGTTACAGGGAATCTCCCTCCCTGGCTGCTTTGCCACTGCCCGACCCTGTCAATCAAAGCAGGGAAGGAGAGGCTGACGACATAATGAGTGGAGTTTAGGTTGAACAGGAGCAATGATGATGCCCTCATTGCACCAAAGGCCTAATTTGCATAAAAAGAAAAAGTGTCATAAATCAGGAAAAGAGCCTTGGATCAACAACAAAAATACAGCATTTTAATCTGACAAACCACAGCTATGTGCCTATGCAAACAGTTAGATAGGGAGGTCGCTGGTGACAGATTGCCTTGAAGCTCCACCCAGCCCTTATTCAGAGGTAGACATTCCTCTTTAGACTCCTTCACAACTAATTCATATTTCCTAAGAAAGTCAACATATGCATGGATATCCTCAGAAAAACACTTTAAAACCAGTGGCAAATGGCCATAAACGTGTTGGATGAAAACTGTGAGCATTCCCAGAAATATCAGTCATCATCACGTCGGACTCAACAATAAATCCATTCTCTGACTACAATGGATCCACCAGTGATAATTTAAACCTCAGTTTTTTACAGTCCATATAAATCACAACAAACGCGGACAATATACTGCCTAATTCTGAGCGGAGTGCGTCCTTTCTTGGCGCCATTGTACGAGACGACTCATTTCCCAGTGAATTGTAATTGGTGCCTAAATGCCCAGAATTCAATTATACAAATTAAAATTCACACAATTCACATATTTGTTTATAGGGCAATTCAACGAGTGAAAATTTAGCCGGGAAAAGCGTGTTTTCTTATATATGAAAAAAACGGCGTGGAAAATTGCAGAGCAAGAAAGAAAGTCTACTATTATCTTCAGAGACGTCTAATAAAGAGAGAAAGCATTCATTATTTATTACTCACAGAGAGAAACACATTTGAATAAGATGCGCAGCGGCGGAGTTCTGCGGAATCTCAGCTGCGAACGGTTTCCATCTGTAACCTGTTGCGCTCGTCAGTAAATAGATAAAGGGCATTGGGGAGTAATGATGCATTAGAAAGTGAAATGTTGGAGGCATCTTTGATAAGTCGCCCACAATGCCCCCGACTCCTACACAACAAAACGAGGCAGCGACAAAACACACAGACATGCTCATCATTGTTGAAAGCAACCGCCGAACAAATTTACAGTCTATCAGGGAAAATGGCTCTTTTCATCAGAAAATCAACACAAGTTCAATTCCAAATACAGATTTATCCTCGTCTCTTGTACACGGCAGAGACTAATCCTACAAAAGTGAATGAAGAAGATTTACGGCGACCAGACAATGAAGCAACGTAAGGAGCATGTTACCCGTTGCCAGGATCCAAGGCAATCTGACTGAAGGATGATCCTATCTAGAGGAGTAACGTGGAGCTCCTGAGCCCCAATACAAATTTTACAACAGGTCACCTGTCTTCTCATGGGCTCCTTCACAAACTAGATGTGACTGATCTCTGCACCTCCTATTGCTACACTTTCTAATCCCAACCCTGGCCAGGTGAGTCTTTAAGCCAAATGCCACGACGCAGCTAGTGGGAGGGGTGAAAAAGAGAAAGTCTTGTTGCCCCCTACTTCTTGGGGGAGGGGGGGGGGCTGGCATGGATCTTGATACTATGTAAGCAGAACTATTTTTGAACACTCTATGGGCCAGATTTATTATTAGCTCAAGTCAGAATGATGGAGTGAAAAAGTTGCACATTTTTGCGCAATCGCTTAAACTGTGCAAAAATTTGCGACTTTTATTGGCTCTGCACTATGCTCGCCAGTTTTCTGAAAGTGGGCGTGTTTTCTTGTGTAAATGAATCTCTAGACAGATTTACTATTGGGACTATTTAAAAAGTCGAAAAAAAATGTGCAATTTCACTCCAGTGAGGACCATGCTTATCTTATGCGACTTTTTAATATAACATGCGACTTTTTGCAAAGACCTGCAACTTTTGTAAAGCTGCTTAGTGACGGATAAACTGCTACCGTCAAACCACATTGATTACAGTCTTAAAGGGCCGATCATAAATCTGACTTGGCTAAAACTGACTTTAGCCATATGTTAAAGTGGAGTGAGCTGTCAGAGTCATGATAAATCTGGCCCATTGTGTGCAAGGAGCAATCTATATGCAAACAAAGCTCCCCTATTGTATAATACGTTTTGCAAATTTCCAATTGACGTTTCAGTTTCAGTTTATCAACATTTTTAAGGTCTATGCTTGTTGTCAGTGAACAGGACATTCATGCTTATCTCCAGAGGCAAAAAAAAATTGCCTCCTGATCTAGTCCTGCTCACACAACTGGAGGGTTTATGTTTCCTTCACACATAGCTTTTTTGGGGGAGAGGGTTGTTTTTATGCGGTAGAAATTGACATGCATTTTTATATTTTTTATATTTGTTTTTGGTGTTTTGTTTAGCTTTTATACAGGCAATATTTTCAAATGTTTTTTCAACTCTCATAGTTGCTAAGAGGGAAAAAACTCATGCCCAGAGCATGCTGTGTATCGACACAAGACGCTATAAACACACAAACTCAATGCAAAAAAATATAACATGCAAAAAAATGATATGTCTGTATACAATTTTAATGTTCATTAACTTTTCACACAACTTTGCAGAAATCAATAGTACAAACAACCATAAGAAACTTTGTAATAATTTTATGAATGAGAAATGTCTAGTTCTCCTGTTATCAGCTGTTTAACAGCCCGCTTCCCCTTGCTAATTGCTTTTCATTTTGAAAAATGCCTTTTTCCTCATCCAGGACAGACCATCTCTGCAGGAGGATCATATTACACATGTCAATGCTAGTATATGGAGAGGGGAAGGTGGAGTGAGCATGAACACAAACAGACAAGCAGACTGCTGGAGCTACAAGGGCTGAGATATAGGCCACTTGTAGACGAGCGTGAGCGGATTAGGTCCAGATGCGTTGCGAATGCGTCCAGTGAAAAATGTGCGATTTCTCAAGCAAGGGCGTTCAGTTTTGTTTGCGATCACGTTCAGTTGTTCAGTTTTTATCGTGTGGGTGCATTTTGCACGCGCGTGATAAAAAGCTGAAGGTATACAAACAACATCTCTTAGCAACTATCTGTGAAAAACGCATCGCATCGTACTTGTGGATGTGATTTTCACGCAGCCCCATTCACTTCTATGGGGCCAGCGTTGCATGAAAATCGTAGAACATAGAACATGCTGCGATTTTCACGCAACGCACAAGTGATGCGTGAAAACCGCTCATGTACACAGCCCCATTAAAATGAATGGGTGCGGACTCCGTGCGGGCGCAATGCGTTCGCATCACACATTACACCCGCGCAAAATATATAATGGGCAGAAATGTTGTTATTCCTCATGTACTATAGATTAATGCAAAACTTGTTGAACGCTCACTTACACTTTAAAGAGGACCTTTCACCAATTATGACGCTGTGAACTAAGAATACAGACATGGAGAGCGGCGCCCGGGGATCTCACTGCACTTACTATTATCCCTGGGCGCCGCTCCGTTCTCCTGCTATGCCCTCCGGTATCTCCGGTCACAAAGTTATAGTAGGCAGAGATTTCAGTCACTAAGTTACGGTAGGCGGAGTCTGCCCTTGTTCTGCTCTAGCGCTGGCCAATCGCAGCGCAGAGCTCACAGCCTGGGAGGTTATTTTCTCCTAGGCTGTGAGCTCAGCAATGCGATTGGCCACCGCTACAGAAGAACAAGGGCAGACTCCGCCTACCATAACTTTGTGACCGGAGATACCGGAGGGCATAGCGGGAGAACGGAGCGGCGCCCAGGGATAATAGTAAGTGCAGTGAGATCCCCGGGCGCGGCTCTCCATGTCTGTATTCTTAGTTCACAGTGTCATAATCGGTTAAAGGTCCTCTTTAAGACTTCACGATAGACTTTAAAGTAACATCTAGATTTATTAACCCTTTCACTACCAGCACCGTACATGTACGGCGCTGGAGCGATAGACAAACATGGCGACCACTCGCACGTATTAAAGCTGCAATTCTTATTTTGACACCAGGTGGCAGGCCAACATAAGAAATGAGCAATTCTCAGTAATAAAAGGATTTTAAAAATCCATGATTGTTCAGAATGAAAAAAAAAGTAATTGGATATTGTACACTGAAATACGAGCTGCAAAATAATTTCATTTTTTTTAAAGAAACTGTTAAAAATATATACAAAAAAAATAAAAATATAAAAGTTTAACCCCTTTAGGACCCTGCCATTTTTCACCTTAGGGACCAGGCCATTTTTTGCAAATCTGACATGTGTCACTTTATGTGGCGTTAACTTTAAAACACTTTTACTTATTCAAGCTACTCTGACATTGTTTTCTCGTCACATATTGTACTTCATGACAGTGGTAGATTTGAGTCAAAATATTTCTTTTTATTTATTAAAAAAATACCTAATTTACTAAAAATTTTGAAAAATTTGCAATTTTAAATATTTCAATTTCTCTGCTTTTAAAACAGATAGCGATACCTCCTAAAATAGTTATTACTTTACATTTCCCATATGTCTACATTATGTTTGGATCATTTTGTAAATAAAATGTTCTTTTTTTTGTGGATGTTAGAAGGCGAAGTTTAGAAGCAAATCTTGAAGTTTTTTAGGAAACTTCCAAAACTATGGGATAAGGTGGCAGTTTTTTTGGTACTATTTTAGAGTACATATGATTTTTGGTTGCTGTATATTACACTTTTTGTGAGGTAAGGTAAACAAAAAATAGCTGTTTTGGCACAGGTTTTATTTTTTGTTATTTACAATGTTCATCTGACAGGTTCAGATCATGTGGTATTTTTATAGAGCAGGTTGTTACGGACGTGACAATACCAAATATTACTTTTTTTGGTTGTTTGTTTCAGTTTTACATAATAAAGAATTTTTGAAAAAAATGATTTTTTTTGTGTCTCCATATTCTGAAAGCCATAGTTTATTTTATTTTTTGGGGCGATTGTCTTAGATAGGGTCTTATTTTTTGCGGGATGAGATGTTGGTTTGATTGGTATGATTGGTTGTGTCACGTACGGTGTACAGGAAACAAGACAAAGCAACATGCATATATGACTCACTGGATCCAAAGCTAAGGAACCAAAAGGGAAACCCCTGCATAAGACCTGAGACTTTTCCTGGCTGCTCAGCCTATGCAAAGATCCCAAAGGTGGATGGTTGCATATCCACGTACCTCGACTATATAACCCCTGAACACCCTACAATAGTGAGGGGACACGACCACCGGCTCCCTACACCAGATACGGAGGGAGTCAGGGTCACCTGGGATCCAGCAAACAGAAAATAACAGATAAATGTACAGCACTTAACTTTGTAGCAGACTGGGAAACAGGATCAGCATGCACACACACTCCAGTAAGAAGTATAAGCCACCCAGTAATGCATTATGGGGCGGAATTTAAAGGGATGCAATCAGTCCAACTACATGACAGCTGAGAGAGGCTAACGAGATGAGGAACTGAATACCACAACAAAGAAAACTCAAGGAGGAGGTTCTGAAAGGCTTTTGTCAGAGCTTCTCAGCTGTCTGGTTGTGACAGTACCCCTCCCTCTACGAGTGGACTCCGAACACTCAGAGCCCACCTTCTCAGGATGGGACCTATGGAAAGTCCTGAAGAGACGAGAGGCCTTAATGTACGTCACTGGGACCCATATCCTCTCCTCAGGACCATAACCCTCCCAATGAACAAGGTACTGGAGAGAACCGCAGACAAGACGAGAATCCACAATCCTAGAGACCTGAAATTCAAGATTCCCATCAACCATAATCGGAGGAGGAGGCAAAGGCGAGGGTACAATGGGTTGAACATAAGGTTTCAATAAGGACTTATGAAAAGCATTATGGATCTTCCAAGTCTGAGGAAGATCAAGACGGTAGGCAACAGGATTGATGACAGACAGGATTTTGTAAGGCCCAATAAACCTAGGACCCAACTTCCAGGAGGGAACCTTCAATTTGATATTCTTGGTAGACAACCACACCAGATCACCAACATTCAGGTCCGGACCAAGCACACGTCTCTTATCTGCCACACGCTTATATCTCTCACTCATGCTCTTTAGATTATCCTGAATCTTTTGCCAAATAGATGACAAAGACGAGGAGAATCTGTCCTCATCAGGTAAACCAGAAGACCCCTCTCCCGAGAAAGTCCCAAACTGCGGATGAAACCCATATGCACCAAAAAATGGTGACTTATCAGAGGACTCCTGACGACGGTTATTTAAAGCAAACTCAGCAAGGGACAAAAAAGAACACCAATCCTCCTGATTCTCCGCCACAAAACAGCGCAGATATGTCTCCAGATTCTGATTGACGCGCTCAGTCTGGCCATTCGACTGCGGGTGGGAAGCAGAAGAGAATGACAACCGAACCCCCAAGCGAGAACAGAAAGCCTTCCAGAATCTGGAAACAAACTGCATGCCCCTATCAGAGACTATGTCTGAAGGAATACCGTGCAATTTGACAATGTGATCAATAAATGCCTGCGCCAGCTTCTTAGCATTGGGCAAACCAGGAAAAGGGATGAAATGCACCATTTTGCTAAAACGGTCCACCACCACCAGAATCATAGACTTCCCCGAGGAACGAGGCAGGTCCGTTATGAAGTCCATGGACAGATGTGAGATTGACCGCTGCTCCACTATCCACAAAAATCTCACAAAAAATGCTCTTGCTCCCTAGCGCCACCCTAGCAGGCAGGACAAAACGGGAACTACAAGCAAACGGAAAACCTTCAATTTCCGCCTCAACCCTGCCAATAGTAACAGACGGAACATTTTTAAAAGATTTTGTCCTCTTTGTTTCTTTATTACTCCAAGAGAACTGCCTGAATCTCCTAGAGGGACAAACATTTGCCAAATGATTTATACCTCCACAACAAAAACAAACCCTCCCATGCGGGCTGAATCTTCTATTGTCAGAAGCAATCAACCCCAGCTGCATGGGCTCCTGCTCAGAAGGGGCTGACAGCGACTGAGACCCCTGCGCACAGAATGGGACCGCTGCACTGTCCTGGGACTGAGTATGACAGGACGAACGGCCTGAGACATAGCAGAGTCCAAGGAAATAGGCCTTTCATGAAAGGCAAATGCATCTTTCAATCCCTCTGAAAGACCATGGCAAAATTGACTTCGGAGTGCAGCATCATTCCAACCAGTATCAGCTGCCCATCTCCGAAATTCTGAGCAGTATATCTCTGCGGATTGTTTACCCTGGCATAATAGACGTAGTCTAGACTCAGCCAGAGCAATACGATCCGGATCATCATATATCTGACCCAGGGCTAAAAAGAATTCATCCACTGAACGGAGGGGCCGTGCCCCCTCCGGCAGCGAAAAGGCCCAGGACTGAGCGTTACCCCTGAGCAGCGATATAATGATCCCCACCCTCCGTTCCTCATCACCAGAGGAATGGGGAAGAAGGCGAAAATGGAGTTTGCAAGCCTCTCTAAAACGCACAAAATTCTCACTACCCCCGGAAAACGTATCCGGGAGCGAGATCTTAGGCTCAGAACAAACTCCATGAACGCCAGCTGAACCGGTCACTTGAAGCTGAGAAAAAGTCCTGCGGAGATCAGCTACCTCCAATGAAAGACCCTGAAGGCGTTCAGCCAAAAGTGAAACTGGATCCATGCTTGAGACGGTTTTGGCGGCTTATAATGTCACGGACGGTGTACAGGAAACAAGACAAAGCAACATGCATATATGACTCACTGGATCCAAAGCTAAGGAACCAAAAGGGAGACCCCTGCATAAGACCTGAGACTTTTCCTGGCTGCTCAGCCTATGCAAAGATCCCAAAGGTGGATGGTTGCATATCCACGTACCTCGACTTTATAACCCCTGAACACCCTACAATAGTGAGGGGACACGACCACCGGCTCCCTACACCAGACACGGAGGGAGTCAGGGTCACCTGGGATCCAGCAAACAGAAAATAACAGATAAATGTACAGCACTTAACTTTGTAGCAGACTGGGAAACAGGATCAGCATGCACACACACTCCAGGAAGAAGTATAAGCCGCCCAGTAATGCATTATGGGGCGGAATTTAAAGGGATGCAATCAGTCCAACTACATGACAGCTGAGAGAGGCTAACGAGATGAGGAACTGAATACCACAACAATGAAAACTCAAGAAGGAGGTTCTGAAAGGCTTCTGTCAGAGCTTCTCAGCTGTCTGGTTGTGACATTGGTATTGCACTTTTTAGGATGTAAGGTGACAAAAAATGGCTTTTCTGACACCGTTTTTATTGTATTGTTTTACGGTGTTCACCTCAGGGGTTATCTCCTGTGATATTTTTATAGAGCAGGTCGTTACGACATGGCATTACCTAATATGTATACTTTTTTAAATTTATTTAAGTTTTACACAATAAAATCATTTTTTAAACAAAAAAAATATGTTTTAGTGTCTCAGTCTGAGTGCCACAGTTTTTTATTTTTTTTGGGCGATTGTCTTAGGTAGGAACTCATTTTTTGGGGGGATGAGGTGATGTCACGAGGGTGTCAAGAGCCACGTCTGACTCCGTTATACCCGGGGTCAGGAAGTCGCAGCGGGTGGCTGCGCGCTCTATGTCTAAAGATCACGGTGTTTCTTAGTGTTTGTTTTCTGTGTTTGCCTTGCTATCCTTTTTGTCTCACTCAGGGATCCGTAGCTTCTCCTCCTCAGCTGTTTCTTGTCTGCCACTCCCAAACTCCTTATATTCTCCTCTCACACTTCTCTTGTTGCCAGTTATAGAGCTTCCTGCCTGGACATCTATGCTGACCCACTGGAGCTGAGAATCTGGTTGTTGTTCCAGAGTGCTACCCTCCGGATCCCTGTTGGGCTTTTGTTGTCTCCTGTTGTTGCCCTCCTGGGATTATATGTTTAGTTTGTATTGTCTGTCCTCCCCTTGGTGTTTTCCTTTAGAGCTAGTGGTGCGGACTAGTGTTCCCACCGCCCTGTTCACTATCTAGGGCTCATCCTAGGGAAAGCCAGGGTTTTAGGCACGTGATCGGCGTACGGGTGAGGAACCCGTCTAGGGACGACAGGGCAGCCAGGCGCCAGTCGCAAGGTGAGTCAGGGGTCACCACCTTCCCTCTCACTAGGGCAGGGCCTCCCCCTTTTCCTCCCTCCGTGTCACGTATGTGACAGTTACGCCGATCGTGATATTATAACAGGCCACAAGAGAAGTGTGAGAGGAGAATATAAGGAGTTTGGGAGTGGCAGACAAGAAACAGCTGAGGAGGAGAAGCTACGGATCCCTGAGTGAGACAAAAAGGATAGCAAGGCAAACACAGAAAACAAACACTAAGAAACACCGTGATCTTTAGACATAGAGCGCGCAGCCACCCGCTGCGACTTCCTGACCCCGGGTATAACGGAGTCAGACGTGGCTCTTGACACCCTCGTGACAGGTGACAGTTAGATTGGTACTTTTTTGGGGGCATACACCTTTTTGATCGCTTGGTGTTGCAATTTTAGTGATGTAAGGTGACCAAAAAATTTTAGCACAGTTTTTATTTTATTTTTTTGACGGGACGGTGTTCACCTAAGGGGTTAGTCATGTGATATTTTTATAGAGCCGGGCGTTATGGACTTGGCGATACCAAATATGTCTGTTTTTCAATTTTTTTTATTATGGAAAACACATTTTTAAACTTTTTTTTTGTCCCACTCTGGGACTTCAACTTCTGGGGGTCTGATCCCCTTTACAATGCATTACAAAACGTCTGTATTGTAATGCATCAGCTGTAAGTGTATTACACAGTGTAATACACTTACAGCTTCCTGCCTGTGAGATCCAGGGGGCTGGATCTCACAAGCTCTCACGGAAGGCAGGCACGATGCACGTCACAGCAGCTCGGTGACCGCAGCACCTGCACCCAACTGATCAGCCCACTGTACACGTTGGCGCTGGTCCTTAAGTCACGTCCACCAGCGCCGTACATGTACGGCACGGGTCCTTAAGGGGTTAAGCACCCCCCCTTTCCATATAATAAACAAATAAATACATAAATAACTAAAAATATAAGCATCATGGGTATCACCACGACTGAAAATGCCCATCCTATTAAAAAATCTAATATTTTTCCAATACAGCGAATGGAAAATTTGCCATTTTTTCATTGCTTCTTTTACCGCAATTTTTTTTATAAAATGTGATTAAAAAGTCACATACTCTAAAATGGTATCAAGAAAAACTACAGATAGTCCAGCAAAAATTGAGCCCCCACACAGCTCAGTAGATATAACTATAAAAAAGTTATGGGGGTCAGAATATGGTGATGTAAAAATTAAAATCTTCTTCAAAGTTTAAATTTATTTTTACACTATTTAGACATAAAAAAGCTATACATATGGGGTATTGTTGTAATCGTACTGACCCAGAGAATGAAGGGCATGGGTCAGTTTTGCCACAAATAGAATGCTTTAGGAACCAAACCCATAAAACAGTGGATAAATTGCGTTTTTTTTTTCCAATTCCACCCCATTTGGAATATTTTATACCGCTTCCCACTACATTTTATGCCATAATGCCATTAATGGTGGCATTAGAAAGTACAACTTGTCCCGCAAAAAATAATCCATCATACAGCTATGTGAATGGAAATATAAAAAAGTTATTGCTTAAGGAAGATAGGGAAGAAAACGCAAAAATAAAAAAAACTCTGGTATCCTAAGGGTAAAGCTTGTCGGGCTTTTTCAACATCAGAAAACTGGCATAGAAAAGGTGTAAATAGTCCTAGGTTGCGTCAAATTTTGCAAAGTTTTTCCCCTTTATAACACTCTTGCAAAGGGCATTCATAGATCTCATAGGGCTCTATGGCAAAACTTTGTATGCATAGAATATGTGGAATTATTTTTTAATAAACCTTTTTTTTTATAAATCTACTCCTGGCTGGAGTAGATTTCAGTTCTGGCACATAGGCAGATTTCAGTTCTGGCACATAGGCATCCTAAGATGTGACACAATTATTAAAAGTGGCTATTCTCACTCCAGTGCAGAACAGATAGACTGGTGTACAAAATGTGGTCTCAACAAATCTCCCCTATGTGTGTAACCAGCCTAAAGAGACTTTAAGAGCAGGAGTGTGAAATGCTAATCTCTAGCCCAGATCTTCCAGCACCACAGTATGAATGATTCATATATATTTGCTTTATTTTACCACTTGCCAATCTGAGCAGTTAGTCTGTTATATAAATGAATGATTGTTGGGCCATTTTTAGGGTATGACCACACAGTCAGGTTTCTGCATGCAATATTGAAAGCAAAAATTAGGAGTGGATCATAAAAGGAAGAAAGTATAAAGGACAGATACGAGTTCTCTTCTTTTTTGAATTCACTCCTGGTCTTGGCTACCAAAACTGCATGCAGAAACCTGACCTTGTGGCCGTACCCTTATTCTTCCATTAAAGACAGCACCACTGGTCTTCTTATCCCATCCCTCTCATTGCACAGTGATCTCTGCACATTTCACAGCTCTATTCCATGAAAATCAGTAGTTGATGAGAACGGCTCCGTCTGCTTCTCTCTACACCATGGCCTCTGTATGTCCTAGAGCTTGTTCTCTACGCTTTCCTACAGAAGTCAATAGATGATAGGAACACCTAGGGGATCATTTACTATACTGAAATACGCCTATTTGGCGTATTTAAGCAGCAGATGGCAGCGCAGCGGTTAGTTGCACCGCTATCTGCGACTTTGTCCTGCTCACGACAGGTCTCAAATTGTGGGCGTGGCCTGGGCGGGGAAGGGGCCAGCCTGTCTCATTCACCATTTTCTACGCCTGTTTTAGGCATAGAAAATGGTCTAAATGTAAGACAGAAAGGAAGCTGTACATTTAGAACTGGCGCTGGATGCTCCGAAGTTTTGGAGAGACCTGTGCGTCTTCATAACTTAGGCGGATCTACCGCCAGCTATGGGCCTTTATTAAGACCGGCATCTAAAACGCTGGTCTTAATAAATGTGCTCCCTAATCTCTTTCTACTTGTATAGTGACCTCTGGTATCTCTCGCAGAGCATGCACATGATACTCACCATAAAAGTCAATAGGTAACTTTTTTTATTTTTAGGAACCCACTGTAAATCCAATCTCTGCACACTGCAGCAGTGCCCTGAAGGCTGCCCATCTATATGATGTATAGATATATGATACAAAGAGTGTAGTCAGGAAATAAAAAATAAAAAAAAAAATGATTCTAAAAGTGAAATGTATAATTATTAATTCAACCTGATAGCACTCTGGGTGGAAAAGTGATAGAAAACATTTGAGGCAATTGTAAAAAAAAAGGTAAGTAATACAATAATTAACTGTATAAATATAATAAAATTGGGTGGAAAAGTAATAGAAAAATTTGAGACAATTGTAAAAAAGGTAAGTAATAAAATAATTTACTGTATAAATATAATAAAATATTAAAATGGTAATTTATATGTGGTTTTGAGTTAAGTTGTGTTTTTCTACCATATTCCACAGCAGCATTAGTATAGTCCTACAATGGGGCTCCTATCCTTACCGCCATGCCCAGTGATTGTATGTATAGAAACGTGTGGTCTTGTATGTTTTTCATGTTTCACAGAACACACGAGAACGTTTATCATCTCATTTCCACAACAGCAGCACCAATCTTACCCCCTGTCATCTGGAAAGTATAAGACGCCTGAACGAGAAGTGACATGTGTTTCCTCGCTCATTGGTGTAATTTGGGGGGGTAGTGGCCGCTGTCTGTCTGGGTCTTGCTTGATTGTGTGTTTAGGTGAAGTCTCAATTGGCCGAGCATTGAGTTTCACTCTCACTTAATTTCGTCTAATGAACGTGAACTCGACAATGGCGCTATTATTATGTCATACGCCGGTGAAGGTCAGAGGCCGGGAAGATGGCCGCCAACAAAACCTTTCACACTTCTAGTCTAGACAAAGGGGATTCTCATGGGACTGAGCTCCACCTATGTTATATCTGTCTGGGATATATAATGGACACACAGTGCTGCATTCATCTCATCCATTCACAGAATGGAGGATTTAGCTTTGCACTGGGGGAATTTGTTTAGTTTGGTCACAGCCAAAGGTTAAAAAAGGAAAATTATAGAGAAAAGAACAGACTATGCTGTCGATGGAGAAAATGGCATACTTAGCTCATACTATATTATTTAGAGGTCGAGGATAAGGCCAAATAGCACACACACAGCTTTGTGGCCCATAGACACCAATCACCACACAACTTTCATGTTTCAAGAGCAGAATTGAAAATGAAAGCTGCGCTGTGATTGGTTGCTATGGGCAACAAAGACTTTCGCTTTTAGTCAGGTCCATAAATCTACCCCAAAGTGTCCACGTACAGCCAGAATGTGAATACAATGCCAAAGAAGTGTGTCAGGTTGCTCCAAATTTATTATGATAGCACCCCCACTTATACCATCTATCACAGGATAATAGGGGCCCATCAAAAACTGGGGTGGTGTATGACTGCTACATCTGCACCCCCATAGCTTCTCAAAGGCTTGTGGTGGTTCCTGCAGTTTATTTTTACCACATGTACTGAACCTCACCTGTCCCTTTAAAACATCACTTGAAGGCCTCTTGCACATGACCGTGGTTTGGTTCCGCATTCGAGCCACATTTTTTGCGGCTCGGGTGCGGACCCATTCACTTCAATGGGGCCACAAAAGATGAGGACTGTACTCCGCGTGCTGTCCTCACCTGTTGCTCCATTCGGTGACCCCGCAACAATTATAGATCATGTCCTATTCTTGTCTGTTTTGCGGACAAGAATAGGCATTTCTATAATGGGCCGTCTGCTCCATTCCGCAAATTGCGGAAGGCAAACGGACGGCATCCGTGTTTTGCACATCTGCAAATTGGCGGACCGCAAAACACGGCACGTTCGTGTGCAAGAGGACTAAGGTTGAATTAAAATGTATGTTGCAATCCTGGATGAACATGAAAGGAATGTGAGCTCTCCTGCAGATGGCCTGATTAAGAATGGTGGCCGCGCCATCCACGTTGAGCCTCTTTACAGGAGCTTTGTTAAAAGACTTTCCCTCTCATCTGTCTTCGCCATCAAATTTGCACTTTTCATTTACTTTGCATCAGTCGTCCCCGGACTACACAATAACGACTCCCGCACGTCCCTCTGAAAGGAACAGCAGCCCGAAAACTCCACTGCTGGCTCCCAAACCAATGACAAGTCTCTAATGAGCGTAATGTGCATATCATAGTAGATTAAAGCCTCTTGAGGGAGCATGAAAAACAACCCTGAGAGCCACGTAAAAACTAAACCACTCAGAAAATCGTGTTTGACTTCTTGAGACATTTTCCCTAAATAAAATGAATGTAAATGTGGCTCATCGGTCACCTCTATAGCAGCTTCCTAAATATATCTGCCTCTGGGAAAGCTTGGTGGAAACTAATATTGCCACCATTACTGCTTTGGCAGAAATTGTTGACGAGTTTTTTTTAAGATCTCTGGCCAAAAATATTCATGTGGATGCATAAAGAGTGAGGGAGAGCTATAAGGGTCTCCACACATGAATATGGCACTAGCGTTTTATTACCGGTAAAAAAAAAATATGCCAGAATAACCGCAGTTTTTGTGGCTTACCACTAGCATTTTGTTCATGGTGTTTTTTACCTATAGAAAACGTGAAAATAACCCAAAAAAATGCCAAGTGTTGCATTTTTTTTTAAAAGCTAGAAAGACAAAAAAACACTGGTAGCCAAAAAACACCTGTGTGTGCTTTCCTGTAGCTCTTCAGATAACATCTGGAGCTAGTGTTTTTATAGCAAAAAAACTACACAAAAATTCTAAAAAATGCTACTAAAAACCTATGTGTGAATGTCCCCTAAGGATGCTATTCAAGAATCTGGGAAAGAGTCTTGGTCACCTTGCTTTCTCAGATTTTGAATGGCCAGGTGCATAGAATTAAAAAGATCTGACATTCAGAAGTAAAGATGAGCGAATTTCATGGTATGAAATTCTTTCAAGCTTCATTTGTTGGTAAAAGCAAAATTGCGTTACCGCGGACCATAACGCAATTCTATGATGGAACGCATAACGGAATGCCTTTAGAGGCATTCCGTTATGCATTCCGTCATAATAGAAGTCTATGGCCTGCATAACGGATCCGTCCCCTGCATAATGGAAACGGGGCGGATCCGTTATGCAGGCCATAGACTTCTATTATGACGGAATGAATAACGAAATGCCTCGAAAAGGCATTCCGTTATGCGTTCCGTCATAGAATTGCGTTATGGTCCGTGGTAACGGAATCCATAACTCAATTCTGCTTTTACCACCAAATGAAGCGTGAACAAATTTCATAACATGAAATTTGCTCATCTCTATTCGGAAGTCGAGGAAAACTGAATGATCGCCATTTGAGAGCTGTATTGGAAGCTATGATAGATATCACCCAGCTTTCTCAGGAACACATATGACAAAGAAATTGATGGATAGGATTTGTACAACCTGGCAGATGACGTCCAGTGCTGATTGCTGTACTTTAGAAGGATTTCTCGCTAATGTTTGGGGTTCTATCTTCCGAGAACTTTGGAATAATGTCCCAGTCGTCTTTTTTTTGGGTTCACATCTTGCTGCCTTCAGCTAAATATGGTTGTGGGGCGTCCGTCTTATAAACGTCAGCTTGTGATTTTATAATGATCACCTTCGCCGTCTGTGTATTTTATTTAGCTGCCGAAGGGACTGAGCAGCGCACAAAGCGACTGAGCGACAAGTGCTGATTAAGGAACACGTGTTCACCTTCTTAACAGTTCAGGAACCTTCTGCCCCCACAAAGCAGGTCGCAGCTGTTTAATAGAAAGGGGCGATGTTAATACAGGAAGGTGGGGGAGAGCATCAGTCAGCAGAATCGCCCAGCTTTCTGAGAATCCTGCAAATCTGTATGAGCAATGTGGGGGATCTCTATCCATATATCAAGTATCTGATCAGTACTGTCTCATACTCCTGCGCTATTTCCTATAGTGTACAAGTGGATCACAGGTCATATCCCTTGGAAACGAGCAGTGTATATTGTGATGGAAATTTATCCAGCCAGCAAAGGAGTCAATATGGACAATCACAATAAATTAGTAAGTGCCTTGTATTAACTTTCTCTACATGGTAAATGCTATTTGCTAAAGTGAAACAACCCCGGTGTAATTATGTCAATGAATATGTCATGGTTAGGGTACTTTCACACTTGCGTTATAGGATTCCGGCAGGCAGTTCCGTTGCCGGAACTGCCTGCCAGATCTGGAAATCCGTATGCAAACGGATAGCATTTGTTTCTGGATCCGGATGCTTATCCGTCTAACAAATGCATTGAAATAACACTTGGTACCGGATCCGGCATTAATATATTTCAATGGAAATGAATGCAGGATCCGGCATTCCAGCAAGTGTTCCAGAATTTTGGCCAGAGAAAATACTGCAGCATGCTGCGGTATTTTCTCCAGCCAAATACTGTAAGAGGGACTGAACGGAAGACATCCTGATGCATACTGAACAGATTGCTTTCCATTCAGAATGCATTAGGATAAAACTGAAGCGTTTTTTTTTTTCCGGTATTGAGCCCCTAGGACGGAACTCAACACCGGAAAACTTTAACGCTAGTGTGAAAGTACCCTTAGTGTGAGGTGAGGACCCCCGCCACAAGATATGTCACATGTACAGGAGAGTTACAAATCTCATGTGGGAACTGAGTCACAAATCACACCCCCATGATGTTACTCAAGATCAACCCTACATACATAATGTGAATACAATGACCAGTTCAGCTCTGGATATGACTGGACTATAAGACATGATGAAACTTGGTATCAGTAGGAGAGTAAAGGGGATATGTGTCACGGCTGAGGATGGGGAAAACCCTCAGCCGTGCGATAACAGAAGATGGTGGTCGCTGCTCGACCAGGACGACAGAATTAGGGAGCAGGTCACCTCCTAATCGCATCCCTAATCTGACCCTGACTCCTAGCTGTATGAGCCGACCCTGATGGTAGGAGGGCTCATACTCCGGAACCTTGAAGTCCCTGCTAGCCCTCAGGGTGGCCCTAAACTAGGAGCAGGGTAAGACGACCTGTTCCTTCTGGATACGGAGGAACAGGAGTCTCACTGGCCAAGCTGCAAGGAAGGGGGAACATAAACAGACCTTATGGCAATGGCAGGTAAATGTAACAAATACCACACCTACCTGCCACAGACAACAAAACCTGGAACCCATGTGCAAGTGCTGCTGTCCACAACACCACAAACGGACACAGCACACACCACACAATCACACAGGAACCCAGGACCATAAGCTGCAAAGAATAAAGACCAAATAAACATCTTCATAACATCATGTGACATAAATCTATGACCACAAGGGTGGCCCCCACTGGCAGATGGTAAATAACAGGCGGATGTATCCAGCAACCATGGCTGAAGAACCCCTCAGCTAAGGCTACTTTCACACTAGCGTTCGATCGGATCCGTTCTGAACGGATCCGATCATAATAATGCAGACGGAGGCTCCGTTCAGAACGGATCCGTCTGCATTATATTGGCATATAAAAGCTAAGTGTGAAAATAGCCTCGGACGGATCCGTCCAGACTTTCAATGTAAAGTCAATGGGGGACGGATCCGCTTGAAGATTGAGCCATACGGTGGCATCTTCAAACGGATCCGTCCCCATTGACTTACATTGTAAGTCTGGACGGATCCGCACGCCTCCGCACGGCCAGGCGGACACCCGAACGCTGCAAGCAGCGTTCAGCTGTCCGCCTGTCCGTGCGGAGGCGAGCGGAGCGGAGGCTGAACGCCGCCAGACTGATGCAGTCTGAGCGGATCCGCATCCATTCAGACTGCATCAGGGCTGGACGGAAGCGTTCGGGTCCGCTCGTGAGCCCCTTCAAACGGAGCTCACGAGCGGACAGCCGAACGCTAGTGTGAAAGTAGCCTAACTGAAACCAGCAGAGGCTTTATAGCCCAAAGTAGCCACACCCACACTAAGACACACCCAGTGCACACACACTGAGGGAGTTAACCCTTCCTTAACCAGGGAGTGTAGTGAAACCACACAAAGGGGAATACACAAACAAACTCTCACTGCAGCTGTTACCGTCGACAACGACATACGTAGCAAACGTGTCCTGGGAGCCGGCCAAAAGGCCGAGACACTGCCACAACATGTACACAACACCACACGTTGCCACGGGCAGCCACAGGCGAAGGGAAAATGTCAGAGTGCACACATAACATAAAACACAGTGCACACCAGACATTCAAAGTGCATACAAACACCCACACATAACCAAAGGCAACCGCACGCATACCTGTTGTCCACGGCAACCGCACTTGAGGAAAACAACAAAGTGCCCCCAGCTGCGGTTGACACAACACCAGACCGCGGGCAACTGCATGCGGCTCCCAAGGAGTCACGGCCATGAACATGGTCGTGACAATATGCCACGAAGTGTGCTACTAGGCATTTCAAATGAAGTACTATTGCAATATAAAAGCTATAAAAATATTGTTATTTTTTATTTTATTTTGTGCTTTACATTTTGATTTCTAGTAGCGCCTGCTGCTGTTTCTCCAATGGCTGCATTTCTGATCCACCTTCTCTTCCATACAGTGATGGACCTACATGCTGAGTAGCTTCCCCGCTGTCTCCCACTCTCTTCAGTGCTGGTGTAGTGTCTTCTAGTGAAGCAGGTGAAGTGGTACAGACTTTTACTCATTCACCCTACTTTTACATTTTATAGAAATTATATATATATATATATATATATATATACATATATATATAGACAGTGGAGAAGGAAATTTGGGTGGGTGTATTACATACCATAGTGCTATTTATTAGTGGTGTTGCTGGGGCTGTGTATGAGGGAATATTTTCTATGTGACACAAGCTCATAGGAATGCAATGCATCCTAAGAGGTGCAGGTGCTTCATCGCCACATGTGATGAGCTACTACCCATCCACAGAAAAGTGATGAGACCACAGCTACAGAAAGGTGAGTAACAAAGAGAAAAAGGGGGAAACTTACACTGGAGAGCAGCATTTTTGCCATGACATAGTTAATAGTGTGCATTACTCCAGACATTTTGACATTTTTTATATTTTTTTCCTTGGATAACCCCATGTGGAATATTTACATAGTAGCTCAACATTACAGGAGCAGCACTTCAAAATTGTGAATGCAGATCTGGATATAACTAGGACGTTATATAGTTAAAAGCATATACATTAAAGAAAAAGCAGCACCTCCATATTCATTTATCAATTTCCTTTTTTTTTAAATAAAATCACAGGCAGGTAAACATAAGTTGAAAACACCCAAGAATTGCAGGAAGCTTGGCCTCGACACCCGTCGCACAGCCAGATATGACTGTGTAGCAGTGCAGCCATTGAACTGAGTGGGGTTGCTGCGCGGCTTGTGAGTTACCATGACTGCAACCCAGAATGACCAAAAATCGAGCAGTACTGATTGTTTGTGATTCAGGGGTAGCAGCTGCGACAACTTGTAAGTCACACCTCAACCTCATTCAAGATCACTGTAGTCCACACAGTCTGAAGTTTAGAACAGGGCATGGTGTATCAGCAGAATAGTGACTGCAGCTCTAGGTGTGAATGGAGTATACATAAGAGTTAAAAAGAGCTTAAAACTGTGAACTACCTGTAGTCTCAGATGTGGATTTTCCCTTTAAGATTTTGAAGCTGACTTCAGATTCCTGCTTTAAAAACTTTTTAAAGCCGTAGAATCAAAGCCTGATGTTATTTATCGAAGTATTGTGTGACTTTGGACTTAAAGGGAACCTGTCACCTCCTAAATGCATGTAAACCCGCCAGCAGTACCTCAGGGTAGTCCGCAGTGTGATACTAATCATACTTTTCATCCTGCAGTCCGATGCTGCATAAGGTCAGAAAATGATCTTTTATCCGCGCTAATTTGCATGTCAGCTTGAAGTCAAGGGGGCAGCGGCCTCCGTGCTTCAAGTCAAGGTAACCACGCCCCCTCTTGCCTTTGAGTGACAGCCCACAATTTCCCAAGTCTCGCGCCTGTGCGGTGCCCTCTGTTTTACTGCGCGATCCCATAGAACATAGAACATGTCCTATTATTGTCCGCATTGTGGACAAGGATAGGACTGTTCAATTAGGGGCCAGCTGTTCCGTACCGCAAAATATGGAATGCACACGGATGTCATCCGCATTTTTTGTGGATCCGTTTTCAGCGGACTGGAAAATACATCCGGTCGTGTGCAAGAGGCCACAATGTGTGCACACCGGAGTAATCGGTGGAGTGGTCTGACTCATGTGCCTTTTGCTGGAAGAGCAATCATCCTTATTACGCTAGTAATGTATTTGTATGGGAGCTTGTAAGCGGCAGACACGTACACAGCATCAGGTAAATCTGCAGCAGCCACTAGAGCAGGTGTTTGAGCAGTGAGTTCATCCCAAATTTCATTTTATTATTCATAAATCAAAATTTTTGCAAGATGAACAATTTCAGGGAAAATGTCAGATCTGCAAGGTAATAGTGCTCTGCCTCTCCTCTTATCATATAATATGGCCTAATAGCTACCGCACACAATGTTTCCAGAGCAGCTGCTCTTTCTAAGGCTGCATTCTATACTAGGGCTGTAATAGATGGAATAGCTGTTACTGTAGTATAAGGTGTGTGATCTCATGTCTGATCACAGTGTAATTATATTACTATTATATTCAGTGATGTCAGTAACAGGGGGCGGGGCTGTGACAACCTCTCAGACATGATATAGAGGCTGGTTGTCAGCAGTAATAGATGGAATAGCTGTTACTGTAGTATAAGGTGTGTGGATCTCATGTCTGATCACAATGTAATTATATTACTATTATACTCAGTGATGTCAGTAACAGGGGGCGGGGCTGTGACAACCTCTCAGACATGATATAGAGGCTGGTTGTCAGCAGTAATAGATGGAAAAGCTGTTACTGTAGTATAAGATGTGTGATCTCATGTCTGATCACAGTGTAATTATATTACTATTATATTCAGTGATGTCAGTAACAGGGGGCGGGGCTGTGACAACCTCTCAGACATGATATAGAGGCTGGTTGTCAGCTGTAATAGATGGAATAGCTGTTACTGTAGTATAATGTGTGTGGATCTCATGTCTGATCATAGTGTAATTATATTACTATTATATTCAGTGATGTCAGTAACAGGGGGCGGGGCTGTGACAACCTCTCAGACATTATCAGCAGTAATAGATGGAATAGCAGTTTATTATATTCAGTGATGTCAGTAACAGGGGGCCGGGCTGTATCATGCGATGTAAAAATCAATCAAGCCAGCAAAGAAAGAAACATGGACAATCACAATACATTAGTAAGTGCCTTATATTAACTATTTCTATATGATAAATGTCAGTTGCTGAAGTGACATAACCCCTTTAATAATTTTGGATCATGTGATTGTTCAAGTGTTTTAAAAGGGGAGTAGCCTATGAATAAGGCACTTCACTGGAACACGGAGTCCAATTACCGTATGCCGTTTTTATGACGCATTATATTATATAGGACTGAATAAAGTGCACATTGTACTCCTGTGCTAGATTGATTGTGCTTCCCACACTCTACCTTCTCTGCGCAGAACTTTCTTTATGTCTTGTTGTAGTGTCCCACTAGGTAAAGGTGGGCACTACACAGGTTAATGTGTTTCATTGCATTGAATGTCATGTGCATGTTTTTCCCTGTGTTATCTGGGTGTCAGGCCTGTCAGGGTGTAGTTTAGCCTCCCAGACGTTAGAGGGAACTAGAGAGCCCTAGATATATATAGGAAGGCCCAGACAGGGGAGAGTTAGTTCATTCCAGGGGACTAGAGGAGTTACCTCGTCAGCCTGAAGCTCCCGAGGCTAAGCTTAGCTCAGTTGAGACACCCCAGTAGCAGGACAGAACCCCCTGGGAGAAACCCACAGTCATCCACCAGACAAGTAAGGACATCCCAGGGAAAGATAAGTAACCCTGATGGGCAGATGCAGTAGAAAGTAAAGCAAGGATTTAATTAATACCAGAGGAAGAGATATTTACCAAGGATTTAAGCCACCATTTAGGCATCCGGGCCTTGGGATAGAAAGCCAGACAGGAGTTCTAGAAAGAACAGTGTACACTATTTCTGAGGAAAGGTACAACCTGATTCTGAGTGCATTGTGGATTTACCCTCTGAGTATCTTGCATAATTAATACCTGCCATTTTGTGGCGTAAGCCTACTTGTGAAGCTGTGATCTAAGAGACTGTGATACCATCTGATGTACAAAGTTGGACTGTTTAGTAAAGCAACGTTTGGTTCACTATACTACCTGTGTACCTCACTTATTCCAACTATCAACCGGTGTGCCACCGTCAAAGGCACTGGCGTCACGAACCTTAAAGGGACCTTGCCTCAAAATACCCGTAACATCCAGGGCACCTCATCCACCATCAGGCCTGGTCCCTACATTCAGAGTGTGCCCCAGAGGAACCGTGTCTACCTCTCCTTCACTGCCACGTGCCTGCCCAGGGTTCTCCAATACAGTGAGCAACCCTCGATTGTCCATAACCGTGACCTCACTTCGCTATACCCTGCAGGTCTGGCGTGTTGCATTGTGATGTACTGTCCGTCTCCCCGCCAATTGCAGTGTTTATAAAGCGGAGTTATAATGCAGCTTCATCTCAAGCGCTGTGAAGAGGACGAGCTGACATGTGAGGAGGGAGCAGATGCCGAAAGGTCACAATAATTACTCCGCAGACCAAATGCAGGAAATGTAAATTGAGAGGGTGAAGGATGAGTCTAGTACACGAGCGTGGCCAACTCAGCACCAATTACCCAACCTTAAATAATGGCATCTTTTATGTTAAAGGGGTTATCTGATATTTAACCCCCTTTTCCCCAATGCCCGGGCCCCTTGTGTGGATTATACTTACCTGCTCCCCAGCATGGCCACCGCTGCATCACCATGTCGCTCAGATCAAAAGGGGGGGGGGCTTGTCCCTGTCGCGGCCTGCTATTGGCTGCTACCACGTCACCGGATTGGCAGCCATACAGGGGGTCCGGCATTGGGGGAGATATTTTAGATATCGGATAACCCCTTTAAGAATGAAGAAGAGATTTCTATGAGGTCATAAATCAGTGGGCAGTGCTGCACTGAGGGCTTCTGTCTGTCCGTCCATCCATCTATCTATCCGTCTATGTACTGCATAAATCTAGAGACTGGGTTTGATCCTGGTTTGATGTTATGACCTTACTATATATATATATATATATATATAGAGTGTCATCACTTCATCTATCATCTATCTGCATATCTGTCTGCCTGTCCATAAACCTATATAATCTCTCTGTCTATGAGCTATCTATCTATCTATCTATCTCATATCTATCTATCTACGGTACCTATCTATTATCAATCTATTTCATATCTATCTATCTTTCTGTTATCTACTAACTGTCTTTCTACCTGCTATCTATCTTTCTATCTATTATCAATCTCCTATCTATCTATTATCTATTTATTATCTATCTATCTATTATCTATCATCTATCTACATATTATCTATCTATTTATTATATATCTCCTATCTATCTATCTATCTATCTATTATCTATCATCTATCTACTGTGGGGATGTGCTCGTGGTAGGCTACGGTAGCGGCGGCAGTATTGAGGCAATCATAGACAGTCTTTGTGATACACTGTGACTTTATTCACACCAACGGCATAACAGGCAATGTGCAGACCACACAGGTGCATATCCACATAGTGCATAGAACAAAAGTCCTTCCATAGAAAATAAACAGCAGGTTTGAGTCACCTTGTTTTGGACAGACCACAGCAGTTCTGCAGGTTTCTAGGCTATCTGCCTTTGTCTCCCTCAGGCCAGAGCCCCTTCGGCTTGTAGCACCACAGGTCCCAGGGCTATCCTTCAATGTGTGCTGCGCCCAGACTCTCCTTCATCAGCACTCACTCTGTCTGTGGTAGTGATGGGAAGTTCGGATCTTTGAGCTGAATCGGTTCATTTGAATCAGCTCATTCAAATGAACCGATTCATGAATCGGATCTTCGGTTCACTTCATGAGCCGGCAGAGGCAAGTGAACTGAAGATCAATGCGCATGCTCAGCTCATCGAATCTTCGGTTCACTTGCTGAGTCGGCTCTCATGTGAACCGAAGGTCAGGAGGGACTCGCTCCTGGCAAACACAGCTCTGCTGCAGTGAAGCAGACTGTGATAATTGTCTGAGTGTTAAAAGAATCGTGTCACCGAGTCCCTACCAGACTTCCTGCTCTGCTACAGCATGTAGCAGAGCTGTGTGTGTACAGGGTGCATGTAGCATGATGCTACACTGCTGCATGCACCCTGTACACACACAGCTCTGCTACATGCTAGATTAATGCCTGTGTCGCCCCCCCCCCCCCCCCCGACGGACGGACGGACTGACTTACGGACTTACAGGGAGCCGCAGAGCAGGGAGCCTGGCAGGGACTCAGTGACTCACGGTTCTTTTAACTCAAAAGAATCAAATGAGTCTCTGACTCATTCGATTCTTTTACTAATAGACTCATCCGATTCTCTGAGTCCCTGCGACTCCCCCTGTGCTGGGAGTCAGTGCTGCGGCCTCTGATTGGTTGGAGGGCGGGGAGGGGCGGGGCTAGCGTCCACTGCTGGCTCCTATTTCACTGCCTGCTGCTGCCTCTGTGCTGATCTGACTGAGCCGTTTCATTCGGATCGGCTCAGTCAGAGGAACCGACTCTTCCGGATCAGTGAACTGAATCGGTTCAAAAGAACGATTCGTTCATGATCCGGACATCACTAGTCTGTGGAAATCTCCAGCACAGCAAGACACACCCCACCCCCATCATCAGCAGGCTGGGTTCTTTAAAGGCCCAGCTCCACCAAAAACCTGGGCTGGCCGTCGGGAACAGGCACCCCCCCACTCTTTACCTGATCCCAGTAAGAACCGGCCCGGACACGCTGCGCCAGCAGCATTCGCCGCTGTAACCGCAATGATCCGGTTCTTACTCCACCGAGGCCAGGACCTCTGGTGGCACGTATCGTCCGTCCATTATTATTCCGGGGACTCTCCTACATATCCCCCCCCTTTGTTCACCCCTGAGGGCTTGAACATACTGTTCAAGCCTGAGGGGGTGAACACACGCACAGCAGTGTACCCGGGACAGGGCATCTGCGTTCCCCTGTAAGCGGCCGGCCCTGTGCTCAACAGTGAACTTAAAGTTCTGGAGGGACAAGAACCACCTGGTAACCCGAGCGCTCCCCTCCTTAGCCCGACTTATCCACTGGAGAGGGGAGTGGTCGGTCACCAGACGGAATCTTCTCCCCAGAAGGTAATATCTGAGAGACTCGAGTGCCCACTTGATGGCGAGGCACTCTCTCTCCACAATGCTATACCGGGTTTCTGCTGGGGTAAGCTTGCGGCTTAGAAAAACCACGGGGTGCTCTTCCCCGTTGAGCTCTTGGGAAAGCACAGCCCCTAGTCCTACTCCCGAGGCATCTGTTTGAACTAAAAACTCCCGCTTGAAGTCGGGCGTCACCAGAACTGGGGACTCACATAGGGCCGACTTCAAACGGGAGAACGCCTCCTCCTCCTTCTCCCCCCAGCGAACCATCACCGACTTTCTACCCTTCAAGAGGCCGGTTAACGGGGCTGCCATGGTGGCAAAATGGGGAATGAACCTCATGTAGTACCCAATCAGGCCCAAAAATGACCGTACTTGCTTGGACGTACGAGGCCTGGGCCAATTCCGGATTGCTTCAACTTTATTTACTTGGGGCCTAATGACTCCGCGTCCAATCACATACCCCAAATAGCGAGCTTCCTCTAGTCCCACCGAGCATTTTTTTGGGTTGGCAGTTAACCCCGCCTTCCTTAGAGAATCTATCACTGCCTGAAGTTTTGACAAATGACCCTCCCAGTCTGGGCTAAACACGACTATATCATCCAGATACGCGGAGGTATACTGGTGATGGGGCTTGAGGACGACATCCATCAGACGCTGGAACGTAGCCGGAGCGCCATGCAACCCAAAAGGCAACACCCTATACTGAAAAAGCCCCTCCGGGGTGACAAAGGCCGTCTTCTCCTTTGCCGCCTCCGTCAGAGGTACCTGCCAGTAGCCCTTCGTGAGATCTAGGATCGAAAAATACCGGGCTTTTCCCAGCCGCTCTATCAACTCGTCTACCCGAGGCATGGGATAGGCGTCAAATTTTGATACCTCATTCAATTTCCTAAAATCATTACAGAACCGTAATGAACCATCCGGTTTGGGAATAAGGACAATCGGGCTAGCCCACTCGCTCTTTGACTCTTCTATGACCCCTAGACGTAGCATCGATCTTACCTCCTGCGAAATGGCCTGTCGCTGAGCCTCGGGTACTCGGTATGGTCTTAGGCGGACTTTCACCCGGGGCTCGGTGACAATGTCATGCTCGATCAAGGTGGTACGTCCAGGAAGGTCAGAGAATACGTCCCTATTCCGACTAACAAATTCTTTCACCTCTTGTGCTTGTTTGGTCGACAGTCCGTCCCCTATCGTCACCCCAGCGGCGTTCTCCGGAACACCTGGTGACCCCGGGTCACTCCCTGACGTCCCGACAGAGGGCGGGCTGTCTGCAAACAAATTCTCTCTGTCTCTCCAAGGTTTTAGTAGATTCACATGATATACCTGTTCGGGCTTCCGCCTCCCTGGCTGGTATATCCTGTAATCAACTGGGCCCACCTTCTCCTTAACTTCATAGGGTCCTTGCCACCGGGCCAAGAATTTACTCTCGACCGTGGGCACGAGTACAAGAACTCGGTTTCCCGGGTGAAATGTCCTTACCCGGGCGGTTCGGTTATATACCCGACTCTGGGCCAGTTGTGCCGCTTCCATGTGCTCACGGACGATCGGCAACACGACCCCTATTCGGTCCTGCATTTTTCCTATGTGCTCTATCACACTTTTATGAGGCGTAGGCTGTTGCTCCCATGCTTCCTTAGCGATATCCAGTAGCCCACGGGGATGTCGCCCATATAACAACTCAAAGGGCGAGAACCCCGTGGACGCCTGGGGCACCTCCCGTACCGCAAACAAAACATAGGGCAACAGTAAGTCCCAATCCCTCCCGTCCTTAGCCACGACTCTTTTTAGCATGGACTTCAGGGTCTTATTAAACCGTTCTACTAACCCATCGGTTTGGGGATGGTAGACAGACGTGAGCAGGTGTTTAATATTTAATAGCTTACACAATTCCTTTGTTATTTTGGACATAAAGGGTGTCCCCTGGTCCGTCAGAATCTCCTTTGGTATCCCCACCCGGGCAAACATACTCATGAGCTCTTTAGCTATTACCTTGGCCGACGTATGGCGCAATGGGACCGCCTCCGGATAGCGAGTGGCATAGTCTAACACTACCAGGATGTGTTGGTGACCTCGGGCTGACTTAATAATGGGGCCTACCAGATCCATGGCGATCCTTTCGAAGGGCACCTCTATAATGGGCATAGGTACCAGTGGACTGCGATAGTGAGGTTGGGGGCTAGTCAGCTGACACACTGGACAGGACTGACAGAACCTCCGGACTTCCTCATATATCCCAGGCCAATAGAACCGTTGTAGAATTCGCTCCAGCGTTTTCTTAACCCCCAGATGACCACCCAACACATGCGCATGCGCTAAATCCAAGACCATTCGCCGGTAAGGCTGGGGCACCACCAGTTGTTCCACCACCTCCTGCCTCACCTTGTCTACCCTATATAACAGGTCCTGGTTATAGGCCAGGTGAGGAAATACGGTATCGGCGCTGGGACGCTGGGCAACACCATTAACCACCGACACACCTTCTCTAGCCCGCAATAACGTCGAATCCTGGAGCTGTGCGGTCCCGAAGGTTTCTCGGGGTACCTCCAGATCCAGGATGGACGAACTTTCTACTGTCTCACCCGCCAATACTTCTAGGGGAAACCGGTCAGGGTTACACTCTACCTCCTCTACGGTGACCCCTACAGCTGGGGTCCCTGCCTCGGGGTCCTCGGGCTCCGGACCTGGACATTTTCCTTCCCCATAGGTAGGCAACCCGTTCCTCCACAAAGTCCAGAACAGGGGAAAGTCCCTCCCCAATATTGCGGCATAAGGGAGCCGTCTCCCCACCCCGACGACATGTGGTACCTCCTTTCCACACACTGCCAGGGTAACCTTAGTGGTGGGATACTCCCTGCGATCCCCATGTATACAGACAATGGTAAGGGTTCGCCTTTCTGGGAGTTTTTCCGTTACCAGCGACTCATGGACCAGAGTTACCAGGCTCCCAGAGTCCAGCAGGGCCTGCACGGAGTGTCCATTAACAACGACATCACACACCGGAGGGTTGTCCGCCGCCAGCAGGGGGTCAGCTATATACACCGGTTGGGCATAAAAAGAGGACCGGCGAGCGAACCCGCAGTCCATGGGTTCGGATGCCCTAGGGCAGTTGGATGCCACATGTCCCCAGTCCTGACAATGCCAACATCTGATCCTCGCAGCCTCCCTCCTCCCCAGGGTATTCCCCCCATGGACTGGAGATCCACTCCCCTCCTTATGTGGTGGGATCCCTTTTTCAGGATCCCGGGTCGGCAGCGGGGGCTGACGTGACTTCGGTAGTACCGCTGAGTCCCGCCCCAAATCCTGAGTGGCCATATACCTCTCCACCAGGCTAACCAGTTGTTCCAGGTTGCCTGGATCGCCTTGTCCCACCCAGCGCTGTATGGCTCTCGGGAGGGTACGCACGAACCTGTCGACCACGACCCTTTCAACCATCTGAGAAGGGCTCAATATCTCAGGCTGAAGCCATTTTTTTACTAGGTGAAGTAAGTCATAGGCTTGTGACCGGGCGGGTCGGGACTCGGCAAACACCCACTGATACACCCTGTGCGCTCGCACATAGGTGTTTACCCCCAACCTGGCCAACACCTCAGCTTTTAGCCTCTCATAGTCCTTGGCCTCATCGCAGCTGAGGTCAAAATAGGCCTTTTGTGCGTCCCCCACCAGAAAAGGCGCCACCACCTCGGCCCACTGCTCCAACGGCAGCCTCTCTTGCTCCGCGGTTCTTTCGAATACCATCAGGAATGCCTCTATATCATCTCCCGGACCCATTTTCCTCAGGGCGGATCGGACTTTGTCCCTGGCGGTAGACACAGTCGGGGTTGTCGCAGTTAAAACTCCTTGCAGGGATGTTCGCACCGACTCTTGCATGGCTACCAGCTGCTGCATTAGGAGAGTGTTTGTTTGCTGCTGTGCACACATAGCCTCCTCATGTCTTTTTTGCTGTAGCTCATTACTTTCCCTCTGAGCCTGCAATGCCTGTTGCTGCTGTACATTACTCTGAATCAGGTGCTTAATGGCCTCCTCCATCTTGTCAGGAACCATAAAACTTGCAGGCCTGATATATGACATGCAGTCCAACACAACTCTTGCCTCAGGCCTGCCTCACTGCAGGAATGCCCGCTCCAAGCCACCAATTGTGGGGATGTGCTCGTGGTAGGCTACGGTAGCGGCGGCAGTATTGAGGCAATCATAGACAGTCTTTGTGATACACTGTGACTTTATTCACACCAACGGCATAACAGGCAATGTGCAGACCACACAGGTGCATATCCACATAGTGCATAGAACAAAAGTCCTTCCATAGAAAATAAACAGCAGGTTTGAGTCACCTTGTTTTGGACAGACCACAGCAGTTCTGCAGGTTTCTAGGCTATCTGCCTTTGTCTCCCTCAGGCCAGAGCCCCTTCGGCTTGTAGCACCACAGGTCCCAGGGCTATCCTTCAATGTGTGCTGCGCCCAGACTCTCCTTCATCAGCACTCACTCTGTCTGTGGAAATCTCCAGCACAGCAAGACACACCCCACCCCCATCATCAGCAGGCTGGGTTCTTTAAAGGCCCAGCTCCACCAAAAACCTGGGCTGGCCGTCGGGAACAGGCACCCCCCCCACTCTTTACCTGATCCCAGTAAGAACCGGCCCGGACACGCTGCGCCAGCAGCATTCGCCGCTGTAACCGCAATGATCCGGTTCTTACTCCACCGAGGCCAGGACCTCTGGTGGCACGTATCGTCCGTCCATTATTATTCCGGGGACTCTCCTACACTACATATTATCTATCTATCTATCTATTTATTATATATCTCCTATCTATCTATCTATCTATCTATCTATCTATCTATCATCATTTATCTATCTATCTATCTATCTATCTATCTATCTATCATCTTACATAATTTATCTATCTATCTATCTCCTATCTATCGATCTATCATCTTACATAATTTATCTATCTATCTATCTATCTCCTATCTATCTATCTATCTATCTATCTATCTATCTCCTATCTATCTATCTATCTATCTATCATATATCTAGACACTGTGTTCGATCCTGGTTTGAGGTTATGACCTTACTATATACAGAGTGTTGTCAGTTACTTCGTTGCCTGGATGTGTAACGTATTGGTGATTACTGAGTAAGTCGCCAATTCCATGGTGGACACTAACCATCAGTTTTGTTGGATGCTATTTTTGGTGGATGAGTTCAATTTCTTCTCTTGTCCTTTCTTCCTCTACTTGGCAGCATGGGCACAGAATATTTTTTAATCCCATTTTCTCATCGTTTGCTCTTGTCTGGCAATACAGAGGGTAAAGAAGTGAATGTACTTTCCTGCTGCCAAATTATCTGCCGGCCGGCGCTCGGTGAAGATCCTGCCAGATGTTAATTGGTGCACCCCAGCAGTTGATCAAATTGAAAGTGAATATTTCCCAGTGCCAAAAACAAGCGATTGTTACTGAGTTTTCCAAAGGGTCCCAAAACAATAACCCTTTGCCCCTGATCTTATGTTGAATAGGGGGCACAAAGCAGGTGTGTGTGTGTGTGTGTGTGTGTGGGGGGGGGTTTACCCTTGCAGAGCAGTCCTTCCCGTTTAAAGGGTTTCCTCAGAATTTACATATTGATAACCTATACTCAGGAAAGGTCATCGATATGAGACTGGCGGGGTCCGACACCTGGCACCCCTGAGGAAGCTTCAGCACTCACCAGATCTGTGGTAAGCTCTGGGGCTTCTTCCCAGCTCACCAAGCACATTTCATAGCGGCTGTGCTTGGTATCACCGCTCAGCACCATTCACCTGGGCCAGCCCATGTGACTGATGAACGTGACGTCACATGGCCTAGGAAGAGGCCTAAGCACTCACGGAGCGCTGCGGCGTCTTTGCACAGCTGATCGGACGTCACGAGAGTCGGACGTCCACCAATCAGATACTGATGATCTATCCTGAGGATAGAACATCAATATATTGTTGGGGAGATACCCAGCTTTTCTGAGACTCCATTTTACAGAGAGACCTTTGAGAGACTTTTTGTGTTTAATTTCTGTGTGCACCATAAGAAATGACAATGATGACATAAGCTAAAACCTGTTGAAGCTAGCAATGTGTGTTGAGTTAAGATAAGGTTTATATAAGTAGACAATATGCATTTCTTGCTAAAGAAGCATGGTCTCAGCAATTAACCCGTTAGTAGAAAATAGAAAACTCGTAGAATACTAACCAATTATGTCAATATTTTAAGAGGTTATACCCTTGGAATGGGTATAAATAAAGAGCCTAGGACACTCCCAATTTGGGATCATGGCAGAGTTTTAACCTGTGTGCTGGCTTCTGTTATTTTCTTCCGTCGATGTCATTCACCTGGAACACGTGGCTCGATCCTAATGTGACTCACTCTTGGTCTGCCACAACATTTTCTGGTGGAGAATGCGGGCACCACATCAACGCTCCAAGCTGCGGACCCCGATACGGAGACCAGGACCCAGGAAGACCGTGGAAAGTAACCCATTGTGTTACTGCCTGTCTCCTGAGCTCTGTTTGGTTTAATTCCCCTTTATGTGGAAATTTTCTCTAGGCGTATGAATGCACAAATGTGTGAGTGGCTGAGATAAGCTGAATCTAGGAAAGGGTCTGACCCTGCTCCCCCTGAGCCAAGCTTAAAGTCTAGAGCTCGCTGACTGACTATCTCAGAGGAGGCTGTAAGAAGTGGCAGTGTATACAACTGTCCAGTAAGATTGGATAGGGGCCCTGCAGTTCCTTGTTGGTGCTTGAAAAGGCGCCAGAGGTCAAGGGTTGTTCCAATGTTATATCATGTTGTGAGATTTCACATGTACTACGTGCCTGCTGATAGTGATGGACGAACATCTGCCGGGATGGTTCGCGAATGCGATCACGCAAACACAAGCAAATGTTCGCAAACCGCAAGTTTGCGGCGGGTCCCATAATTTTTTTTGGGGGGGGGGGACTGGTATATCACACCAGTAGAAATTATTTGTTCCTATAACGCTTGTCCCTCTATATACCTGCAGTATCGCAGCAGAACCGCACACAACTGCCGCACAATACAAATGCACTATAATATACTTTCTAACATAGAAAGTATATTATAACATTGTACAAGGAAGGCAATCCATTAGAATATACATAAAGATAAATCTTAACCTTTAAAAATGTTACTATGAGGGTCCATTCACACGTCTGTAAGTGTTTTGTGGATCCACAAAACACAGACACCGGCAATGTGCATTCCGCAATTTGCAGACTGTACATCGCCGACACTATAATAGAAAATGCCTAATCTTGTCTGCAATTGCAGACAAGAATAGGACATGTTCTATTTTTTTGCGGAAATGGAAGTGCGGATCCGCAAATGCGGATGCGGACAGCACATTCCGGCCCCATTGAAAATGAATGGGTCTCCACCGGTTTCGCAAAATTGCGGAACGGATGCGGACCATTTTGTGGACGTGTGAATGGAAAAGATATCCCTCAAAATGAAAATAAATGAAATTATTAAAGTTAAGCAAAAAGCATAGATGTGGTAGGCAATAACAAGTGCTCGGCGGCACTAAATCAGAAACCATATGTCCTACCACAAACCGGGGGTTCCAGTCCATCCATGAATCCCGGAGGGAAAGCAAAAAACATCTATCCCTGGGCTAGATGATGATGTGGTATTGAAGGACAGGGTGGGCAAAGAACTGTCCCTGATATTGCCCTACAGGGGGGTGCTATTCTGGCCCTGATACTCTAACCACAGACCACCTGCCCCATCCGGAACCTTACCCTATATAAAAATGGCCCTAGTAAGCCCCTAGGCCCCTGACTTCCAGGTGATCGCTATACAGATCTATGTGTTTTTGACTCATTATAAAAGTATATTATAAGTATATCGCACCCCTCTGTGTATCACACCTATCGATAGCACACGTATACCAGTCCTTAAAAGGACTTTTGAGGCCCTATTAGCTAGCGTTTGGTGTCCCTAACAGCCTGTCCCTGCTCCACACAGCAACCTCTCCCTACACTAACAAAACACTGAATGTACAATGGCGGCTAGATCAGGTTTATTTATAAGGTAGGGGGTATGTCCATGTGCTGAAATGTCTCAATTGGCTGTCCTGTACCACCTGATGGATGTGTCATGGGTCAAAGTTCTTCACAATGTAAAAGAATATGGCGGGCGCGAATATTTCCATATGTTCGGCGAATCGCGAACACGCAAAGTTTGCCGTGAAATGACCGGCAGGCGAACTGCAAGGCCATTTCTACCTGCTGATACTGTATGAGGAAGAATTACTGCATTACTGCTAACGCCCATGGGGCATATTGTATACATGCTTGGATATTATGATACCAGTTTGGAATTGGCTGGTTGCAGTTATAGCAGTGTTTGTGTGCTTCCTGTGCCATAGAAAGAACTTAGAGGAGTTTAAGGGGTTTCTAGCGCGTAACCCCAGAGAGGAAGTATGATTTACTCTGTGTATGGGCAAGACTATACTGTAGTGTTGCCAACCAGTGGATAGTGCTGCCTCGGAAGTGTGCCCACAGCACCACTGGTAGTTGAAGAAAGTGGTGCCGCCTCGGAAGTGTGTCCAACAGCACTGTTGGGGGCCCAAGCCACACCCTCATGTGGGCTTATGCCCACTGGTCAATAAGACCCTTCCCACAGTCAGAGCTGGGCAAGTGGAAACACATGATTATAATGTTTATCGGCCATGGACTACTAGTGAGTTGCTGTCCATGTGTAACACTTTGCCAGACCCCCGGACTGTCCCCAGTACTTTCCTTCATAAATTGGAAAGTATCCAGACCGCATATAAAGCCACTTGGGCGGATCTGGAGAGTCTTCTAGAAACAAAAGGAGGGGAGGTATTTAAGAATCAAATTTTGGCAAAGGCCCCTGGTGCTGTCCCTATATAGATTCCCTATAGGAATATATCATGGCCCTAAAACCCTTGGTGAAAGAGCAACAGAACAATCAGACTGATACCTTTATGACACAAACACAAGACTCTAAGCAGACTGTAGCTGACTACGCCACAGCTTTAGAACAGCTCTGGCTTGACTATGGGTATGAGACAGGAGACAGTAAGGACATGAGACTACTAAAACATACATTCATGTCTGAATTAAAAGCACCCATACAGGATGCTGTAAAGAAGGCTCACCCTGATTGGCGGACTTGCCAGTTCCTGACCTAGTGGCCATAGCAAAGGGAGCTGAGCTAGACTTACAAAATAAAAAGAAGCCAATAATGGCTAATCAACCCTTTAAGCCAAAGGGTCGGTTCCAGAAAAAGGTACGTAACTGAGACTAAGTAACATGTTGGAATTGTGGGAAAAAGGGGCATTACTCAGTCAAATGTCCCCAGAGAGATTAGGCTACTGCCCAGACCTCTCAATGAAGTGACGGCAATCCTGTGAGTTCCCTCAACATTAACTACCCCCTTGACATATCCCCAGGTCCACAACTAATCATCACATCCACATGTGAGGACACGTGGGAATTCAATTGACTTTTTGGTAGACACAGGAGAAGCCCATACTCTAATACAAGAAAAATATGTGCCTGAGGAGGTTATCTCCCCAGATTACATCTATTGTCAAGGGGTTGAGGGAACATCTGTTAAACTCCCACTAACAAAGCCTGTTAAACTTATCATTCATGATACTTTATCTATTGTCACGCGTGTGTTGGTAAGCTCAGATAGTCCATACAATTTACTTGGGACTGACTTAGTGCCATGAAAGCATCTGTAGATTTATCTTCAGGAAAACCCCCAAATTACAGCCCCTGTGCCCGAAGAAACTCTGTGTGCACTTATGTCCTTAATGACACTTAGTGCCTCCTCTCTCTCTAAATTTAAACCCCAGACTTGCTGTCTGAAGTCCCATCACATTTGGGGGACGACTTCTAAGACAGACATTGGTAGACTGCCAGTAACTCCGGTAGTCGTACAGCTGAAACCTGGCACTAAGCCACCATTTGTGCGTCAGTACCCACTTAATTCTTCACAGGAAGATGCTATTGCAAATGATCTAATAGATCTGTTGGGGAAAGGGCTAATAATCCCTATAAAAAGCCCCTTCAATACGCCCCTATTTCCTGTGAAGAAGAGACAGACTGTGAATGGTCAGCCTCCAGTCCATCGTATGGTACATGATTTAAGGGCAGTAAATGCTGTAACTGTCATATAATTACACCACAAGTGCCTAATCCACACACTGTAAAACCAAGTACCTATAGATGCCACATATTTTACTGTCATTGATCTTGCAAATGCTTTCTTCTCTGTCCCTTTACATGAAGAATGCTGTCCCGATTTTGCTTTCACTTTGCGTCACAAGCAGTATACATGGGTCGTTTTACCACAAGGGGCCACCAATTCTCCTGATTTTCTATACTGCTCTACATTCCGTGTTGCAGTCCAGGCAGCCGGCCTATCCGGACACTGTTCTTTTACAATATATTCATTAATCTGTTGCTTTGTTGTCACAGTCTTGAACTATGTAAAGAGGAAACTTTATCCTTGCTTATTTTCCTTGCTGAAAATGGTTGTAAAGCTTCCAAAGAGAAGCTGCAACTTTGTGAATCTACTGTGATTTTCCTAGGTCACTGTATTTCTCCAGGTACTAAACACCTTACACCTGAGAGAGTTAGTGCTATACAGCAGCACCCCCTGCCAATTACTCCAAGGGCTCTGTGTGCCTTTATTGGCCTTGTCAGATACTGCCACCCTTGGATTAAGGATTGCTCTCAGATGATGCAACCGCTATATAACTGCCTCAAGGTATGCGGCCCATAGCATACTATTCTACCAGACTAGATAGTATTGCTAGAGCACTACCCACTTGTTCCAGAACTGTTGCCGCAGCCTCTAAATTAGTGCTAAAAACTGAAGACTTGGTACTACAACACCCTCTTAAATTACAAGTACCACATTCAGTTGCTGAACTACTATACACCACCAAATTGAAACATTTGTCCCAAGCCAGAATTACAAAATATGAGATAACACTACTCAGTCCCCACATTACCTTACAGCGATGTACTGTTCTAAATCCAGCTACTTTGTTGCCAGTGGATTTAGAAGAGGAGGGGGAAGTGGGAGTAGTAGAAATGTCTGATCCAGTTGCAAATCATGACTGACATGAATTGATGATTGCAGAAACAAAAAGGTTACCAAATGTTACTGAAATACCATTAACTAACCCTGATGCTGAGTATTTTGTAGATGGCTTCAGATGGTGGAATGATGAACAAGGACACCTAGTCACTGGGTATGCGGTAATCCAAGATGGTAAGGTAATTATACAAAAACCACTCCCATCGGGCAAACCAATTAAGAATTCAGAAGCAGTACAGAGCCTCATAGAGGCCCTAGAGCTGCCCACAGAGGTAGCCATTATTAAAGTGCGAGCCCACGTGAAGAAAGATGATCCGCTAGCCGTGGGAAACGCTCAAGCAGACCCAGCAGCCAAACAAGCAGCTGGTCTGCTACTCCTGACAATGTCTTTGTCAACTATGCCAGACTTATCGCTCTTGCAAGAACTACAGGCTCAGATAACGCCTCAAGACAAAAAGGTATGGCTGCCACAAAGGCAGGAGAGTTCTGGCAGGTAAATGGCAGAACATACGTAAAAACACAAAATGCAATTGCACACTGCAACCAGCACTCTGCCCTACCTTTATGCTGGATGTTGAATAAGGCATTGGTGTACATTTTGGCCAAAGCGTAATAAGCCACTCACCACGTCAAGGTCGCCTTTATGAGTGGTCCCTAACACTAGTTCCTACCTTTTATGGGCCATGACAGCCACATAAAGTCCAGGACCGGACGGGGTTAAAAGCAGAGTGTGCTTTGCGTGCATGCTGTACCTGCGCTCCCTGGACTTTATGTGGCTGTCATGGCCCATAAAAGGTAGGAACTAGTGTTAGGGACCACTCATGAAGGCGACCTTGACGTGGTGAGTGGCTTATTACGCTTTGGCCAAAATGTACACCAATGCCTTATTCAACATCCAGCATAAAGGTAGGGCAGAGTGCTGGTTGCAGAGTGCGATTGCATTTTGTGTTTTTACGTTTGTATCTGTATTTCGCCATAGCAATCTGCACCTGCTAGGGGTTGTGCGGGCTGAATCTCCCAAATGACAGAACATGTTTGCCTTAGAGTTTGTATCCAATGATGGCCAATTTAGCACATGACCCTACTCATTTGTCAAAAGGAGCTATGAGCGCGCTAGTTTTAGAAAATTGGTTTGCACCTGGAATTCAGACCCTCTTTCAAAAGTTTGTTCAGTGTTGTCTTACATGTGCCAGACATAACTCTGGGAGGTTCGTAAAGACCCCCAAGAAACACACTCTCAAACCTTTGTACCCATTTCAAAGAGTGCAGGTGGATTACATACGGCTACCCAAAGTGGCCACATATGAGTATGTCCTTGTAGCCATTGATGTATTCTCAGGTTGGCCAGTAACTATGGCTACGGACAAAACTTCTGCTAAGAAAATATTGTCAGAAGTAGTCTGAAGATATGGGATTCCAGAGGTGATTTCACTGGGGAGATAATGGGACACATACTGAAGACCCTAGGGATCACACAAGCCCTGCACATCACCCAGAAAGCAGTGGAAAGGTGGGAAGACTTAATGGGACAATCAAATTAAAATTGCAAAAATATTTAGATTCACACAGTTCTATGAACTGGGTAGAAGCTTTGCCAGTGGTGTTATATGCCATCCGCACTACTCCTACTGGACAAAAAAAGCTTAGCCCTTTAGAACTTTTATTTGGTTCTGCGCCAAGGCCAGGGTTATATTTTCCCCAACAGCTACAAGCAGACTACTCTACCCTGACTTCATACTTGGTAGAGTTGCATGAACATCTGTCAAAGGGGCATTCACGTGTTTTCTCTTCTATACCAGATCCTAATTCTCTCGAAGGTACACACGCTCTGGTTCCTGGAGATTGGGTAGTTCTGAAGAGGCATGTGAGAAAGACCTTGAAGCCAAGGTTTGATGGTCCATATCAGGTGCGTCTGACCACACCCACCACCGTTAACCTGAACAGGAGACCAGTGTGGGTCCATCTAAGCCACTTTAAAAAGGTTCTGAAGACAGACAGTCACGAAAAGGAAAGCAGTCCTACTGTTATGGATCCAACCAGTTGTGAGAGTAACTTGGATTAGCAGACTACCACAATGCATGTACCGCCTTGTCTGTTTCTTTGTATTTTATGTTTTTGTGCACAGGTGAAAGGAGGGAAGCGTACCAATTCCATCTGGCAACTACATCAGCAGACTGCCAAGCAGCTGAATGCTACTGACTGTTGGATATGCTCTGCACACTCTCAACAGTATGGAGACACTATAGTGGTGCTCTCAGATGGAATCACTCAGGTGGCCCTGTTACTGCATTTATCACTTTCTGTTCTGTATTAAGTAGCTCCGGGACCTAAGTGGAAGTTCGGATGAAGGCGTATCCTTGGCAGGAAGGAGGTCTCCGTCCCAAGCCTCCCATCACCGAAGTTCATAGTGGTGACAAGAGGAAGACAGAGGTGGACCTTCTGGGCGATTCCAGGCCTACTCAAAGTAGCTACACTTTCAGGCTGCACCATATTGATCAAGGGATATGCCATGAATGACAGCACTGTCCAACCAAGGGACAGCAACGCCCAAGATGATGCTCACCTTCCTGATTCTACAACTGAGGACCACAGCTACGCAGAAACTTTTAGGCTTACTGCTGATGCTCCTAGCGGTATAGCTGACCTACCGGCTCCTAGAGATTCCAACACAGAAGCAGAAGAAGGTGTATCCAGAACTATGGACAATAATGCATAGGACAACAATGCTGCACCTACATCCGCTTAGATAGTGTGTGTGTGCTTGTGTTCCTTGTGTGATTTAATAAAATGTATGAATGCTTAGGAAAAATGACAACTGCTAGACAGATCGGAATCGATGCTTGCATCGCATGGTCTATGCAGCTTAGGCTAGTTTCACACTAGCGTTCGGCTGTCCACTCGTGAGCTCCGTTTGAAGGGGCTCACAAGCGGAGCCGAACGCTTCCGTCCAGCCCTGATGCAGTCTGAATGGATGCGGATCCGCTCAGACTGCATCAGTCTGGCGGCGTTCAGCCTCCGCTCCGCTCGCCTCCGCACGGCCAGGCGGACAGCTGAACGCTGCTTGCAGCGTTCGGGTGTCCGCCTGGCCGTGCGGAGGTGAGCGGATCCGTTCAGACGTGCGGAGGCGAGCGGATCCGTTCAGACTTATAATGGAAGTCAATGGGGACGGATCCGCTTGAAGATGACACCATATGGCTCAATCTTCAAGCGGATCCGTCCCCCATTGACTTTCAATGTAAAGTCTGAACGGATCCGCTCAGGCTACTTTCACACAATTTTTCTAAGTTATTAATGCAGACGGATCCGTACTGAACGGAGCCTCCGTCTGCATTAATATGATCGGATCCGTTCAGAACGGATCCGATCGAACGCTAGTGTGAAAGTAGCCTTATCTGTTTACTCTGTGATGTACTGTCTAAGATGTCATTTGTTTGCTTAGGTAAGTTAGTAGATAGATACACAAATGTTACAATGGAGCCTTCAGAGGAAACATCTACCATCTGAATTGATTCTTCAGCGCCCTCAGAAATTGAAACAAGAGGAGGGAAATGTTGGGGAGATACCCAGCTTTTCTAAGACTCCATTTTACAGAGAAACTTTTGAGAGACTTTTTGTGTTTAATTTCGGTGTGCACCATAAGAAGATGACGATGATGACACAAGCTAAAACCTGTTGAAGATAAGGTATATACAGTACAGACCAAAAGTTTGGACACGCCTTCTCATTCAAAGAGTTTTCTTTATTTTCAGGACTATAAAAATTGTAGACTCACACTGAAGGCATCAAAACTATGAATTAACACATGTGGAATTATATACATAACAAAAAAGTGTGAAACAACTGAAAATATGTCATATTCTAGGTTCTTCAAAGTAGCCACCTTTTGCTTTGATTACTGCTTTGCACACTCTTGGCATTCTCTTGATGATCTTCAAGAGGTAGTCACCTGAAATGGTTTTCACTTCACAGGTGTGACCTGTCAGGTTTAATAAGTGGGATTTATTGCCTTATAAATGGGGTTGGGACCATCAGTTGCGTTGTGGAGAAGTCAGGTGGATACACAGCTGATAGTCCTACTGAATAGACTGTTAGAATTTGTATTATGGCAAGAAAAAGCAGCTAAGTAAAGAAAAACGAGTGGCCATCATTACTTTAAGAAATGAAGGTCAGTCAGTCCGAAAAATTGGGAAAACTTTGAAAGTGTCCCCAAGTGCAGTCACAAAAACCATCAAGCGCTACAAAGAAACTGGCTCACATGCGGACCGCCCCAGGAAAGGAAGACCAAGAGTCACCTCTGCTGCGGAGGATAAGTTCATCTGAGTCACCAGCCTAAGAAATCGCAGGTTAACAGCAGCTCAGATTAGAGACCAGATCAATGCCACACAGAGTTCTAGCAGCAGACACATCTCTAGAACAACTGTTAAGAGGAGACTGTGTGAATCAGGCCTTCATAGTAGAATATCTGCTAGGAAACCACTGCTAAGGACAGGCAACAAGCAGAAGAGACTTGTTTGGGCTAAACAACACAAGGAATGGACATTAGACCAGTGGAAATCTGTGCTTTGGTCTGATGAGTCCAAATTTGAGATCTTTGGTTCCAACCACCGTGTCTTTGTGTGACGCAGAAAAGGTGAATGGATGGACTCTACATGCCTGGTTCCCACCGTTAAGCATGGAGGAGCTTTGCTGGTGACACTGTTGGCGATTTATTCAAAATTGAAGGCATACTGAACCAGCATGGCTACCACAGCATCTTGCAGCGGCATGCTATTCCATCTGGTTTGCGTTTAGTTGGACCATCATTTATTTTTCAACAGGACAATGACCCCAAACATACCTCCAGGCTGTGTAAGGGCTATTTGACCATGATGGAGAGTGATGGGGTGCTGCGCCAGATGACCTGGCCTCCACAGTCACCGGACCTGAACCCAATTGATATGGTTTGGGGTGAGCTGGACCGCAGAGTGAAGGCAAAAGGGCCAACAAGTGCTAAGCATCTCTGGGAACTCCTTCAAGACTGTTGGAAGACCATTTCAGGTGACTACCTCTTGAAGCTCATCAAGAGAATGCCAAGAGTGTGCAAAGCAGTAATCAAAGCAAAAGGTGGCTACGTTGAAGAACCTAGAATATGACGTATTTTCAGTTGTTTCACACTTTTTTGTTATGTATCTCATTCCACATGTGTTAATTCATAGTTTTGATGCAAGAATCTGCAATTTGCATAGTCATGAAAATAAAGAAAACTCTTTGGATGAGAAGGTGTGTCCAAACTTTTGGTCTGTACTGTATGTGCTAAGTAGCCAATATGCATTTCTTGCTAAAGAAGCATGGTCTCAGCAATTAACCCGTTAGTAGAAAATAGAAAGCTCATAGAATACTAACCAATCATGTCAATATTTTAAGAGGTTAGACCCTTGGAATGGGTATAAATAAAGAGCCTAGGACACTCCCAATTTGGGATCATGGCAGAGTTTTAACCTGTGTGCTGGATTCTGTCATTTCCTCCATCGACGTCATTCACCTGGAACACGTGGCTCGATCCTCATGTGACTGACTCTTGGTCTAGGGCACTCCTGTGTTGAGGAAAATTATCAGCATCTATCAAATTATTCCTGGCAGCATTCAGACACCTCCCCTTTTCAGCAAGCTCTATCTTTCTTGTTCCTCTACATGTACTGAAGATATAATTTCTTCCCTATATAACAGATCAGGACTGCAGTGATATAGTAGTTGAGTTCCTACAGTGATGAGCTGCTGCCTTATAAAATTCCCCTCGTCCACACTAACTGTCTATACTACATGTGTGCACTGTGCGCAGAATCTGTAGTGTATCCTATGAGATTCAGCTTCACACTGCTCTCGCCTGTCTCCTCCTTGTAATATCTGAAATGGCAAAAACAATCACAAGCAGGAGGCAGGCGACAGCAGTGTGAAGCTCCATAACATAGGAATACATTAAAACTCTACAGTGTGAATTAGGGGACAGAAGTTCTATGTCACAATCTATCACTTACTGCCTTTAGGATGCAAAAAAGAGTAAATCCAGTATGAGGAGATTCTTCCCCCTCTTGTCTTTGTAAAGCCAAGGGCAGCTGCATTAGGTGAACCATATCATAGAGGAAGAAAGAACCAAATGCTAAATGACAGATCAACCTAAACAGATGTACACAAGGCTCACACAAGCTTCTACAGAATTATTTAAAGCTACGTAAACTTTTAGATAACTTTTTGGAATAAGCTGCGATATGTGTATGCATGAGGGATAGGATTACAGTCGTGGCCAAAAGTTTTGAGAATGACACAAATATTAGTTTTGACAAAGTTTGCTGCTAAACTGCTTTTAGATCTGTTTCAGTTGTTTCTGTGATGTAGTGAAATATAATTACATGCACTTCAAACGTTTCAAAGGCTTTTATCGACAATTACATGACATTTATGCAAAGAGTCAGTATTTGCAATGTTGGCCCTTCTTTTTCAGGACCTCTGCAATTCGACTGGGCATGCTCTCAATCAACTTCTGGGCCAATTCCTGACTGATAGCAACCCATTCTTTCATAATCACTTCTTGGAGTTTGTCAGAATTAGTGGGTTTTTGTTTGTCCACCCGCCTCTTGAGGATTGACCACAAGTTCTCAATGGGATTAAGATCTGGGGAGTTTCCAGGCCATGGACCCAAAATGTCAACGTTTTGGTCCCCGAGCCACTTAGTTATCACTTTTGCCATATGGCACGGTGCTCCATCATGCTGGAAAATGCATTGTTCTTCACCAAACTGTTGTTGGAAGAAGTTGCTGTTGGAGGGTGTTTTGGTACCATTCTTTATTCATGGCTGTGTTTTGGGGCAAAATTGTGAGTGAGCCCACTCCCTTGGATGAGAAGAAACACCACACATGAATGGTCTCAGGATGCTTTACTGTTGGCATGACACAGGACTGATGGTAGCGTTCACCTTTTCTTCTCCGGACAAGCCTTTTTCCTGATGCCCCAAACTATCGGAAAGATGCTTCATCGGAGAATATGACTTTGCCCCAGTCCTCAGCAGTCCATTCACCATATTTTCTGCAGAAGATCAATCTGTCCCTGCTGTATTTTTTTAGAGAAATGGCCTCTTTGCTGCCCTTCTTGACACCAGGCCATCTTCCAAAAGTCTTCGCATCACTGTACGTGCAGATGCGCTCACACCTGCCTGCTGCCATTCCTGAGCAAGCTCTGCACTGGTGGAACTTCGATCCTGCAGCGGAATCCTCTTTAGAAGACGATCCTGGCGCTTGCTGGACTTTCCTGGACACCCTGAAGCCTTCTTAACAAGAATTGAACCTCTTTCCTTGAAGTTCTTGATGATCCCATAAATTGTTGATTGAGGTGCAATCTTAGTAGCCACAATATCTTTGCCTGTGAAGCCATTTTTATTCAACGCAATGATAGCTGCACGCGTTTCTTTGCAGTTCACCATGGTTAACAATGGAAGAACAATGATTTCAAGCATCACCCTCCTTTTAACAGGTCAAGTCTGCCATTTTAACCCAATCAGCCTGACATAATGATCTCCAGCCTTGTGCTCGTCAACATTCTCACCTGAGTTAACAAGACGATTACTGAAATGATCTCAGCAGGTCCTTTAATGACAGCTATGAAATGCAGTGGAAAGTTTTTGGGGGATTAAGTTAATTTTCATGGCAAAGAAGGACTATGCAATTCATCTGATCACTCTTCATAACATTCTGGAGTATATGCAAATTGCTATTATAAAAACTTAAGCAGCAACTTTTCCAATTTCCAATATTTATGTAATTCTCAAAACTTTTGGCCATGACTGTAGACCTGACCATTATATGACTTGTACCTCTAATTCTCAGTTGTCTCTGAGCTGGTGGGTGGAGACTAGCTGCTCATCCTCACTGTCAATAGAATACACATCGAGATAGAAGATTTTGCTCTCTAAGGGTCACACGGCCGATTTTCAAAATACAGCACTGACTCCAAGCACATTTTTATTCCTCAAAATTCTGTGCGTTTTCGGATGTGGTTTTTGTAAAGTATTTGTCAGGCAGATTTTTTACTTTGTTAAATTCTATAGTACTTTTCCCACAAGTGTTTTTTGGCATGTTTACACGTGGCAAAACGCAAATATGTGAATTTTTTTATGCTTCCCATTAATTTCAGCGCTGATTCTGCCCCAAGAGCAGAATTTAAGGTAGAAACACTGTAAAATCAGCACCAAAAGACTCTGTGTGAACTGACCCTAACACACTCACTCAGAATAGGAAGCAACACACAGAACATTAAGGAGATGTACCGAGGAGTATATGAATAAAGTAGTTGGGGTGAGATGGAAAACTTACTATTAGCTGCAGAATTTTGCGGAATCATTCCTGTGCTGTCTGGTCTCTGTACACTTCCTGCCTCATCCTGCTTCCCATCCCTTCTCTACTGACTTAAAAGGGTTTTTGCATATTTAAATACTAATGTAATGACCTATCCTCTGAATAGGTCATCACTATCTGATTGGTGGGGGTCTGATACTCGGGATCCCCGATCAGCTATTTGAGAATTCACCGTCGCTCCTGTGAGCACTGCTGCCTTCTCCGTGCTCACCAAACACAGCCCTGTACATTGTATAGCAGCTCTTGCTTGGTATAATTCCTTTGGGGCTGAGCTGTGCCTAGGCCGTGTGACCGAGAAATGTTTTGTCACTAGGCCTACTGTGAGCACCGCTGCCTTCACAAACAGTTGATCGGTGGGGGTCCCAGGTGTCAGACCCCCACCGATCAGATACTGACCTAAATCTCGGAAAACCCCTTTAAATGGGATGATGTTATGGGCAGGCAGTGAAATCAATGCAAACAGCTCCCACGTGGAGCAACACTCATGGTCTGGCTCTGGGCCACGCTTTGGCTCTGCAATTGTTTCTTAGCACAATTCGTGGCTTGAGGCCTTCCTTTCATTCTGAGGATGCTAGCTGAATCCTATGCCATACTGTGCAACGTTTCAGGGTTCACACATTAAAGGTTTTTTCTATAATAATAAGAAATGTCGGATATGACCCTAAATGGCTTAAAATACAAAATGAGTTCATACTTACCATTTCCTCCAGCACTGGTCTCTGCTCCTCCGGTCCAGTCCTCCTGCTGCTTGCTTACCCCCAGCAGGTATCTAGCAGATGACTGCTGCAGACAAGTACTGTCCTTAGCGGTATACCCTCATTTTTTATTTTATGCCATTTGCGACATATCCAACATTTTTTATTATCTCAAATAACCCCTTTAATATCGTTTCCTGAACCCGTCTCCCTCTTTGACTGAATCCTCTTCAGTAACTTTCAGTTCTCTGTTGTCTAGCAGTGAATTTTATTGGTCAAAGCTCTGTCTAAACTGGTCCACAAGCTCTTGCCCATAGACTTGTCCAGTTGTAGAAATACCTCATAGGGCTCATAGGCGGCCCATTATAGAAATGATTATGGACAAGAATAGGAAAAGATCTATCATTTTTGAGGGGCCATGGAACGGAGCAACAGTAGCTCCATTGAAGCGAATGGGTCTGCATCCGAGCCGCAAAAAAATGCGGCTCGGATGCAGAACCAAACCACGTTTGTGTGAATGTGCCCTTATACTGTATAAGAGCTGTTGACACCTAATAAAATTTTTAGGAGGAATGGGGCAGAAAAAAAGCATGAAAAGCATTTTAACTGACTATCAAATGATTAATATCAGAACAAATAAGAATAGTCATTTATAGAGGACATCACAAGGCTGAGCTCCTGGCAGCCCCAGGTTGCAACTCCTTCAGAATATCTGAAGGTGGCTGATGACGTGAGGCAAAGAAAAAAAAAAAACTAAAATGTAAAAGTTTAATTTATAGATTCGTAGTTTTTGTTCAAAGAGATTTTTTTTAAATAATCCAAGAATTTACATTTCTTTTACCTGGAAAAAATAAAGATAAAAAACAAAAACATGAAAAGCCTTTTTACAAATTGAATCTCCGTCTTCTGTCGGAATTGTTTTATGAAGCAGCCATCAATTTGTCAGTCCTAACGAGTTCAGTGAACAATCTGTGCGAAGGACGACTGTTTACTGAGGAGACGTTTGGCAGGAGGAAAAAACTTCTCTTGCCAGTTTTTTTTTTAATAAATAATGTTAAAATCAATGATAATTTATATTCAGATCCTGCAGGATTGAGACTTATATCCTCATCATTTATAAGATTATGCTTGTCACATTCTCTTCATTATCTGATGCCCAAGTAAACTTTCTGAAGTTTGGTTTTCACTTAGCTCAGTACTGCCATCTAGTGGCCATAAGTGTAAGCATAGCTCAAAAAATGCTCAGATATTTTGCATCTTTACAAGTAACAAAGGGGGGCATTGATCAAGTCTGCTTCACCAGTTTTGTAGCCTAAAAAATTTGTAAGTGATGCCAGTGTGTGACATTTGGTGCATATTTTTGCAACATTTTAACAAATTTGGCGACATAGGTGATCATCAACGTTTTTAGAAGTGGAGTCAAAAGTATGTTAGGATTTCAGAATCAAACACCTTTAAGTCTCATTATTATTGATGTGTGACTTTTTAAAATGTTGCAAAAAAGTTGCATATCCATGCCAGGAAACCCCATTGTGTACATTTACAGAAAAAGGTGTATACCACATTGCACTCGCACCAAATATCTATAAGTCATTTCATAAATTTGCCGCAACATTACAAGCAGTGATGGTCAGTTCGCAGTGTTCGCCAGCGAACACATGCGGGCTGCCATCTTTAGTAAGGTAGACTCACCCGTCCGGCGATGCACAAGTAAGCCCTTACCTGTGCCTGTTCCGGGAGCCGGTCTGAAATCAAATGCAGTCACCGGGAGCAGGCAGTTCTGAGAACAGCCCGATGAAGGCCCCCGGCGGCTGTTCTCGGAACTGCCTGCTCCGGGTGACTGCATTTGATCTCAGACCGGCTCCCGGCACAAGCACAGGTAAGGGCTTACCCGTGCATCGCCGGACGGGTGAGTCTACCTTACTAGAGATGGCAGCCCGCATGTGTTCGCTGGCGAACACTGCGAACTGACCATCACTGGTTACAAGCCAAAGACAGGCTTAAAATTTACACCAAAACGAACGCAAATTATAAATTCCCCCCAAAGTGTTGGAGTAGATCAGTGGCTTTCCATCTGTTTTATTGAATCTACAGTTCCAAGCATGCCAGGCCAACTATGCTGGGAGTTGTAGTTTTCATAACAGTCCACTGGATGATACAAATCTGGACAAGTACGACATTGATTCAGCAGCTGGTTACTTTGCAGGAGGATAAATTGGTTCCAGGGAGCTCCTGAGTCAGTGGTCAGAGCTTGTTCAAATAAGGCCTGTTCCACACGTCAGTGAAGCACACGCACGTTTCCATAGACTTTAATGTGTGTATTCACATTTCAGTGGTTTTCCACAGACCAAGGTTCCCTGGTGACACCACAGAGGAAACACGCCCTGTTTTAGTGTGCACATTACAGGCTATGAGTCTGTGAAAACAATGGACACGACATGGATGGCATCGGTGTTTGGTCTGTGGTTTTCACGGACCATTTGTAGGAAATGCTCTGGAATACGGATGACACACAGAGGGCAAAAAACGGACACAGGGACCAAACACGTATCCTTCACGGACAACTTCACATATGAACCACTGACTATCTTGTCACATATGTCATCACGGACATGTGAAATGGTATAATAAAGATGATCTCAGGGTGTAGTCGTATTGGGGATCTGTGCTGCATTGGATCTGTTTGCTTTCAGTGGACAATATGGTGCCCAATGTATTTTTGCCATGTGCATGAACCTTTAGATGACCTGTACTGTAGATGATGGACCATGACATGGACAGAAAAGGCTCCCAAACAGATTACTTCATGCTTCTCCATCTGCATTGGATATACAATCACTATCTGTGAGCACTGACATCTCAAATTGCAAAGAATATGCACTAGGCTAGTCTTTCCTAGCTTGGCCAAATTAGAAGGTTGTATTAAACCAGTGTTCTTTAGGGTCCATTCGCACATCTGTGTTTTGCGGATCCGCAAAACACGGACACCTGCCATGTGCGATCCACAATTTGCGCACCGCACATCACAGACACTATAATAGAAAATGCCTTTTCTGGTCCGCAATTGCAAACAAGAATAGGATATGTTCAATTTTTTTCATGAACGGAATTGCGGATGCCGAAAAAACGGATCCCGAAAAAACAGATGTGGATCCCGAAAATGCGGATCCCGGAAATGCCACATTGAAAGTGAATGGGTCCGCAAATTGCGGAACGAATGGGGACGCAAATTTCGGACGTGTGAATGGACCCTTAGTCTGTGGCAATCAGGTCATCAGTTGTAGTTTGTCCAGTTGGAGATCCACAGGTTGAAGACCAGAATAAAAGACAGTGTACAGGCTGTCAGCCAGTGGCGTACATAGAGAAATAAGGGCCCCATAGCAAGGATCAAACCAGGCCCCCCACACAGGACAGAAGGGTTTCCGCCTAAACCCTTTTCAATGATCCTTGGGCTATTTTTCCACTGCTTCATTTGCTAAAAGTTGTTCCTTTAGAGGGTAGAGTCCTGACCAAGTTTTCATCCCCAGTAGGGATGAGCTAATCAACTTCAGATGAAACATCCGAAGTTGATTTGCATAAAACTTCGTTCCAATACTGTACAGAGCAGGAGCTCCGTACAGTATTAGAATGTATTGGCTCCGATGAGCCGAAGTTATTGCTTCGCGAGACTTCGCATAATAACTTCATAAATTATTTTTTAGTGTAAAAAAACAATTCCCGAACTCGGGTTCGGTTCCAAGTGATACCTTGGAACCGAACCCGAGTTTGGGAAATGTATTTTTTTTACAGTACAAAATTAATTCATGAAGTTATTTGTTGTTTCATCCTAAGTCGATTCGCTCATCCCCGATCTCCAGTAGAAGAGGGGATGATGCCAACCAATTCTGGGCCCCCTATTGCCCTGGGCCCCATAGCAGTCACATAGTCTGCCGCTATGGTAGTTACACCCCTGCCGTCAGCTTATCATATACAGGCTAGTGAGTAACCTTCCTGTCATGTAGGGAAATATGTTATTCTTAACACTACTAATTAATGCACCATTCAGGATCTCTGGAAAGATTTGTGTCATATAATAATGGCTCTGGGGTGGCAATTCCTGGAGGACTTTTTTCCTTTTTGGGAAATTTCTCTTCAAACTTATTATATAAAACTTATTATTAAAATGTTGGATCAGATTCGTCCACAACGAATAATACAATTTAAATAATGTGTTTCACCTTTAATAAATGACAGGACACCGGCAATGATTTAGCACAGCGGCATGACCCGTCGCTTTGCGGATGGCTTTTCTTGACCATCTGACCACTGTGTGCTTGTTGCTTTATTGAACACATAATGTGAGTAGCATACGTGTCAAAGAGCCAACTGTAATGTAATCGACGCTCATTCTGCCATAATTCATATTCTGATTTACTGAAATATAAAACCACAACTGGAATTGATCTGAACTATTTGACGCTCCGATTTTACTTTTATGGTATTGAGAATTTGAATATTTATTGCATCTTTGATATTTTGGGCAATTTTAGAGCATAGAAAACATTCAGTCCATCAATTATTGCGGGACTGGGGGGATCTAGGGGTCTTATGCTGCCATCTAGTGGTGAAATAAAAGAAGTGCACTGGATTCTGTGGTTAAACTTAATTTATGCTCTGTAATGAAAAAAAACAAAAAATAAGACCAAGCAGAATATAACAACGGAAAAAAGATCAAAGCAGCCACAGCTAAATACGTTCTGTAGGCTTTATGTACACATAAACGCATGCAGGAGACTTTATTACCACAGAGTCACAGTGACTTCCATACATTGCCGTATGTATGGAAGTACTGTCCACTATAAACTGAGATCAAGGTATTAGTGTGGTTGGGACTATAGAATAAGTCAGTGTGTTAGTGTGATTGCAGTCACAGGCTTAGGACAGCACTTTGGCGTGATTAAAGTTATGGGCTGAGGCTTGGTGTGCTTAGCAGGGCTGTGGAGAAAAAGCTAAAGCTAGTTTTGAGTGAAGTCAGTCGGTAGAAAAGTTAGCTTAAAAGAAACGTTATCTTTTTATTAATATTGTGTAATTTATTTGTTAACTTTCATAGGAATTTAGAAAAGTTTAGAAATGGTAATCATAAATATATTTTATGTTCTATCAATCTAAAGGCGCATTTACATGCACAGACGACCGTTTCTTCCTGATAGTTGTCTGTTAGTGGAAGTGAAGAGCTGTATTTACATGCAGCAATCACCTCTGCCTCACACACTCGTTCATCAGGTGATTGACAGCACATTTAAATGGGCCTATTATTGGGAACGAGTGTTTGTAGTAACGTTCGTTCTCGATAATTGGCCCCACAATTGTGCGGTATAAATCCACCATTAGACCCCTATTATCAAAAATAGTTATAAGCTGGGGTTTTTTGTGATGACAGAGAATTAATTCTCTCCTTTCCTGGGTTCTCCCCTGTCCTTATATTATAACCAGAGATAAGATGGGTGTTCTAGTGGAAATAGATAATCAGTCCTCACCTCTCCTGTCCTTATATTATAAAGAGTGATAAGCAGTGTGTTCTAGTTATGATAGATAATCAGTCCTCACCTCCTGTGTTCTCTCCTGTCCTTATACTATAAACAGTGATAAGCAGGGTGTTATAGTGGTCATATATAAACAGTCATCACCTCTACTGTGTTCTCTCCTGTCCTTAAATTATAAACAGTGACAAGTTGGGTGTTCTAGTGGTGATAGATAATCAGTCCTCACCACTCCTGTGTTCTCCCCTGTCCCTAATACAGGTGAAACTTGAAAAATTAGAATATCGTGCAAAAGTTCATTTATTTCAGTAATGCAACTTAAAAGGAGTTGCATTAATGCAACTTAAAATTAGAATATTGTGAAAAGGTTCAATATTCTAGGCTCAAAGTGTCAGCTAATGAATCCATACCCCCTGAGCAAAGGGTACCTGAGATTGTGACTTTGGGGTTTTCATAAGCTGTAAACCATAATCATCCAAATTATAACAAATAAAGGTTTGAACTATCTCGCTTTGTATGTAATGAGTCTATCTCATATATTAGTTTCACCTTTTAAGTTGCATTACTGAAATAAATGAACTTTGCACCATATTCAAATTTTTCGACTTTCACCTGTACTGTAAACAGTGATAAACTGGGTGTTCTAGTGATGATAATCGGTTCTCACCTCTTCTGTTCTTATACTATAAAAAGTGATAAGCAGGGTGTCCTAGTAGTGATAGAAAACCAGTCCTCATCTCTCCTCTGTTCTCTCCTGTCCATATATATATATATATATATATATATATATATATAACAGTGATAATCAGTGTGTTCTAGTGATGATAGATAATCATTCATCGCCTCTCCTGTGTTTTCTCCTGTCCCTTATACTATAAACAGTTGTAATCTGGGCGTTCTAGTGGTGATAGATAATCAGTTCTCATCTCTCCTGTCTTTATACTATTAAGAGTGATAAGCAGGGTGTTCTAGTGATGAAAGAAAATTAGTCCTCACCTCTCCTGTGTTCTTTTCTGTCCTTATACTATAAAGAGTGATAAGCAGGGTATTCTAGTGGTCATAGATAATCAGTATTCCTCACCTCCTGTGTTCTTACCTGTCCACATACTGTCACGGAAGGTGTTACAGAAAACTAGAAGACACAAATGAAGATCTGACTGACTTGATCCAAAACTAAGGAACAATAGGGTAAGCCCTGTAAGAGCCCTAGCTCTCTCCTTTACTGCTCAGCCTATGCAAAAATCTCAATGGTAGAAAATTGCATACCCTCGTTCCTCGACTGTATGACACCTGAACACCCTATAATAGTGAGGGGACACGACCACCGGCTCCCTACACTTAATACCGAGGGAGTCAGGGTCACCTAGTATCAAGCCCACAGGCAAACAGAAATAAAGAAAACTTATCTTGTGGATGCAGCAGTAACAGCTTCTATAGCATCAGCACACTCCAGGAAGTTGTATAAACCGCAAAGTGATGCAGTATGGGAGGGGATTTAAAGGGATGCAATCAGTGCAACTAGATGACAGCTGAGAGAGGGAAACAAGATGACAAAACAAAAGCAAAACAAAAGAACCTCAGGCAGGAGGTTCTGAAGAACGTCTGTCAGAGCTTCTCAGATGTCTGGCGGTGACACATACTATAAACAGTTATAAGTAGGATGTTCTAGAGGTGATAGATAATCAGTCCTCTCATGTGTTTTTTCCTGTCCCTTATACTATAAACAGTGATTAACTGGGTTTCATAGTTGCATAGTTAACCACCTCCGGACCGCCTAACGCACATGTGCGTTCCGGAGGTGGCAGCGCTGCGCACAGTCACGCATATACGCGTCATCTCGCGAGACGCGAGATGACGCGACTATGCGCGCGCGCATGCGCAGTTCGCGCCGGCATTTCGCACAGAGGTATTTCGTCAGCAACCTGCCAGCCAATGATCGCGGCTGGCAGGTTGCTGATTTTTCAAAAATCCAATCAAAGTGCCAGATAGCAGATCATATTAGTAAATATGATCTGTTATATGGCTGCCTGCTCCTCTGCTGGTTCTTTTCGTCGGTTGCATCCAGCAGAGGAGCAGGCTTCACAGTGAGTACACCAAACACCACACTATAGCCCCTGATCACCCCCCTGAACCCCAATTAACCCTTTGATCACCCCTTTGATCACCCCTGTCAATCACAAGTGAAAAGAAAAAAGTGATCAGTGCAAACTGTCACTTTTTTTTTTCACTGTTATTGACCGTTAGGTTTTAGGTATAGTTTAGGTCCCTTGGTTAGGTAGTTAGCGATCAGTTAGCGCCCAGCCCACCGCACCGCAGTCCGTTATTCGCTGATTAGCGTATCGCTAATCAGCATTTGTACTTTTATAGTATCTGGAAGTGATCAAAACTGATCACGGTCAGATCTATAATAGTACTAGTGTCACTTTAGTTCGCCCTCCACCCAAAACGCAGTGTTTGCCCGATCAGGCCTGATCGGTCGCCCACACGTGTGTTCGCCCACACCCGCCCACACCCGCCCCACCGCAGTGACAAAAAAAAATTTTTTTTTTGATCACTAACGCAGATGTGCGGTCCGGAGGTGGCAGCCCTGCGCACAGTCACGCATATATGCGTCATCTCGCGAGACGCGAGATTTCCTGTGAACGCGCGCACACAGGCGCGCGCACTCACAGGAACGGAAGGTAAGCGAGTGGATCTCCAGCCTGCCAGCGGCGATCGCTCGCTGGCAGGCTGGAGATCCGAATTTTTTAACCCCTAACAGGTATATTAGACGCTGTTTTCATAACAGCGTCTAATATACCTCCTACCTGGTCCTCTGGTGGTCCCTTTTGTTAGGATCGACCACCAGAGGACTCAGGTAGGTCAGTACAGTCGCACCAAACACCACACTACACTACACCCCCCCCCGTCACTTATTAACCCCTTATAAACCCCTGATCACCCATGATCACCCCATTATAAACTCCCTGATCACCCCCCTGTCATTGATCACCGCCCTGTCATTGATCACCCCCCTGTCAGGCTCCGTTCAGACGTCCGTATGATTTTTACGGATCCACGGATACATGGATCGGATCCGCAAAACGCATACGGACGTCTAAATGGAGCCTTACAGGGGGGTGATCAATGACAGGCGGGTGATCACCCATATACACTCCCTGATCACCCCCTGTCATTGATAACCCCCCTGTAAGGCTCCATTCAGATGTCCGCATGTGTTTTGTGGATCCGATCCATGTATCCATGGATCCGTAAAAAATCATGCGGATGTCTGAATGGATCCTTACAGGGGGGGTGATCAGTGACAGGGGGGTGATCACCCTGATCACCCCCTGTCATTGATAACCCCCCTGTAAGGCTCCATTCAGACGTCCGCATGTGTTTTGTGGATCCGATCCATGTATCCGTAAAAAATCATGCGGATGTCTGAATGGATCCTTACAGGGGGGGTGATCAGTGACAGGGGGGTGATCACCCTGATCACCCTGATCACCCCCTGTCATTGATAACCCCCCTGTAAGGCTCCATTCAGACGTCCGCATGTGTTTTGTGGATCCGATCCATGTATCCATGGATCCGTAAAAAATCATGCGGATGTCTGAATGGAGCCTTACAGGGGGGGTGATCAGTGACAGGGGGGTGATCACCCTGATCACCCCCTGTCATTGATAACCCCCCTGTAAGGCTCCATTCAGACGTCCGCATGTGTTTTGTGGATCCGATCCATGTATCCATGGATCCGTAAAAAATCATGCGGATGTCTGAATGGATCCTTACAGGGGGGGTGATCAGTGACAGGGGGGTGATCACCCTGATCACCCTGATCACCCCCTGTCATTGATAACCCCCCTGTAAGGCTCCATTCAGACGTCCGCATGTGTTTTGTGGATCCGATCCATGGATCCGTAAAAAATCATGCGGATGTCTGAATGGAGCCTTACAGGGGGGGTGATCAGTGACAGGGGGGTGATCACCCTGATCACCCCCTGTCATTGATAACCCCCCTGTAAGGCTCCATTCAGACGTCCGCATGTGTTTTGTGGATCCGATCCATGTATCCATGGATCCGTAAAAAATCATGCGGATGTCTGAATGGAGCCTTACAGGGGGGGTGTGCAGTGACGGGGGGGTGATCCGGGAGTCTATATGGGTGATTACCCCCCTGTCATTGATCACCCCCCTGTCATTGATCACCCCCCCTGTCATTGATCACCCCCCCCCCCCCTGTAAGGCTCCATTCAGACATTTTTTTGGGCACAAGTTAGCGGAAATTTTTTGTTTGTTTTTGTTTTTGTTTTTTCTTACTAAGTCTCATATTCTACTAACTTGTGTCAAAAAATAAAATCTCACATGGACGCACCATACCCCTCACGGAATCCAAATGCGTAAACATTTTTAGACATTTATATTCCAGACTTCTTCTCACGCTTTAGGGCCCCTAAAAAGCCAGGGCAGTATAAATACCCCACATGTGACCCCATTTCGGAAAGAAGACACCCCAAGGTATTCGCTGAGGGGCATATTGAGTCCATGAAAGATTGAAATTTTTGTCCTAAGTTAGCGGAAAGTGAGACTTTGTGAGAAAAAAACCAAAAAAATCAATTTCCGCTAACTTATGCAAAAAATAAAACATTTCTAGGAACTCGCCAGGCCCCTCATTGAATACCTTGAGGTGTCTTCTTTCCAAAGTGGGGTCACATGTGGGGTATTTATACTGCCCTGGCTTTTTAGGGGCCCGAAAGTGTGAGAAGAAGTCTGGGATCCAAATGTCTAAAAATGCCCTCCTAAAAGGAATTTGGGCACCTTTGCGCATCTAGGCTGCAAAAAAGTGTCACACATCTGGTATCGCCGTACTCAGGAGAAGTTGGGGAATGTGTTTTGGGGTGTCATTTTACATATACCCATGCTGGGTGAGAAAAATATCTTGGTCAAATGCCAACTTTGTATAAAAAAATAGGAAAAGTTGTCTTTTGCCAAGATATTTCTCTCACACAGCATGGTTATATGTAAAATGGCACCCCAAAACACATTGCCCAACTTCTCCTGAGTACGGCGATACCAGATGTGTCACACTTTTTTGCTGCCAAGGTGGGCAAAGGGGCACATATTCCAAAGTGCACCTTTCAGATTTTGCAGGCCATTTTTTACACATTTTGATTGCAAGGTACTTCTCACACATTTGGGCCCCTAAATTGCCAGGGCAGTATAACTACGCCACAAGTGACCCCATTTTGGAAAGAAGACACCCCAAGGTATTCCGTGAGGGGCATGGCGAGTTCCTAGAATTTTTTATTTTTTGTCGCAAGTTAGTGGAATATGAGACTTTGTAAGGAAAAAAGAGAAAAAAAAAAAATCATCATTTTCCGCTAACTTGTGACAAAAAATAAAAAATTCTAGGAACTCGGCGAATACCTTAGGGTGTCTACTTTCCGAAATGGGGTCATTTGTGGGGGTTTTCTACTGTTTGGGCATTGTAGAACCTCAGGAATCATGACAGGTGCTCAGAAAGTCAGAGCTGTTTCAAAAAGCGGAAATTCACATTTTTGTACCATAGTTTGTAAATGCTATAACTTTTACCCAAACCATTTTTTTTTTTTGCCCAAACATTTTTTTTTTATCAAAGACATGTAGAACAATAAATTTGGCGAAAAATTTATATATGGATGTCGTCTTTTTTTGCAAAATTTTACAGCTGAAAGTGAAAAATGTCATTTTTTTGCAAAAAAATCGTTACATTTTGATTAATAACAAAAAAAGTAAAAATGTCAGCAGCAATGAAATACCACCAAATGAAAGCTCCATTAGTGAGAAGAAAAGGAGGTAAAATTAATTTGGGTGGTAAGTTGCATGACCGAGCGATAAACGGTGAAAGGAGTGTAGTGCCGAAGTGTAAAAAGTGCTCTGGTCATGAAGGGGGTTTCACCTAGCGGGGCTGAAGTGGTTAATACGGTTGAAAAAAGACATACGTTCATCAAGTTCAACCAAGGGGTAGGTGGGGATGTTAATCTCAGTAGGTAGTGAGACTCATATTTCTACACATTTTCATAAGCATTAATGTCATTTACTTTTAAGAATTCATCTAAGCCCTTTTTAAAACTGTCCACTGTTCCTGCTGTGACCACGTCCTGAGGAAGTCTATTCCACAGATTCATAGTTCTTACAGTAAAGAAGCTTTGACACTTCTGGAGACTGAAATTTTTCTTCTCCAGTCAGAGGCAGTGCTCCCTTGTCTTTTGAGGGCATTTTACATGGAACAGTTTTTCACCGTATTTTTTTGTATAGGTTAATCATGTCCCCCTTAGACGTCCCTTCTCAAGACTAAATAAATGTATTTCTTTTAATCTTTCATAACTAAGAACCTCCATGCTAGTTTAGTCGCTCTCCTTTGTACTTTTTCCAGTTCCAAAGCATCCTTTCTATGGACTGTAGCCCAGAACTGAACTGCATATGCCAGATGAGGCCGAACCAACGCTTTGTAAAGTGGTAATATTATATCCTTGTCCTGCGAGCCCATGCCTCGTTTAATGCATGACAATATCCTGGTAGTTTTACAAGCAGCTGATTTACATTGTATGGTGTTATTTAATCTACAATCTACAGGGACATCCAAATGCTTCTCTAAAAGTGACTCTCCCATTGTTACATCCCCCTAGGATACAGTGGATATAAAAAGTCTACACACCCCTGTTAAAATGTCAGGTTTCTTTACTTTTCTGCTGGGTGAAAAAAAATCGGAATTTTTCACATTCAGCTTTTGACCCTACACAATATTTCATCCTAGAGCACCCATACCAACCATCTTCTTTTTTTTTTCTTCTTTCTTTTTTTTCTTTTTCAAATCTTAACAACCAATAATATAAAAACACATAAATCTTACCATTTTACATTTTTTTTTTCCAAACAAAGTAAATTCCCAATCCCCTACCATGGTGCGTCCTCCCTCGCCGCCTCCACCCCGTAACAAGACGGATGAAACAAGAAGAGGACTAGAGAGCTGGAGAGAGCGGAGGAAGCTCTAGGGGCTCCAATCTCCCCAAATTCTAAGCCATTTTGACTCGATATTTCTTTGCTTATATAAAATATATTCATATCTCTTATTAGTGTTTATCAGATTTAACCATATATTCATACTGGGAGCATCTCGCGCGAACCAAGATCGCACTATTAACAATCTGGCCAAAAACATTATCTTATGCAGAAGTTTTTTTTTTATCCTGCTGGCACCCCACCTTGGCAAGATTACCCAGTACCCAACATTCAGCAGTAAATGGTATCCGTACATTCAGCTTTCCCTCTATGTATTCATGAATAGTACCCCAATACTGTTTCAGCTCTGAGCAAAACCCAAAAATATGCAAATAATCCACATCAGGAGTATCACACCTCGGCAGTTGGAATCACTCCTAATACGACATCTCTTAAGCCAAAGAGGTGTAACATAGAGTCTATGCAAAATATTAAACTGCACCACAACGTGATTGAAATTATGTGAAACCACTTTTAAATCCTGCAGTACCTCTTCCCTGTCATCCAGAGAAGTCATTGCACATTCATTTTGCCAAGCCCTCTGTCCTGGAGAAAAGGTATCTACAAATCGTGCTCTAATTATATTTCTGTAAAGTTGGGAAATCTTCATCCTATGCTCCAAATTCCCTATCAAATCATTAAACTGTGTAGAAGGGTGTATTTCAAACCTATCTTTCTTTTTAATACTTAAAAGTGCCGATCTTAACTGTAGGTAACGAAACCATGTTAATTTCTGTGTTTTTTCTTTTTGTGATAATACTATAAATGAAACTATATCCCCATTACCAACTACCTGTGTAACGTATAATATATAACTTTTCAGTTAATTTTAACAATAGATAGAATCTCTTCTATTGGGGAGGAGTCATCCATAGGGATCTCCCCATCGCCGCTATGGAGGTCCTCCTCAGGTGGCTCCTCCGATCTACGTTCAGAAGTATTTTTTCTTAGATTAATGTCTTGCCTCCCTTTTGGACCCGACCTGGTACTCAGATTTGGTGATCTCAAAAATTGGTCAATTCTGGAAGACTCTATCTGTTTCTGTCCTGCTTTAAACAAAGTCCGTTGAGCGTCTGCTCTGTTTAGGGGTCATTTTCTTTTTCTTTTTTTTTTCATTGGTCACTCTTGTATGGTTTTTTTTCTCCTCTTTTTTTTTTCTTTTCAGCTTTTATTTTTTTTTATTTTTTTTTCAGTTGTTTTTTCTTCTCTCCTCTATTTTTTTTTCTCTTTTCTTTTTTTCCTTTTTTCCCTTTTTCTTTCTTTTCTTTCTTTCCCCTCTAGTCTTCTTTAAATACTCCTTTTTTTATTCTCTTCAGTCTCTCTCCTCACCACCCCACCTTTTTTTTTCTCCCTTATCTTCGCTAGAGTTTTTTATTTTTTTATTTCCTTTATTTTTCAGTTGTTTTCACCCTTCTATATATTTTTTTTTCACTATCCCAGTATAAATTTTAATACCTCCTTTTTCTCTCTTTTACCTTCTTTCCAGCCCACAAACTTCAACAGAAGGGGTTAGTAGTGTAATTAATTGCAAAAAACTGGGAAAAAGGGGTTTAAGACTAAAGTCCACTGGGGATAGGAGTAGTTTAGTAGGGTTAGGTGAGACAAGGAACTCAGCAAAAGAGGGATCCAAGGGGGAATAAGAGGGGTAGATCTCACCAATCCAGGGTCTTCAAAGAGTGTCCCTCTAGAATTTCAGCCCACGGCCCACATACCAAGTCCAAAGTACAGAGCAGGACAGCTACACTCCCAGAGGGACAGGGCCACCGACGGAGCAGTCTGGAGCAGCTATGGAGGCAGGACCTAAATCGGACAGGTGGAAGCCAGGAAAGGCCAGCTGGAAGGGTCCAGAAAACATCCCATTCACAAAAGCGTCATGGCCAGGAAAGACACCGGGAGAACGGCACCAAGCACAAATGGCTGGCTTTCACCCCCACACAGGCAAGGGCAAGTCGACAGTCAGTTCCGGTGCCATAGAAGCTCTGAAAAAAACAGCAAGACAGCAAAGGGAATCGGGCAGCTCTCACTGGCTACGATTAAGTGCATCCACTCATGCTGCAGAGGAGATCCGGCGTTGGAGGAGGGGGGGAGGGCGCAACGCTACCACCTCACATCATTGCGTCCTCTTCCACCTTTAATGTGACCTATAAACTGTACCACTCAATTAAAAAACAAACTGAAATCTTTTAGGTGGAGGAAAAAGAACTAAAAAAACTAAAATAATGTAGTTGCATAAGTGCGCACACCCTCTTATAACTGGGGATGTAGCTGTGTTCAGAATTAAGCAACCACATTCAAAACCATGTTAAATAGGAGTCAGCATACACCTGCCATCATTTTAAGTGCCTCTGATTAACCCCAAATAAAGTTAAGCTGCTCTAGTTGGTCTTTCCTGAAATTTTCTTAGTCGCATCCCACAGCAAAAGCCATGGTCCTCAGAGAGCTTCCAAAGCATCAGAGGCATCTCATTGTTAAAAGGTATCAGTCAGGAGAAGGGTATAAAATAATTTCCAAGGCATTAGATATACCATGGACACAGTGAAGACAGTCATCATCAAGTGGAGAAAATATGGCACAACAGTGACATTACCAAGAACTGGACGTGCCTCCAAAATTGATGAAAAGACGAGAAGAAAACTGGTCTGGGACGCTACCAAGAGGCCTACAGCAACATTAAAGGAGCTGCAGGAATATCTGGCAAGTACTGGCTGTCTGGTACATGTGACAACAATCTCCTGTATTCTTCATATGTCTGGGCTATGGGGTAGAGTGGAAAGACGAAAGCCTTTTCTTACGAAGAAAAACAACCAAGCCAGGCTACATTTTGCAAAAACAAAAAGCATGTGGGAAAAGGTGTTATGGTCTGATGAAACCAAGGTTGAACTTTTTGGCCATAATTCCAAAAGATATGTTTGGTGCAAAAACAACACTGCACATCACTAAAAGAAGACCATACCCACAGTGAAGCATGGTGGTAGCAGCATCATGCCAAGGAACTGTTTTTCTACAGCTGGAACTGGGGCCTTAGTTAAGCTAGAGGGAATTATGAACAGTTCCAAATACCAGTCAATATTGGCACAAAACCTTCAGGCTTCTGCTAGAAAGCTGAACATTTAGAGGAACTTCATCTTTCAGCATGACAACGACCCAAAGCATACATCCAAATCAACAAAGGAATGGCTTCACCAGAAGAAGATTAAAGTTTTGGAATGGCCCAGCCAGAGCTTAGACCTGAATCCGATTGAAAATCTGTGGGGTGATCTGAAGAGGGCTGTGCACAGGAGATGCCCTCGCAATCTGACAGATTTGGAGTGTTTTTGCAAAGAAGAGTGGGCAAATCTTGCCAAGTCAAAATGTGCCATGCTGATAGACTCATACCCAAAAAGACTGAGTTCTGTAATAAAATCAAAAGGTGCTTCAACAAAGTATTAGTTTAAGGGTGTGCACACTTATGCAACCATATTATTTTATTTTTATATTTTTTCTTCCCTCTACCTAAAAGATTTCAGTTTGTTTTTCAATTGAGTTGTACAGTTTATAGGTCACATTAAAGGTAGAAAAAGTTCTGAAATGATTTATCTTTGTCAAATTTTTTTGACACCACAGAAACCTGACATTTTAACAGGGGTGTGTAGACTTTTTATATCCACTGTATATGATGCACAGAGATTATTACTACCAAGATGCATAACTAATATTAATAATAATAATCTTTATTTATATAGCGCCAACATATTCCGCAGCGCTTTACAGTTCAGGGGTTCATGTACAAACAGTCATAAATAACATAGCAACAGACAAGTCAATAATTACAGCAAGAGGAATGAGGGCCCTGCTCGCAAGAGCTTGCAATCTATGAGGAGATGGGGTGACAAAAAAGGTAAAAGTGCTTATTTTTTACAATGGTCCAGCCATCTTGGGAGAATAGAGGAGCAGATATAAAGCTGTCTGAGCCTGTCAGGAGCAGAAATCTGTAGTGCTTCTGGGTGCATGGGTGCAGTGGAGGATCACGTCCAGGAAATGATAAATGGTCTATATAAGGAGAGGAGGGGATGTGACAGACCACCCTAAAAAGATGTGTTTTTAGGAAGCGCCCAAAACTGTGTTTATTGTGATTTAACCTAATTTCTTGGGGTAAGGCACTGGCATTCCAGAGAACTGATGCAGCTTGGGAGAAGCCTTGGAGCCGGGAGGGAGAGGGTCGCATTATGGTGGAAGTCAGTCGTAAGTCATTGGCTGAACGGAGAGCAAGGGTAGGGTGGTAAACAGAGATGAGGGAAGAGATCTAGAGGGGTGCAGCACTGTGAACAGCTTTGTGGGTGAGGACAAGCAGTTTAAGTTGTATTCTATACTGTACGGGCAACTAGTACAATGACTGGCACCGAGTGGAGGCATCGGAGTAGCTGTTGGCCAGATAGGTGACCCTGGCTGCTGCATTAAGGAAAGATTGGAGTCTGGTGAGGGGGAGGCCAAATAATAGTAAGTTACAGTAATTGAGATGGGAATGATCAGGGCAACAATTAGAGTTTTTGTTGTTTCCATAGTGAGAAAGGGGCAGATTCTAGAGATGTTTTTGAGGTGCAGGCAACATGAGTGGGTGAGAGATTAAATTTTGGGTGGCGAAGAAAAGATCAGTGTCAAACGTCACCCTGATACAGCGGGCGTCCTGCCTAGGAGTGATGATGGTGTCGCACACTGAGAGGGAGATATCAGGTTTGGATTGGTTAGTAGATGGAGAGAACACAACTTTACATTTATCCACATTGAGCCTCATTTGCCAAGTTGATGCCCAATCACTCAGAGTGTTCAAGTAAGCTTATAGACATCTTACATAGACTCACAGTACTAAATAGCTTAGAGTCATCTGCTAAATGTAACAGCGGCTGCTGCACGCCGCTGTTCCCCCGCTTATGGCCGCGGTCCTAGGAGCCACGCTCAGCGGTGACCTGTGGCCGGTGCTTCCCATTTCACCGCTGCGGCCCTGGGATTTATTTCTGTAGGTGTCATTGCTTTTGAGGAGTCCGCTCCACAGCTTCCACTCAGCCCTGGACACAGCATGAGTTCGGCTGGTTTCCTGTTATATTGCTCTAAGGGCAGAGCGCATCACTCTCTGGGCTGTGTGGGTTAGGTCAGGTGACCTCACTGACCAACTCTGGCTCTCCTGCATGTATTTGAAGGTCTTTGAGTTTGCTGGTTCCTGATATTCTCATGTGCTCCTGATCTATACTTCGTTCCTGGACTCTGTTGCCGACCCGGATTGTCTGACCTGTAATTGTGCCGCCTGCCCTGACCTTTTGCCTGTCTGACCACGTCTCTGCCTTATCCTTTGGTCCTGCACCATTTCTCCTGGTAACGTCTCTGCCCGCCTGACTACGATTGTACTTCTGGTACCTACTCAGGTACCTCCTGGTCCTCCTGGACCAGCTGCCACTGACTCAGGGATTGATCTGGAGTAGACCCTGCCAACTACCCTAATGGGTCAAGTCTATCCTCATCTTCTGAGGCCCTAGTAAAAAACAGGTAGTTGCTTAGACACGCCCCTTTAGAGTATAGCCAGTCATTGGCACATTGGGTTTACAGCATCTGATCCGTGACACTAAAATAGAAATGGTGCTATTAATCCCATCCTCGATATCATTAATAAATAAATTAAATAATAGAGGACCCAGCACTGAAATTTGGGGTACACCACTTATAACCCAGGACCATTCTGAATAGAAATCATTGACCACAACTCTCTGGACACGATCCTTCAGCCAGTTTTCAATCCAATTACAAACTATACTTTCCAAGCCTATAGACCTTATTTTACCTATTAAACGTCTATGAGGGACAGCATCAAAAGCCTTTGCAAAATCCTGACACACTACATCCACAGCCGCCCCTCTGTCCAGGCTATCAGGTTAGTCTGACAACTTCTGTACTTGGTAAACCCATGCTGGTTATCACTTATGATATTATTATTAACAGTCACATACTCCTGTATATAGTAAGTGAAAAGGACCGTCACTCATGCTTGGTATCTTTAAAAGTATTTCTTTATTGCCGCATATCTGTGACGCGTTTCGGCACAACCTGTGCCTATGTCAAACAGTGAAGACTCCCCGACACAAACACATTTAAATAACACGCCAAACAGCCAGATGCTAATGTGACGTTGCCGTGACGACCGAGTAAACAATCACAAAAAGAAAAATGGAAAGCATCTTAGAAGATCAAATTAGATTTCTCAATGTCCAAGATTGTATCTTTTTTTGTGGTACAGTTCATACTGCTTTCATTCTGCTGTTGAGAATAATAGTATTAGAGATTTTTTTGGAATGTGCGGCTTAAAGCCCATTTCTCTACTGACCGCTATTTATCTGGTTCATGGAAGGGAGATGATGTGAAACTCGCAGTGCCAACTGATTTAGGTTACATACTCCTGTATATAGTCCCTTAAGAGACCTTCAAACATTTTTCCCACAACAGAAGATAAATTAACTGGTCTATAATTACATGTAGAGGACCTAGATCTTTTTTTGAATATGGGCACCATATTTGCCTTGCGCCAATCACTTGGCACTGTACCAGTACCTAGAGAATCTTTCAAAATTATAAACAAGGGCACAGCAATGACTGAACTGAGCTCTTTAAAAACTCTTGTGTGTAATCCATCTGGACCCGGAGTTTTGTTCACATTTACCTTATTTAACTTAGTTTGGACCATATCTACAGCTAGCCAATTGAGTATATTACTGGATGTACTAACAGATTTGGCACCACCAATACCATCTCCTTTCTCTTCTTTTGTATATACAGAGCTAAAAAAAACATTTAGTAACTCTGCCTTTTCTGTATCTTCAGGACTAACCACTCTTTATCGTTATTTAGGGGACCTACCTGATCATACCGTGGTTTTTTAGCATATATATATATATATTTTAATAATTCTTTGGGGATTTGCTTTGCTCTCATTTGCCACCTGCTGTTCATTTTGTAGTCTTCTAGCAAAGATTCTCACCTCTCCTGCCCTTATACTATAAACAGTTATAAGCAGGGGGTTCTAATGGTGATAGATAATCAGGTCTCACCTCTCCTGTGTTCTCTCCTGTCCTTATAGTATAATCAGTGTTAGGCAGGGTGTTCTAGTGATGATAGAAAATCAGTCCTTAACTCTCCTGTGTTCTCCTTATCCCTTATACTAGGTATCTTCATGATGCTGCAATGCCCTGCACATGCTCAGTAGTAAAGACCAGAGGAGGAAGTTCTGTAGTGGGCATGACTGCAGTCATCTCAGAAGTGCTAGACAGAACAGAAAGACCATATTAAAGGTGTTTTTCAGGAATAAGCAACTTTTCACATTAGGCCACAGCCTGCCTCCGCTATGGAAAGATTCATACTTAACTGCTACCGACAGCTCTGATCCTGTGCACTGACGTCCATCTTCTGGTCCACAGCTTGTTTACTTCCTCCCCAGCATGGACATGGTCACCAGCTCTGCTACAGCTAATGACTGACTTCAATGGTGATGATTCTTTTCTGGACACCGCTGATGATTATGCCCATTTCGGGAAGGAACTAAACAAGCCACAGACCAGAAGATGGGCACAAAAGAGCCGGCACACAGGACCACAGCTGCAGGTAAGTATGAATCTTTCCATAACAGAATCAGGCTGCGGGCAACTGTGAAACATTATTTATTTCCAGACAACCTCTTTAAGGCAAGCACTAAAAAAGCAGCTGCACTTTTTACGTTTCTTGTATTACCTTTTACACTTGCACAGGATTCTCCATTTCCAGGACATACATAACTCGTATATAGCATTTTTAACTTTTTCTGAGAACAAATTCATAGATTTCTTAAAATTATTAAGTGTACAACAGTGTTTTCCAGTTATTAAGCATATAGTGCATTGCATATCTACTTGCAGGCATTTAGAAAATTTCAGGAAGTTCAGAAATTGTACTCCAATAAATATGTGTAGTGTTCTAAGTAGCATAATTACTTACATGATAGTGAGAAAAACCCTGTTACCATTTTACAACAGTAAATTTTGTATTACTATATTATTGGCCATCAATAGAGGAGTCAGAGCTGGAGTTGAACTGTGATAAAATACAGGAGTCAGTTTCGAAGTCAGAATTTACCGACTCTACAGCCCTGGTTAAGATTGTAGGGTGAGTTTAGCATGTTGGTGAAATTAGGATTACAGACCGAAGTTAGGATGTTAGTGTGCTTAGAGTTATAGGCTGAGGTTAGGGTGTTGGTGTGCTTAAGTTTATAGGCCGAGGTTAGACTGCTGGTGTAGTTAGAGTTATAGGCCGAGGACAGCATGTTGGGTCCATTAGTTATAGGCTGTGGATAGCATGTTGGGATCATTAGTTATAGGCTGAGGACAGCATGTTGGAGTGATTAGTTATAGGCTAAGGACAACATGTAGGTGTGACTAGGGTTATAGACTAAGGTTATGGTTTGTTTAGAGTTTTAGACAGCAGTTAGTGTGTTGGTGAGTTTAAGGATTATAGGCTGAGGTTAGCATGTTGGTGTGATTAGGGTTATAGGCAGAGAACATGTTGGCTTGAGGGCAGTATATTGGTATGAATAGGGTTATAAGCTAGGGTCAGCATGTTGGTGTAATTAGATATATAGTCTGAGGTTAGCATGTGAGTGGAATTAGGGTTACAGGCCAAGGTTATGGTGTTAGTGTTGATAGAGTTATAGGCTGAAGATAGGCTTTTGGTGTGGTTGGGGTCAAAGGACGAGGTTATGCTGTTGGTGTGGTTCATGTTATAGGATAATGTTAGGGTGTTGTTGTGGTTGGAGTTACAGAATGAGGTTGGGGGGTTTGGTGTAGTTTGGGTTATAGACTGAGGTTATAATGTTGTTGTGGTTCAGGTTATAGGTTGAGATTAGGGTGTGTATATGGTTGGAGCTATTGGTGATGGTTTGCGAGTGGCTAGGGGTGGGGTTATTGGTTGGCGGATATGCCGCATAATATACAATGATATCTACAAGAATCCTTATATGGTACAATAACAGTAATAATCATTCAATATCAGTATATTTTGCCACCATAGATCTTAATGACTGAACTTGAAGCGGTCGTTGCACAATTACTTAAAAATCTGATATCCACCTTGTTCTATTCCCGACCATCAGATACAAATACAGGCAACAAGAAGGTGGTTATTAATGAGGTGAGACTTCAGCTAATTACTGTTTCCTCCAGAAGTAATTAGGTTGGCAGCGCTAATCAAGATGAATGAACGCGCTGACCTGCTTCTTCAGTATAGAACTACCTGCATTTATTGGAGGCGGCTGTGTCCTCTTTATTCGCCGCTGGTTTGATGTTGTTCCTTTTGTTGGAGACGTTGCTCTGTAGAAAAAAAACAACAAAAAAACGTTAGATTATATGCTGAAAGAATTTGTCCTCAGTAATTAAGACTGAAGAACATGGACAGGGGAGGGGATTCAAGCATTAAACTGCTCAGAAAGAAAACCCATTAATCAGAATGATGTCTGGACAATCAACAAGACTTTTACTAAAATTATATTTTATGTCAATCACATGGCATTCATATATTATACTTTTATTTCTCTATAACCCCCGTCCCACAATACTCCGTCTGGCCGTTCCAGCCTCCCTATTACAAGAGAATATTATAACATAATTGCAGCCTCCAGTCATAATAGTTTTAAAAAAATGGTGCAGATCCCACCACATCAAAGCCCTAAAACATAGATTCTAGAGTTATTAATGACCCTCAGCCTATCAATGATTTCACTGGGTCAGAGGTGTGACTTCAAACTCCTAGACCCCAATGCAAAACAGGCCCCCAACTACAATTTATAATTATGGTGTCTTCTTATGGGGTGAACCCTTTTAGACATTGGGGCCTGCATGCGACTGTCACCTCAGCACCTACTCTAGCTACACATATGTACAAAGGGAACAATACATTTTCCTGAACTTTCTGGTTTCTTTCCAGATTATTGTGTGGATATTTTCCAGATAAATTCAACCTTTATTAGTACCATAAAGCAGTGATGTTCAGGAATACAGAGGAACTTGTATGTAACAATAGTGTGACGTCTGATTTCATGCTCCCACAAAGCTTCAGGGGCAGGACTCCACCTGGTTTTATTTTTTTTTCTTCTTGCCCAGTTGCTCAGGGCCCTGGCATGGATCGGTGAGCTCAAGAATGAGCTGGAGGTAAAACACGTGTTGCTGTGACAAACGAACAAAGGATTCTACATGATGTCACATAAAATGTGAGTCTCTACCAGTAATATGGGGTAGGAGGCAGCTGCAGGTAATAGAAAAAAGCAGACAGCAACAGAGTGCAGATTTAATAATTTATTTATGGAGATTATACTGGACAAGTCAAAGTTCCACTTGTGGCTTTGCACAACATTTATTGACTACATGTTGGAATGGTACCATAAAAGTAATCTGTCACCAGTGACCTCCCTTTCCAATTGTTTGCATAGGCACATAGCTGTGGGTCATCTGGTTAAAAAGCTGTTTTCCTTTTGTTGATCTGAGGCTCTGTTCCTGAGTTATGCAAAGCAGCCAGGACAGGGCTGGCCATAGAAAAGAGTGGCGTTTGTGTACAACAAGAGTAATGGTGATGCCCTAAATTTCACCAAAGGCCTAATTTGCATATAACACCCCTTTTGGGCAGCCCTAGGGAGGCAGGGTGTAGGGTGGTTCTCACCTCACTATGCTGCAGTGCCTACACCCAAATCTAGCATTGTTAGAATTGATGGTGGTCACACACACACTCTCTTTTGAAAGATAAAAACAGTATACACTTCCAAGCTATTTACTCAGCTTTCTATAACCTACTGTAGCAATTAACCCAGTTAGAACATTGGGGCCCAGTTGCAGAAAACGTTGGCGCGCTAATGTTGGTGCAATTACGATTGTCCTGCCCAGGAAACAGCTGGGGGCTGCAGGATTCAGAAGCTTGGATGGCAGTGGAGTCAGGGGCAAGATCCTCCTGGGATACAGGCTTGGCTGTAGGGGTAATGCAGCAGCTGAGATTTCTCTTCTCACACGGGAATCACAGGAGTTGTCAGGACCATAGGCGTGCGCAGCCTATTGCATTAGGGTGTGCACCCTAAAGCACAAACACACACGCCCCGCTCACGTGTGTGTGTATGTGTATATATATATATATATATTATATACATACACACACAGGCCGGGTCTCACCCTTGCGTTGTCGTGACTCTGCCTCTGCGCCTAGGAACAATATATGGGGGGGCACATAAGATACCACAGTCAAAAATGAAGGGGTCACTAATAATTTTCACCACTTAATCATACTACTGAAAAAAAACTAAATAAGTATATATCAAAAAAGATTACAAAATACGAGAGTATTGCGGTATGCAGGGATATCTTTTTATTGTACTATCCTAATACTTAAAAGACGAGCTTTCAAGAGTTTTCCTTTCTTCCTCGGTATTGCTTCAGACCTGAGAAAGAGAAACACTCTCCAAAACTTTTCTTTAGAGTTTAAAGCAGTTTCAGCACTATAATGTAACGGTCAGCAGAGGAAGAGACCGTAGAGCAGGACTCAAGTACAGTGCAGCAGACAAGGAGGCTGAAGCAGAAACCGGCTTTATTAAAAGAGAACTCTAACTGCCGGAGAAGCAGATTTACAATATGAACAGCTTGAGAATTCACAATAAAGATAATGGAAATTTGCATAAAGAACACAAATGAAACACAAACACAAGTACAGACAATGGCAGGCTACTCTCTTCTAGGTAGTCCTATCTGTCCCCGCTACCCGGGGTGCACCTCTACGGTGCACTAAACTAAATCCTATTCCACTATGTCCTAGCTCAGGTTAGCATCAGTGCACTCACAGTTCGGTGTCCAGCACATGCAGGCAGATACAGTCTGGGTCCCGATCTGGTTGCTTGCTTGCTTGCTTGCTTGCTTCAGCATGGCTCAGCTCTGGCCTCTCTTTGTAGTCTCTGTAACTCTGGTTAGAGATAATCAGCAGCTCTGGACGTATAATCAGGCAGGGCCTGGAATTCACTCACAGTTCCTCTGGTAAGTGCCTCACACTACAGCAGTCTCTCTTCTACACCAGGACACATCAGCTCAGTCAGAGAGCAAACACACTCTAATGTCCCAGATACTATGTCACAGCAGGCAGGGAGAAATCACTCTAATCTTCCCTGTGGATCTCCCTCTCAGTGCACAGCGTCCTTCTTCCTGTGTACTCAGACACCTTCAGCCCAGGCTCCCTGCTCAGCCCGGGAAAACCTTAACTCCTTATCCTCTGGAAACAACTCCTCTCACTGTCCTACTCAGCCACAGTGGCCTCTGGTGGCTGGAGGGAAACATGACAGTCTGATATATATATATGTGTGTTGGAAATGTTGCTGGATGATCAGGGCTGCCTCTTACATGCCTCCCCACTTAAAGGTGGCCGTCCTCGGCCTTGCTATATAGTCCATAGAAATAATGGTTAGTGTAACTTTTTATACAGCAGTACAACATTGTCCACAATGCATACAGGTGGACCAAATGAACTCATCAGCAGCGTACCTGTTTGGTGGAACCCCTGCAGTAAGCCTACTGGATCTCCGGAGGTCCTGGCTATCTGTTACGACCTGACTCTCTCCACTAGGAACTGCCAGTCTGGATTCATCCACCACAATAGGAGGTTCGGGTGTGTCCGAGGGCCCCTCTCCATTACGGGCTGGCAATGGTTCTGTGACAGTGCCTCCATCACCTATAACCTGGGAGGCTTCTTCAGTGTTGGGAGCAGTCCACCAGTCTTCACCATCATCTCCATCAGAGATAACAAATTCTGAGTATGGGGCAGGAGGAGAAGGAGAAGGTGTCCTCTGAACAGGTGCGGGATCTTTGGACCGGCATGGCCGTAACATATTCCTATGTAGAGTCCGCAAAGCAAATTCCCCATTCTCAACCTGCACTTTGTAGACCGGACCATTAGGGTACACTCTCTTGATCACTTTGTATGGCTGTACTTCCCAACGCTCACTCAACTTGCCTCTGGGACGTTTCTCTCGTACCAGTACCCGATCCCCAGGCTGCAATGGAACCTCCTGAACTGGAGGACGGTCTGTATGAGCTCTCTCCTGTAACCGCTGACCTGCCAACCGGCGAATGGTCTGGAGACGCCGACGGTGTTCTTTCACCCATGAGGTGGTTGATCGCTCTATTAGGTCTTCTGGCTGTTCTAGGTTTAATTCCACGATCTCTCGACCAGCCCTACCGAACAGTAACATGTATGGGGTGTAACCGGTGGTGGTGTGGACATGATTATTGTAAGCCCAGACTAATTTTGGCAGGTAGTCAGGCCAGTGTGCCCTCTTGTCTTCCTCTAGCGTCCTCAGCATTTGCAGCAATGTGCGGTTAAAGCGCTCACAGGCTCCGTTTCCTTGGGGATGATAAGGAGTTGTCCTGGATTTTTCAATGCCGTACAGTCGATGTAGCTCTTCCATCACTTTTCCTTGAAAGCACGCCCCTTGATCTGAATGGATCCGCTTTGGACACCCATAGACCCGAATGAAGTCTTGACAAATGGCTCGTGCAGCGGACTCGGCCGTCTGGTCCCGAGTTGGGGTGACTACTGCAAACTTGGAGAAGTGGTCGATCATGACCAGGCAATACTGTGGACCTCTTGACGATTGTCCCACAAGAAGATAGTCTATCATCAACACTTCCAGTGGTTCTGTGGTCTGGATGGACTGTAGGGGTGCTCTCTGGTCTGTACTCTTCGTGAGTTCACACACTCGACACTGTCGGCAAACTTCTTCAACTGTGGCCTCCAGTCGCGGACAATACACATAACACTGCAGCCACTGGTATGTCTTGACTGGCCCGAAGTGAGCTCCAAACTCATGAGCCTCTTTGGCTATCTCCCGTGCCATTCTTCTGGGTATCACTACCTGCCACCTCGCCTCTAGGTCGGCAGGCTGTTGCCACTTGCGGAACAAAACAGCTCCATGCACTTCCAGTCTGTCCCATTGATGTAGAACGGACTTCATCTCGGCATCCAGATCAGTCCTTTCTTCTTTGTTGGGTTTCCTGCACTGGGTTACCCAGCTTTTCATTTGCTGCAGTCCAATGTCTTCATCTTGCAATCTGCCCCATTCTTCATTAGTTCTCCCCAATGCTTTGGGTAGCTTACGGGCCTCCCCACTTGTCTGGGCCGCGACTGTTGGGGGAGCGAACTTGCGGAAGTCAGGAGTTTCATCTTCTTCCTTTTGTTCATCCATATCCCCTACTGGAGTTTCAAAAGTAACCCTCGAGAGACCATCAGCATTAGTGTTCTCTGTAGTGGAGCGGTAGCGAATTGAGAAGTCATACTTTGCGAGGCGAGCCGCCCAGCGTTGCTCCAGGGCTCCCAACTTGGCAGTACCCAGATGGGCCAGGGGATTGTTATCCGTCCGTACGAAGATCTTAGCTCCTGTCAGATATCCTGCAAATTTCTCCGTCATAGCCCACACAAGGGCAAGGAGTTCCAGCCGGAAGGAACTGTAGTTATGGGGGTTTCGCTCCGTATCTCGCAAGGATCTACTGGCATAAGCGATCACCCTCTCATGTCCATCTTGTACCTGCGACAGGACTGCCCCAAGTCCGTAGAGGCTGCCATCAGTAGCTAAGATGAATGGTTTATCAAAATCGGCATAAGCCAAGATGGGGGCCGATGTCAGGGCTTCTTTCAGGGCCTGGAAGGCCTCTTCCTGTTTCTGTCCCCAGGGGATACTTTGGCCCTTGGGTTGCCCAGCCGTTCCTCTCAACAACTCATTCAGAGGGCCCGCTATTTTTGCGTAGTCTTTGATGAACCGCCGGTAGTACCCAGTCAGTCCCAGGAAGGCCTTCAACTCACGCAGTGTTCTCGGCACTAGCCATTGTCGTATTGCAGCCACTTTGTCTTGGGACGGTAGCACTCCGTCTTGGGACACCCTATGGCCCAGGTACTCGATCTCCCTCTTGAAGAGATGACACTTCTTTGGCTTTACCTCCAGGCCATGGGATCGCAGTCGCTCGAGTACCTGCCCTAGCCGATTTAAGTGTTCTTGAAAAGTAGCAGAGTATACGATGATATCGTCTAGGTATATCAGAGTGGCTTCAAAATTCAGGTCTCCCAGGCATCTCTCCATCAGCCGCTGGAAGGTTCCAGGGGCATTAGTCAGTCCGAATGGCATCCTGTTGAATTCAAATAACCCCATGGGGAGTATGAATGCTGTCTTTGCCTTGTCCTGCTCAGCCACGGGTACTTGCCAGTACCCACTTGCTAGATCCAGGGTGGAGAAGTATTTGGCTCGTCCTAGAGCCGTCAGAGACTCCTCGATGCGTGGCAGAGGATATGAGTCTCGCGCAGTGCAAGCATTCAACCGCCGGTAGTCCACACAAAATCGAATAGTGCCGTCCTTCTTCTTGACAAGCACCACTGGGGCTGCCCAAGGGCTCTGGCTTCCCCGCACCACTCCGGAGTCTATCATCTGTTTCAATAGCATCTTCACTTCCTGGTACAACTTGGGCGGAATCTGTCGATATCTCTCCCGAATTGGAGGAGTGTCCCCCATCGGTATATCATGTGTGATAGCATTCGTGCAGCCAAAGTCATCAGCGTGGCGGGCAAACGCAGCCTGATTCTCCCACTGCATGGTTTCAACTGCTCGCTGTTGGTCTAAACTGAGAGCCTTAACATCTATCTCCATTTGGTCCAAGATGGTTCCCCCATTCCATTCTGGGGTCGGCGCCTCTTCTGCACTGGCAGTAACTGCCAGGGTCCAAACAGCATCCCCTACCGGAGCTAGAGTCACTTCTCTCTGACTCAGGATTTCTCCCTGATGTAGGTACACACGAGCCAGTTCCACCCCTGGCGTCAAGGGAACTTCTAGATATCCCACATTCACAGCTCTTATGGGTACTCATCCATTCTGGACCACTCCCAGTGTCCGGGCCACCAGGACGTCCTGACCCAGCTCTCCTAGGCCTGTTGGTTCAACGAACACCTCCATGCCTTCAAGATTACGGAAAGTTCCCACGGGTAACGTCAGCACGGTCTCCCGACCAGGGGGAATGGTGAAGGTAGCCTTTCCTGGCGCTCGGATCGTTCCCACCGCCTGATGTGCTGGTACACTTTTCTGTGTTCCACAAAAACGAATTAGCCGTTGAAATGCTTTCTGGGTAGGTTTGTGCGGGGTGGCTTGTTTCCAGTAACCCGGCCCCCGTTTGGTGAACATGATCTGATCCAATTCTCGCAGGATATTCATGCCCATTATCACCGGCACATCTTCTTTGAACGTTTCGGGGACCAACAAGATACCTTTCCGCCCCACTTCCTGTCCACATAGCCGTACATTCATCCACACGACCCCGGTGACAGGAATCTGTTGTTGGTTAGCCGCTGTAACCCGGACCAGTGTCTCTCGTTCTGGCTTGGCCAGCGCTTGAAAGTAACGGTAGAAGAATGACTCGGGCATAGTTGTCACCTGAGACCCAGTATCCACTAAGCAGTCAACAGGAACACCTTCGAATTCAGCTCGTATAGTGGGGCACCCTGCGACCAGGTGTTCGGAGCTCTGCTGGGTAACTTGGCTCTCCACCTCCCCTGCAGTACGCCCCACTACTGCAGGGGTCGGTAGTTTAACGGCGGCTCTTGGCGTCCAGCTGGATTATTCCGACACTCTCTGGCGAAATGTCCTAGATCTCCACACCGCCAACACTGTGCCCCTTGACGGCCCACTTTTTGCCTGCGAGTGGGAGGTGCCCTCAGAGCTTGGCTGGATGGCCCCACTGAAGGGTAATGAGGGGCTTGATGGTATGGTAAACTAGCATAAGGGCATTCGGGTGTAGAAACCCACGGAGTCGCCTGATAGGTTTGTTGTCGGGCTGGATAGGCAGCCTCAGTAGTATGGCGCGACTCTATCCGTTTCTCCAGGTGTGTCAACTTTTCGTGCATGGCACTCAGGGAGCTCTGCAAGTCTTGTACCACTCTGACCAGGGCTTCCTGATTTCTTGTAACCCCGGGGGGTGTAACGGTCTGGGTCCGTATTACTCCAGAAGCATAGCCGTCTTCTTTGTTTCGCGTCACGGCCTCTGCCAAAATTTGTCGAAAGGTTAGGGTAGGGTCTACTCTGACTCGTTCCCGCAGAGCCTGTTTCAGGGGATTGCTGTAGAGCCCCAGAATAAATTGTTCCCGCAGTATCCGGTCTATGGGTCCCATGCCAGTAACCCCATCTGCCTCTTTTTTTTGTACCTCGGCCAACACTTCCTGTAGGGCTGTTGCGTACTGAGAGACACCTTCGTCTTCCCGTTGAATCCGGTAAAAAAACTTCGCCTGGAGGTGCCCTGCACTGGCTGTTTCCCCATATATTTCTTCCAGGAATCTCACCATCTCTTGCAATGTATTGCGCGTGGCTTCTGGTTGTAGGAGAACATTTCTTCGGGCCTCACCCTGCTCGCAGCGCCACTTGTAACGGTCAGCAGAGGAAGAGACCGTAGAGCAGGACTCAAGTACAGTGCAGCAGACAAGGAGGCTGAAGCAGAAACCGGCTTTATTAAAAGAGAACTCTAACTGCCGGAGAAGCAGATTTACAATATGAACAGCTTGAGAATTCACAATAAAGATAATGGAAATTTGCATAAAGAACACAAATGAAACACAAACACAAGTACAGACAATGGCAGGCTACTCTCTTCTAGGTAGTCCTATCTGTCCCCGCTACCCGGGGTGCACCTCTACGGTGCACTAAACTAAATCCTATTCCACTATGTCCTAGCTCAGGTTAGCATCAGTGCACTCACAGTTCGGTGTCCGGCACATGCAGGCAGATACAGTCTGGGTCCCGATCTGGTTGCTTGCTTGCTTGCTTGCTTGCTTCAGCATGGCTCAGCTCTGGCCTCTCTTTGTAGTCTCTGTAACTCTGGTTAGAGATAATCAGCAGCTCTGGACGTATAATCAGGCAGGGCCTGGAATTCACTCACAGTTCCTCTGGTAAGTGCCTCACACTACAGCAGTCTCTCTTCTACACCAGGACACATCAGCTCAGTCAGAGAGCAAACACACTCTAATGTCCCAGATACTGTGTCACAGCAGGCAGGGAGAAATCACTCTAATCTTCCCTGTGGATCTCCCTCTCAGTGCACAGCATCCTTCTTCCTGTGTACTCAGACACCTTCAGCCCAGGCTCCCTGCTCAGCCCGGGAAAACCTTAACTCCTTATCCTCTGGAAACAACTCCTCTCACTGTCCTACTCAGCCACAGTGGCCTCTGGTGGCTGGAGGGAAACATGACAGTCTGATATATATATATGTGTTGGAAATGTTGCTGGATGATCAGGGCTGCCTCTTACAATAATAAAATAATTTACTTACAAAAGAAGCTGTTCAGTCGTCTGCTGTGCCGTCCTCTGCTTGCTTCCGCGGATCTTCCCCTGCTTTCAGTCTCTCCTCAGTGCGCGGGTGCACTGTTATGGGGGATCTGTGGATGACACACTGTTATGGGGGCATCTGTGGATGACACACTGTTATGGGGGACCTGTGGATGACACACTGTTATGGGGGATCTGTGGAAGACACACTGTTATGGGGGACCTGTGGATTACATATGACTTAGGAGGGCTATCAGTGGATATTATACAGAGGGTAATATAACTGAGGGGTATCAGGGTAAATTATACATGGGGTAGTATAACCAAGGAGTATCAGGGTAAATTATACATGGGGTAATATAACTGAGGAGGGCTATCAAGGACATTATACAGGGGTAATATAAGTTATATTACCCCTGTATAATAATGTCCCCTGATAGCCCTCCTCAGTTATGTTACCCCTGTATAATAATGTCCCCTGATACCCCTTAGTTATATTACCCTGTATAATAATGTACACTGATACCCCTTAGTCATATTACCCTGCCCTGTATATTTTAACCTGATACCCCTCTGTTATATTATATAACTGAGGGGTATCAGGGTACATTATACAGGGGTAATATAACTGAGGAGGGCTATCAGGGACATAATACAGGGGTGAGGGGTAAGATAAGTTATATTACCCCTGTATAATGTCTGATAGTAGCCTAGCCCTCCTCAGTTATATCACCCCTCAGATATATTATATAACTGAGGGGTATCAGGGTAATACAGGGGACAACAGAGGAGGCGTAGCACTGTGGGTTACAAATCAGCCCTCAGCCACTTACCGGCACGCTAGGTACACACAGATGCAGCGTGACGTGACGTTACGTCACGTCAACTCAGCCTGCGCTGCACAGCACGCACTGTACGGCTCCCTCTCTGCCTCCGCTGGGTCCAGGACTCCACCCCCTATGTGAATATTATCCGCCGCCCGCCCACAGCCAGGTATTGTAAATTAATTTACAGTGCGGCGGGCGGCGGCAGCATAACAGACAGGGGAATCAGCGGCGGGCAGTGAGCATGGAGGTGACCCCGTGCGCACGCCTATGGTCAGGACTGTGCTGTACTGTCTGCACAGAACTAGGGCTCAGGTCTCAGTCTTTCTATCTCCTGGCCATGCTGCTGTCTCTAAGATGACTGCTCTTTCTTTTCCTTCCTTAGACTTTCCCCTTGGTCCCCCTGCTGCATGGCCTTGGATTAACAAAAAAACTGTGTTTTAATATGGTGAACTACAGCTATTTGTCTATGCAAACAGCTGAATAGGGAGGTCGCTGGTGACAGATTCCCCTTAAAGCGTTTTAGCCCAAGTACACAATCTGTATGCGGACCCCATCTACCATGTGTCATTTATAATGCTTGTGTCTTCTTAAGTGACAGAGGGGCTATTCGACCCCAAAGAAGGTCCGCTCAATAATATCCTATAGCTACACCACAAGACGGTAATGGACGGTGACTTTCAGGTGAAGAGCAATGAAGCGGGGCACAGCCGTAGTCAAATGCGTCTTGTCTTGGGGAGAAGTTGGAAAGCATGATAGGGTTACTTTAAGACTATGAGCTGGTGTGCAGTTTTTAACCTGCGGGTCGTGGGAGTGGTTCCTCACTTTCTGGAGGGTCAGTTATAAAGACTTTAGCATGTCTTCCCTGCATGCATGGTCAGAAATGGTTGCAGCAGAGTTTGCAAGAAGCTTTCCGGGGGCAGGGGGAGTCTTGACTGGCTCTTCATGAGAAAGAGCGATGGAGCAGGGCGCAGCCATAGCGGAATGGCGTATTGACTTAGGGGGAAGTTGTAGTAGGCAAGAAAAGGGTTAAATAATTTAAAGAAAAGGGATATAGGTAGTGATTGGTGGAGCAGAGGGTGGGGCAGTGCAGGTTGGCGGGCAGTATTTAAGGGAGTTAGGGGCGGAGTTAGTCAATTGACCAGGAGATAGGTTGTAAGTTGGTCATCATGTCCGATTTAGAAGAACTGATGGCGGCGGTTAGGGCTGCGGCAGTGGAGCATGGAGCGGGATGGTTACAGCAGTCTCTACAGGCTGCTCTTCATAGGCCAGTGGCACCCCCAGTATTTAATCCTTTGAGGGCAAGCGCTCGGAGGTCGTTGCCACCGATGCTCTTGAGTCCAGAAATGAGTCCAGAAATGACCCCTAAGGTCCAGTGCAGGCTTCAGAGCCCCAGCAGGGACCATCCGGTGCGTCGGGTGGCAAATTCTGCATCGGTCCGCCGCCGCAGCGGGAGGAATCTGGCACAGCGTCAGGGATCAGCAAGTGAGGGGCAGGGGAGTTCCCGGGCCGGCTCTCCCAGAGAGCGTGGGGGGTCTGTGCAGGAGACGGTGTTCCTCCAGCAGGAGAATCGGAGCCGGTGGGCGAGTCACAGGACAGGGCATACCTGTGAGTGGGACCGCAGGCAGCAGGGGGTTCCCTCTTTGAGCCAAGGAGCGGCTTTTCCAGGCGAGAGCCATAACATCAGGAGGAGCAGGGAGAGGAGGAGAGCGCTGCTGCCTAGTAGTGATGGCCGGCAGCTTTCTACAGGAGCCGGAGAGAGTGTAACAGGGGAAGCTAGTCCCCCTCTGCTAGTTAGTGCGGCTAGAGATTGCAGGGAGCCAAATGAAGTAAGGAGCCAGTCTGCTGCAAGGAGTACTAGGAGTGTACACAAGAGGGCGCCCACACACCAGGTCTGTTTGGCTTGTGCTGGTTCAGCTTTTTCAGATGATGAAGGGTTGGATAATGCCTTGTCTGAGGATGCTGGCCCTGCCCCTTCTGGATCGCAGGAGAAGGAGGGGTTCCTCAGGCTGCCAGATCTGTTGAGGAAGGAGAATGGAGTCAAGATGCATGGGAAGCCCAGGAGAGGTTGGACGACACAGCGTCGTCACGCACCTGTCCTATTCCTGCGGATACATCTACTCCGGTGGCCCAAGAAAGATCTGCGTGACAAAGTCCAGCGGCTGCTGAGAGGCCTTCTGAGGGACGGCCTGGTTACTGGACGTCAGGGGTTCAGCGTGTGGGTCCGTTGGGGTCAGGGGAGAGTAATGCAGGAGTAACTGGGGTTAAGAATGCGGGAGGGATGGCACAGGAGTTGTTGGTGGGGTTGTTGGTGTCGTGCTTGGGGTCTAGTTCAGGGGTTTCTATGGCTATGGCGTGGGTGCCAGTGCTTGCAACATTAAGGGAGATTCAGGGTTCAGGTGGAAGGAGGCCGGAGTTGGTAGCAGATGGGCCTGAGGTCAGGTCCGGGTGTGGTAGCAGGGGGTAGCAAAAAAGTTGCAGTGGTTAAAGATGTAAGGTTGGCGGACGCAGCGAAAGGGGAAGTTTATGTGTGCTTTGAAGGGCCCCTGGGGGAATATTTGAAGCAGGAGGTCAGGGAAAAGATTTGGAAGGGAGAATATGTAGAAATATTTTCATTGCTTCCGCTGGAGAAGTTTAATTTAGATAGGGTAAAACCAGACGAGAGCAATAAGGAAGAGGAGGAAAGGCGGCGTTACAGTTTGATACCTCGTACGTTTATAAATTGGATGCAAGCATTTGCGATTTTGGCTAGGGTGGTGGGGGAAAAGTTCCCGGAACAGTGCTCTGCATTGGTTTGCTATATGGACGCCATTGGAGAGGCTGCAGAAGGCGGTGCAGCCTAGTATCATATGGGATCACATAGACATCAGTCTTTGGATGAGTTTGATGGCTGCTCCAAAGGCAGGGATGCATCCCTTTTGCGGGGGGCTGGGGGAGCCTTGGACTCGTCAGCAGGTGGTAGGAAAGGGTGTTGTTGGCAACACGAATGCTCTGGATGTGGGGGGGCGCATAGTTTGTCCTGTTGTTTCAAGCGAGGTAGGGGTAGGGGATTTGAGGCTTTGCAGAAGAGGAACGACACTGGTGAAAGTGGACGCAATGTTGCCATTCCTAAAGAGGTACCCAAATAGAGAAGCGGCTGAATTGTTGCGCTCGGGTTTTACGGAGGAGTTTCGGATTCCTTGCGAGTCGGTTGGATCTAAGGCGGTTGTTAGGAACTTGATTTTAGCATTGACTAGGCCAGAGGTGGTGAAGCAAAAGATAGAGAAAGAATTGAGAGCGGGTCGCATAGCGGGGCCTTTTTCTGTGCCTCATTTGCCAGGGTTGAGGATGTCTCCCTTTGGTTTGGTTCCTAAAAAGGAGCCAAGCAAATTCCGGCTCATTCACCATCTCTCTTACCCGGCTGGGAGTTCAGTCAATGATGGGATTGAGCGAGAGTTATGTTCAGTTTCGTTTTGATGCGGCGGTGAGTTGGGTTCGGTGTTTTGGTCGGGGAGCTGTCACCGATGTTCGTTTGTGGCAGGTAGAAGAGGGATTCTGGGAGGCAAAACTATTTGGAAGAGTTGCATGACTCTTTGGGGCGTGCATCTTACGAGGTTTGGTGAGTTGAAGGATGGGAGCTCCTGTTTGGGGTAGAAGGCCTGCAGGGGCATGGTGTTTATGTTTGGTGCCCTTGGGTCGGTGAGTGCGGCCAAGGGTAAGGTTAAACTTCAACTGGAGGATTAATATGATGTGTTTGCCTTCCAGGATCCCTCATTATCAATGGGTTATGAAATTGGAACATTGTTCAGATACATGCAAGTTATGTAAAGAAAATGTTATGATGGTTAATCTGTTAATAAATGGGCCGGTACGGCCTTTTACACCAAAATAAGGTCTCCATGTGTTTGTTAATGGAGAAAGGGGTGAGGTGGTAAATGGCCATACTAATCTTCCATCCTAGTAAGTCAGTGCATTTGGACTCAGAAGTCTCGGCCGCCGGAGTGCCTAAAGCATGGCGTTGCCTAGGGAGCCCCACTCTGAATCCTCCACTACCGGCTTCTACAGGTCAGACTGGTCAGCCCTCTTTGTGGTCAGCCCTCTGGGAGGTCAGCTGCATCTTCAACTGGTGAGTCTTGGGCAGGGAAGTGAGCAGAGGGCCAGATTTTATCTGGGAATAGGACCGCTGTTGGTAGAGGAAGGTGGAGGATACAGCCTCTGCTTTTGGAGGGGGGGTCTGTCAGCAGTCCTGTGGTTAGCAACATGACTTTGGCTACGCGGCAGCCTGTTTCGGTGGGCCAGTGGCCATCTTTTTTTAGGGCAGGGAATATGCCGCAGCATAACGCTCATTGGAAGAAGTCTGTAGTGGTCCATAGCCCTTTAGGAGTTGGTGGGGGCTATGGGGCCTTCTGCTTCGGCTACTTCGGTGCTGCACCATAGTCATTCTGCTGCAGCTGGTGGGCAGCCATCTTAGGAGAGCCCATGACCATGGTCTTTTTTGGCTCGATGCCTCAGGACAAAGGGGCAGGTTTCCTGCATTCCTTTCTATAGAGGAAACAGAATGAAGTCAAGAGTCTTGGGGAGCCACCGGACAGTCTTAAGGATGTGTCGTCTGCCATCGACTGTTCTGCTGCTGCACGTTGTGCTGCCCCTGTGCCCCGATGGTGTCTACGACTGCAGGGAGTCTACCCCAGGGCTGGCTAGGTGAGATTGCATCCTTTCTGGCTGGGAGTCTGAGCAGGGGTTGTCTTGGATAGGTTTCTCTGTGTGTGGCACCTTCTAGTGTATGACACCTTCTAGGGCAAGGGTCGCGAACCTATGGCATCGGTTCCAGAGCCTAGTGTTGATCGCGAATATCCTAATCGCCAAATTTTATAGCGAATATCGGCACTTCGAGAATTTGTAAAGATCTAGAATATAGTGCTATAGCTTCGTAATCAAGAATATTCTAGATTTTTTTCATCAGTACCCATGACCCCTCACTGCTTCTTGCTTGTGGGCCAATGAGAAGTCTGCAATATCTTTGTCTGAGCTTAGCAACATCTCTAGCAACTAATAGGAAAGTTGCCTACCCCTTACTAGTGTTGATCGCGAATATTCTAATCGCAAATTTTTATCGCAAATATATTACATTGCCGATTTTCGCAATCAAGAAAAGAATTACTTAAGATCAAAAATTCTAGAATTTACGAATTTATGGCAAATACAAATTTTGCCTATGCTGCTCATCACTACCAGAGCCCTCTCTGTGGGCACCCGCACCCTGGAAAAAGTCTATGGTGTACCAGTATGTCTTAGACTTTTCCTGCCATTCATTAGCGCAGGGCGCACTATGAACAGCACAGGCAGCATATTGAATGTAGGCAGGCTATTATAGCCAGATAGAGTACATGGAAGATATACTATATTGGACTGCAGTATCAAGGTTAAACTATCGTGTTGGCACTTTGCGATAAATAAGTGGGTTTTGGGTTGCAGTTTGGGCACTAGGTCTCTAAATGGTTTGCCATCACTGTTCTAGGGGTTTAGGGTCCGCTGGGTTGGCACACAAGATTTTGTCAGGTACAGTATGTTCTTCCTTCTGTCTCTTCTGTGAATGGGGGTTTCCCTGAACAGATCTTTTTCGGGTACAGCAAAAGGCAGTGTTTGACTCTTCCTCGATCCTGTGGGCGTTCCTCTCCAGGCTCTGTGTCTTTCGGGTGATTTGATGTTCGTAATCCTTAGTCTTTTTTCTTCAAATAAATAAAGTCCAGTTAGTGTGGATTATAATAAATGATATCCCACTATGCAAGTCAATAAGTTGAGTGTTACTTTACTCATTCCTCAGTGATAATGGTTGCATAGAATGTTCGCTGCTTTTATATCCCTCCTTCCTGAGTTCCTTACAAAAAGTGGACTGGATTTCAGTTCAAAAACGCTTATAAATGAGGTTGCGGTATTTATGCGTTTTTTACTGCTTGATGCGTTTTTTGGTTTTACAGCCCATAATTGTACTGTATATCATAACTGATGGGTCATTTTCTATTAAAAATATTGCTTTCGCTGGATACAATAAAAATTACATCAAAATATGCCAAGAATAAAAGAATATGGTACAAATGCACAAAATCCAGAGTGAGTTGATCATTTTAGAACATGAGATATACACTTGTCTTCAACTTAAGTTGACTCAAATTATGTTGACTCAAATTGTGTAGAGTCGATAAGTGAGGGCCCTCCATCGAGGCAGAACCCCTGCGTCATTAAAGACCACATGGAGGTACTGCAGTAAACTATAATACCTGGAGGAAAATAACATCAAACATCCAGACATGTGGGTCGATGTAAGACATGCAGCGAATGTATAAAATATCAGAATGCGCTCTGAAGACGATGAGTTAATTCGTAACCTGACGCATGCGCACTGACAGCAGGAGAGAGCGAAACTGGAGTATAAGTGCCCAGACATGCGCAATTGATAGATTATGCATGCGATCAGCATAAAGTGTGCGCGCAAGCATGTAAGGCGCAGCCGAAAGGTTATTGGTCAGAAAAGAGTGGGACGGCCCACTCGTCAAGTGCTCCATGAGAAGTGAATAGTGATTGGCTGGCCAGCCGGACGTAAAAGTAAAATAGATACATACTAGCTAGCGCAACAGTGACGTGAGTAGGGAGGTTTTAAAAGCCTGTTCCCGCCCCCAACACATTCACTGCCCATACCCCTGAAGACGCCAAGGTATTTGGCGAAACATGTCGGGGGGCAGAGAGTAAATAATTTGTGTTTTAGCCAGCGTGAGCCATGCCAAGCAATTAAATTTGATATATGAATCAAGTAAACACTAGAGGAGCAGTCACTGTTCGGAGGCAGCGCACTGTGAAATTAACAGTGTGCACTAAACAAAGTACGGAAGATTCTAAGTGGCAACAGTGTAAATAGACACACAGTTATAACTGAAGGTCGCCCTCTAGTGGTATTACTTTAGTATAATATCCTAACTACAGACGGATGATAGCTAGTGACAGAGCAGGCACAGCTGATAATTTTAATTCAGTTCCAGTTAATTTTATTGACAAGTAATAAATGTTAAATTTTAGTATTAAAATAATACGTGTTAACCTAGAGACATTAATGGTCCAGTGACCAATTGTAAATAATTAGATTGTTATGTCTCAACACGTATTATAGGGTCAAATGTAAATAAAGGGCACCCACCCACAATTCAAAGGAAGCCAAAAATTTCAAAGATCAGCATTTAGCCCATTGGGCGACAGGCTTCCAAATTCAAATATACGTCTAGACTCTGCCCTTGACATCCTAGCAATATGGTCACCGCCCCTCCAATGTCGGTCAATTTGTTCCAATGCTGCAAAGGTTAGACGCATTGGATCTTTATTTTATTACATGACACGGAGGCTCCTATTGCTATCTCTTTCTTTACTAAATCATATAGCAGCAAAGAACAAATGTTTCAATCAAGATGATAACCATGGCAACCAACCCCTCCCCACTGTGCCAGTATAACAGTCCTGGGCTCTGTCAACTCCTCCTCTTTCTTTGCTGCTCCCCTCACAGATAAGTACTAGTTTTCTCCTTATATCTGTGGGTTGAGATATATACTGACAATTACGATTGTTTTACTGTTTTGTATATCTTTTGGGGTTAGCTTATCCCTCTTGTGCTTGGGGGGTCTCCCCCTCCGCTCTGGGGGTCGTTTTTCGTCCTTTCTAGGTGTTTTATCTGACTTTATTTGAGCTTTTTTCTGTTATTGGGTTTTCTAGTTTTTTCCTCCCATCTATACCTTCCCCCCCCCCCCTTTCATTCGCCCCTTCTTGGCGTTTTTCTTCTCTGGCTGTCCTGCCACTGTTGCTCCTACCTTGCCTGCGCCGTTTTTGCTCTCCTTCCGTCTCAGACGGCCGAGTTCTCGTGCGATTTCGGCAGCCATTTTATCTCGTCCCCTTCCTGCTGCGGCGTCTTTTCACGCTCCCCGCGCTTGCTCTCGCCGAGATCTCGCGGGAGCTCGCGGGATTTTGTCCGTTTCTTGCCATCAGAACACCGGAGCTTCTCTGTCCCTGCTCCTTTCTCTCTGTCTGCCTCCGGACCCTCGTTTTTCACTTTTGGCAGCATATAAGCCTCTCCCCTGTTTTCCCCTGTGCATTATCTTCTCTGGGGAGTTACTATTATTATTATTAGCGATTTTCAGTTGCTGGCTCATTAGACATTATGTCTAAGGACAACATGCACGGGAGTAGCCCTGTCCCTGAGGGTATGGATGTTATATCTCATGTCCAGGAGTCAAGCACCATGTCTACTGATGCGCAGTCCTTAGCGATACAACGCTCTGTGGCTGCTGCGATTCAGGCCGCTATGGGATCCATGTCCTCGGCCATTTCTAGCTCCATTTCTGAAGCCCTTATGGCTGGTCCTTCCTCCTCCAAACCTTTGGGGTCTTTACCACCTGAAAGTGTGTTACCAGCCTCCAGAACCAATACGACTGGTGGAGCTATAGCCACCCAAGATGACGCGCATCGTTCGCGCAAGAGAGCCTACGCCCGCCAGGCAGAAAAGGCGAGGCAATGGAAATGCGCCAGAGCGCAGCATGAGAGTGGTTCGTGTTCCGAACTCGATTCTGATGAGGAGGATCCATTGGATTCGGACCTGCTGGGTCCGTCCTCGGCATCTGCTGCACCACCTACTGCATCCATTGAGGTTCCTCTGGAATCCTCTGCAATTTTGGATCCTGCGGGTTAACCCCTCTTTGACCCTGATGCACTCCATCATCCGAGGTCGGCGGAGTGGCTCCCGTCCTCGCATGTAGCCAAATATCTAGAGGCCCGTGTGCGCCAACCACTTTCTAAGGAGGCGCGTAATAAGCTTAAGGCTGAATGCCCCAGACCTATTATCCCTAACAAGGTCTGTGAGACGCCCGTGGTAGACCCTAAGATGTGTCAGTTTCTATCAAAGTCGGGCTGGAACCCTAGGAAGGGCCTTGAATCGGCCTTAAAGTCCTGTCAGGACAAATTATTGGACCTTTTGGGCCCACTGCCAAAAATTTTTGAACTGGCAGAGTCAGCCAGAACCCAGAATACTCTGGTGGATCCGGAGGAGCTCTGGGGATGGGTACAACGTGCCGTGTGTATCACGGGCAACGTCAATACTTCGCTCTCGATTGAGAGACGAAAAGCAATTCTCTTTAAAATTGAGCCTAAGCTCTCCAATTTAGCCCTGACGGAGGCAGGCAAAGAGGCCCAAGGGTTGCTATTTGGAGATTCCTTCATAAAGGATCTGTCCCGGTTTGTAGGAGCCTTCACTGCCCTTGATAAGGCTCAGACGTCAATGAAACGAGTCTTCCAGGGACGGGTCTCTATCAGGGCCGGCAGCTCTAGGGGCCGCCTGTCCGGCCGTTCGTCCTACCAGACCCGTGGATCGGGTAGAGGCTCCTTCTCCTATCGACCCTCCAACCAGGAGTTCCGACAGCCGCCCGCCTTCTTCCCCACCAGTGGATCTTCATGGCGTTCACGTGGAGCCAGAGGTTCATCATCCAGACGCCCTTTCGGTAAGTCGAATACCAGTGTCTTCTTTAATTCCTTGGGTGGGGGGCAGGCTCCGTCTTTTTTCCCATGTCTGGTCAATCATCACTGCCAACCCATGGGTTCTTTCTACCGTCCAAGGGTTTCACATAGAGCTGGTTTGCTCCCATGTCCAGATCCCTCCCCCACATCCTGTAGTTCTCCCATCCTCATCGCGCCTGCTATTACATCAGGAGTTGACAGCGCTATGTCAGAAAGGCGCCATAGAGCGGGCTCCCTCTTCCTCAGAGGGTATCATAAGCAGTATGTTCCTTGTGGCCAAAAAAGGAGGCCAGATGCGACCCGTGATCAACCTCCGGGCACTAAACGCCTTCGTGCAATATCGGCACTTCAAGATGGAGGGCATCCACCTCCTCAGGGATTTGCTCCTCCATGGGGATTGGATGGTCAAACTAGACCTGAAATATGCCTACCTGACGGTACCGGTGGCCGAGTCATCCAGGGATCTCCTTCGTTTCCTCTGGGACTCGGAGGTGTGGAGGTTCACATGTCTACCCTTCAGGCTCTCTTCTGCCCCTTGGTGCTTCACCAAGCTTCTGTGACCAGTCATATCCTGTCTCCGCAGTCTGGGGATTCGCCTATTTATCTGGACGATATCCTCATCATGGCCCAGAGCCCTTCAGTCCTTCTTACGCATCTACAGTGGTCCATGGATCTGTTGTCTCGGCTGGGGTTCCTCCTCAAGCTGGAGAAGTCGTCTCTTACTCCGGCCCAGTCCATAGAATTCTTGGGCTTCACTATCGATTCTTTCATGGAGTCTCTCAGCCTCCCACCCTCCAAGGTTCGTGCCATCCGCAAGGAGCTTCTTCACACCCTCTCCCTTCCGCGGGTTTCCCTGCGACACCTGGCCCGCATCATAGGCCTCCTCTCCTCGTCCATCCAGGCAGTGTTCCCAGCTCCCCTGCATTATTGAGGCATGCAGCGCCTCAAGATTGCCCACCTTCAGTCGGGGGCATCTTACACGGATTTGATCACCTTGGACGAGGACACCAGAGACGAATTGACGTGGTGGATCCACAACTTGGAGGTGTGGAACGGGAAAGCGATTTTTGGCCGGATTTCACGATAGAGTCGGATGCCAGCCTTCTGGGCTGGGGAGCTTACTGCAACGGTGTGACTACCGGGGGTCGCTGGTCAGAAGAGGAGTCTGGTCTTCACATCAACGCCTTGGAGCTGCTAGCGGGTTCATTTGCAGTTCGCAGTTTTGCGAATGGCTTAGCCAAGGCTTGTATCAGACTGCGGATGGACAACATCTCTGCGGTTCGGTATGTCAATGCCATTGGGGGCACGCATTCTACGACTCTGTCCCATTTGGCTTGAGATTTCTGGATGTACTGCCTGGCCAGAGAGATCACTGTGACGGCTGAGTATCTACCGGGTCTCCACAATACCCATGCAGACTGGAGCTCGCGTTTTCGGTCGGACTCCGGCGATTGTAGATTAGACAGCACAGTGTTCTCATCCATATCTTCCCGTTGGGGTCCTTTCCGTTTAGACCTCTTCGCGTCCCGTTTGAACGCCCAACTTCCACGGTTTTACAGCTGGCGTCCGGATCCAGACGCGGAGGGGGTTGATGAGTTTCTACAGGATTAGACCGGCCACCTCTCTTACGCTTTCCCTCCATTTGCAATAATTCCCCGAGTTTTATCTCAGGTCCGGCGTCAGGGCGCAGATCTCATACTCGTAGTCCCGTTCTGGACCACCCAGTCGTGGTTTCCTCAGCTTCTGGAGTGCCTTATCCGATGCCCTCTACTTCTTCCGGTCTTCCCGGACCTCTTATTGGATCCAGCAGGTCTGGGGCACCCTCTCGTCCTCGAACACTCCCTTCAGCTCCTGGCGTGCAGAAATTCAGGGAACCCTGGGACATTGCTGGAATTTTGGAGTCAGCTAGACGCCTATTGGACGAGGCTTGGGCTCCAGGGACCAGACGATCTTATCGGTCAGCCTGGAGATCTTGGGCTGATTGGTGCCTAGCTAGGCACCTGGATCCCGTTTCAGCTCCTGTAGCTGATGTTCTCCAGTTTCTTACTTCGCTTTTTGAGGAGGGTAAGGCTTACCGTACAATCAACTTATACCGTTCTGCCATTTCCGCATTTCACTAGGGGTTTGGGGGGTGTCCGGCCGGTCAGCACCCTCTAGTTTGCAGGCTTCTCAGAGGTTCCCGCCTTTCTCGTCCTCCCAGACCTCGTTTCTCCTCTACATGGGATGTCTCCTCTGTGCTATCCTTGTTCTCCTCGTGGCCATCTAATGCAGACCTTTCTATTCGCCAGCTTTCGGACAGTTGGTCTCTTTATTTTGCTTAATCTCTTGCAAGAGAGTATCAGATGTCCACGATTTGGATCATGACGCTCGCTCGTTTACTCCAGATGGTGTCGTGTTTAACATCACGCGACGCACCAAGACCAATAATCGGACTGTTTCTTATCCCAGTTTCTCGTGTTCCACTAGGTAAAGGTGGGCACTACACAAGGGTTAATGCGTTTATTGCATTCACTGTCATGTGTATGCATTTTCCCTGTGTTAACTGGGTGTTAGGCCTGTCAGGGTGCAGTTTAGCCTCCCAGACGCTAGAGGGAGCTAGAGAGCCCTAGTTATATATAGGACGGCCCAGACAGGGGAGAGTTAGTGTATTTCAGGGGACTAGAGGAGTCACCTAGTCAGCCTGAAGCTCCTGAGGCTAAGTATAGCTCAGTTGAGATACCCCAGTAGTAGGAGAGCACCTTCTGGGAGAAACCTGCAGTCACCTTTCCAATCCAGCAGTGAAGACAGCTAGGAAAACAAAGGTATTGTAACCTTAAGCAAGTGCCAATACTGGAGGAAGGATTCTATATACCAAGGATTTAAGCCAGCAATTAGGCATCCGGGCCTTGGGATCCAGCCAGCTAGAATAGCTGTGGGGATAGAGCAGCATTGTACTGCAAAGCATTAACTGTATACCCTCCAAGTATCTTGCAAGATTAAAACCTGCTGTGCTAACAAGTAAACCTGCTGTGCATATGTACTGTAAAGGACTGCATTATACACCACTGCAACTGATTGTATAAAGTTGGATTGTTTCCTGAAGTAAAGCAACGTTTGGTTTACCAACTGTGTACTCCATTAATCCTCCTGCAAACCGGTGTGCCACCGTTACAGGCACTGGCGTCACGATTCTTAAAGGGACCTTACCTAAGGCACTCAAAATACCTGCAACATCCAGGGCACCTCACACACCATCAGGCCTGGTCCCTATTTACAGAGTGTGCCCCAGAGGAACTAGTGTCTACCTCTCCTTCACTGTCGCATGCCTTCCCAGGGTTCTCCTCAGAAAAGTGAGTAACCCTCGATTGCCCATACCGTGACCTCACTGTCGCTAATACCCTGCGTGCTGCATAAATTGGCGTCACGAACAGGATACGATCATTCCTGCGCCATTGCGGATACAAAAACTGTGTGCTGTTATTTGCCTTAAAGTGACCAAGCCCTAATTGCTTTATTGAAAATTGCTGGGCCAAAGAGAACTGTAATAAGTTGCGGTGTGAAGATAATATTGTATGGACTGTTTGCTGCTTATTTAAGCCACCGCTTGTTGTCAGTGAATCGACAGCGATTTTGCTCAAAGATGGCCGCCTAACCTGATTGGATTAAAAGTGCGCCTTGTGGGACCTGTTTGGTGCGACAAAAAGGACTTTGGCGCGAAAAAGGAACAAGGTGGAGTCATCGTCCAGCCAACAAGGAGGAAGAACGCCGCCCTGTCTGGAAGAAAAGGTGCCGCCTACCTCAGTCCCGGAGCTGCGAGAGGCCGCGCCCACCTGCTGACGCTGTACGCAGGACTCTCAACGCACGTAGCCACGCATCTCGCGAGATCTGGAGCGAGCATCACCGGAGTAAGTACAGACTTTAATCTTTTGCTGGCTCCTTCCGATTACCTTACCGGAACATTCCCGACCCCTGCCAGGGCACCGGAGAGGGTCCCTATTAGTGACCAAAGACTTTACTTGAAAAAAGTTATTACATTGCCGCTCCGGTCCGCTCCGCTACATTTAAAGGGCCATACCCGCCTATTAACGCCATGTCCGCACCTGAGGAAATCGGGCAGGCGGCCCCAGTCGTGCCTTCTGAAGTACCCACAGCCGACTCTAGGGCCCCTGCCGCCGCGGCACCGCCAAGCCTGATGCCGCTAACCATGCCATATTATTTTGGGGCCCCCTGGTTCCCACGTTATTCAGGGGAAGCCCACAAGTTAAAGGACTTTAGGGAGCAGATACTGGCCTTGTTCCGGCTTTATCCCATAACTGCCGAACAACAAATGGAGATCCTCCTAGCTCAGTTAGAAGGGGCCGCCCGCAGGGAAGTCATGTCATGGCCCCGTTCTGAGAAGAGTAGCCTGGAACAGATTTTTGATCGCTTGGGCACCATATTTGAGGCCAGAACGGTGTCAGAAGTTAAAATGCGTTTCTTCAGCAGAAAGCAGCAGCCTGGAGAGTCGCTCCGCGATTTTGCCCTGTCCTTACAAGAGACACTGAGAGCTGTAGTCCAAGTGGATCCCAAAGAAGCTGAGGACCAGGACCGGACTCTTAGAGAGCAGTTCATTGCGGGCATAAGTACTAAGCATTTAAAGGGTCAGCTACGGATGTTGTCAGCTCAACACCCCCACTGTACATTTTTGGATTTTAAGGAATTGGCCATCAGTATACTAGGCCAGAACCCTGTTCCAGGGCCAGCAGCCTTCCCTGAACCTCAGGCTTGTCAGCCAAAGACTGTTAATGTGGGGCCTGCAGGAGTCAGTCAGGCGACCCAGGCTCCAGTCACAGATGTAGTGGCAGCACTAATGGAGCAAGTGAACCATCTTACTCTAAGCTTAGAGAAGGTGTGTAAGAAAATAGAGGAGTGGGAGAGACCATTGTTACTGGAAGATGAAGGCCCTTTTCCTCCAAGGCTCCCACTTGCCTATAGGGATGTCTATCCAAAAGAACCTGATAGGCGACCGAGTTACCGGCCCAGAAGTAGAAAGCAGCCTGTCTGCCACCATTGTAAGAAATATGGACATACTGAATCAATGTGCTGGACGTTAAACGGGCAACCCCTGAGGCAGAGGACCGCCCCTTCAGGAGGTAAAACAGTAGGTCCAAAGGATCCAAGCTGGATGCCTAAGTATGTAGGATCCCGTCCAAAGATTAATATATGTATCAACGGGATACCCTTTGAAGCCCTGTTGGACACTGGGTCACAGGTCACCACCATTCAACGGCCTGCCTTTGACAAGTTCTGGGATCCAAGTCTCCTCACCCGGCCACCAGAGTCCTGGCTAGATATCATTGCCAGCAACGGTAAGCCAGTGAAAGTCCATGGGTATTGGGAACCTACCCTTCAGGTGGGAGAAGCCACCCTGCCACAGCAAGGCGTGATTGTGGTACAAGCAGGAGATAAAGGAGGACACCCTGTGATCTTAGGGACTAACGTTCTAAAAAATTGTTACTCCGAAGTGCTTGACGCATTGAATCGAACTATATCTTCAGCCTCACCTGCTTCCAGAAGAGTTATTCAAAGACTATTAGTGTGCTGTGTGCTCAACAAAGGTTCGCCAACAAAAAAGGAGAAATTTGTACTGTCCGGATCCGGGATAACCGGACGGTAATTCTGCCTCCAAATTCCCAGATCATCCTGTGGTGCCGTGCTGTGTTAGGGATCCAGGGCCAGGACTATCAAGCCCTAGTGGAACCTATTCCCAGTGAGAATCATCCCTTCATACGGACAGCCAAGAGCCTGGTGACCGTGTCTCAAGGTAAAGTGCCTGTCCGTTTAATTAACTTTGGTGATCATCCCGTTACTCTCCTTAAACACTGCCCCGTTGCTCAGCTTTTTCAGGTGTCTTTCCAGGATATGATCTGTCTGCCTGCCACGGAGGCGTTCCAGACCACACAGAGCAGCAGCCTCCCTACGACAGCCTGGTGGAAAGAACTACATGTGGGGAACGAATCCACCCCAAAGGAGCAAATAGAGGGAGTCCTGAAGCTGGTGAAGGAGCACCACCAGGCTTTCAGCAAGCACTCCACGGACTACGGAGAGGTCAGTGTAATCAAACACACTATACCCACTGGCTCTCATCCTCCTATTAAGGAGAGATACAGACCCATACCACCTACTACCTATCAGTCTGTGAAAGAGATGATACAAGAGATGAAAGACTCTAATTAATCCGGGACAGTCATAGTCCCTGGGCTGCGCCCCTAGTTCTTGTCCGAAAAAAAGATGGCAGCATAAGGTTCTGCGTGGATTACAGAAAAATTAATCAAATCACCCACAAAGATGCATATCCATTGCCACGCATTGAGGAATCCTTGACTGCCTTGGGGTCATCAGCCTATTTCTCCACCTTGGACTTAACCAGTGGGTACTGGCAGGTACCCATGGCCCCAGAAGATCGAGAAAAGACTGCTTTCACTACACCTATGGGCCTGTTTGAATTCAATTATATGCCATTTGGACTGTGTAACGCTCCAGGAATGTTCCAGAGGCTGATGGAACGTTGTTTAGGCCATAGGAATTTTGAGACTGTACTATTATACCTGGATGACGTCATTATATACTCCAAGATGTATGAGGACCATTTAAAACACCTGGGTGAAGTGTTTCAAGTTCTTACTAAATATGGTCTCAAAATCAAGCCATCCAAGTGCCACCTGCTGAAACCAGCGGTCAAATACCTCGGGCACGTTGTCAGTGCCGAAGGAGTACATCCTGATCCTGATAAACGTGCTGCTGTCCGCAACTGGCCTACTCCTACCACCGTGAAAGAGGTGAGAAGCTTTCTCAGTTTTGCAGGGTATTACAGGCGTTTCATCCCGCATTTCGCACAAATTGCGGATCCCATCCAGGAACTCCTGAGGGGGCATCCAAAGAAGAGCCCAAAAACTCCTATTCCTGTTGAATGGAATGAAGAACGGGAAATTGCTTTTCAACTCCTAAAGAAGAAGTTGACTGAACCCCCTGTCCTGGGTTACACAGATTATCAGAAGCCGTTCCACCTCTACACAGATGTCTGTAAAAGCGGCCTGGGGGCCGTGTTGGCTCAAGTGCAAAGAGAGGGTAATTGCCTATGCCAGCAGATCTCTGAAGGGAGCTGAAAAGAAAGACCAGAACTACAGTTCCTTCAAGCTGGAGTTTCTTGCCTTAGTGTGGGCTGTGACCGAAAAGTTTAAAGACTATCTCGCTGCCACACCATTTGTTGCCTTCAAGGACAATAATCCCCTGGCACATCTGAATACAGCCAAATTAGGGGCACTGGAGCAAACATGGGCCTCCCGCCTTGCTAACTACGACTTCACTGTGAAATACCGGGCAGGCCGCTCCAACGATAACGCTGAAGCTCTGTCGCGGCTTACCACTACAGAGGCCCCAGATGAACCAAAAGATGCCTGGGAAGAAGTGGAAATGCCAGCGTTCTACAATAAATTTGCCTAGCAGGATAATATCCGTACTGAAGACCTCCCTGCTGCTGATCCTCCCTCATCAGACGGTCCTGAGCCTAGAGGCGATCAAGAAAGGTGGATTAAGCTCCAGTCCGAAAGTAGAGTCCTCGGTGAACTGTTCGACTTCCTTACCAGTGGGAAAATCCCTGAGAGAATCCGCAGGAAGAGTGCAGACCCAGAACTAGCGAGACTGTGGAGACATCGCCATCAACTATTCCTTCGAAGAGGCCTGTTGCCTAAGAAGGAGTCTGGATCCAGTGTCCTGTGATAGAGTATACCAAATTCTCATACCACGTTGAGATGCCAGCCTGGTGCTGGATATGTATCACAACCAGTCCGGACACTTCGGTGTGCAGAAGACCGAGGCCACCATTCGCAGAAGATTCTATTGGATTGGGATGAGAGAAGATATTGAGAAATGGAGAATGCCGAGAATGCACTGCCTGTGCTGTGGGGCGAACTGAATGCCATGACCAGAGGGAGCCTCTCCATCCTATCGTAAGTAAAACTCCTTTAGAACTTGTTGCTATTGACCATGTGAAGCTTGAGCCGAGTCGCTCAGGGTATACTTATGCCATGACTAATATTGATCGCTTCACCAAGTTTGTCGTAGCAGTGCCTGTGAAAGACCTGACAGCTAAGACTACAGCAGAGGCATTCTGGAAGCATTTCCTGCTGCCCTACGGCTGCCCAGAAAGGATCCTCACCGACCAAGGGTCTGCGTTTGAGTCACAGCTGTTTCAAGAGATGTGCCTGCTGCATAATTGCCAGAAAGTCCGGACCACCGCCTATCATCCGCAAGGTAACGGACTCTGTGAAAAAATGAATAAGACTCTCATTGAAATGCTGAGAGCAGTACCCCCTGAGACGAGGGGTGATTGGCCTACTCTGTTGCCGCAGCTCATGTATACTTATAACAACACCATTCATTGTTCCACCGGTTACACCCCGTTCTGTTTGATGTTTGGCCGACAAGGGAGGTTGCCTGCGGATCACTCCCTGGGTGTGCAAGTGCCGGATGTGATTAACCCACTGCCAAGGACTGAGTGGGTAGTGGAGCACCAAAGACGTCTCCTCAATGCTAAGGAGATCGTTCAGGAACGCATGGAGAATGTACGAGAACGGCAACAAAAAGACTATGACCAGGCTGCCCATGCGGAACCCCTAGCTCTTGGAGACAAGGTATGGTTGAAAAACAACCACCGGACCAGCAAGTTGGACAGTAAATTGGAAAGAATTCCCTATGTTATTTCTGCCATCCATAATGCTGAAGCACATATTTACCAAGTCTCCAGAGAAGGTAAAGGTTCTCAAATTGTTCATAGGAATCGTCTAAAGCCTTGAATAGAAGGAGAACCGGCGGCAGAGGATATGGAGCCTGAGTCTTTTGCAACGGAATTGCCGGCTCCACCTGTGGACCCTATGCAGGCTGTGGAGAACTTAATCTATGACAAAGAACCGCTCCACTGGTTTCTCACACCCTGGTTTAACTTAATGGTCCCAGCTCCAGTTCCTGTTAGCCCTCAGCCTCAGGACACCTTGCCCCAGAGAGCTCCTGAAGTAGCTCCAGAGGCGGTGGGCTCCTCTGACCTTCCTGAGTCCAGGCAGGAAGAACCCCTGCCAGTAAGGAGGTCCACCCTTTCTACCAGGGGGCTCCCACCTGTGAGGTTTGGAGACTACATTATGGACCCAGGTAGCCCCTCATGGGAAACCCCTGTTTAACCCTTTGCAAGCCTGGGTACGGACTCATGTGATCCTTTGAGCCTCCAAGGACTTATGTTTGTTTGCATTTTTATGAACTATTTGCATTTAAAGTTTTATAATGGACTATCCTGGTATTATTAATACGCTGCACCAGGTCAGCGCCCCTGTTCCCTTACATTATCCTGAGAAAAGAGAACGACGCCCCTTTTCACCACTCCATTCAGTGACACTGTTTGTCATTTTTATATTGCTAATGTGGTGATTGCTGTGTATGCCTGTTCTCCATTTTGTCTTTCAGGCTGCAGTTTCCAGATGGGCGGACCCCTCATGTTGCGCCGAGGACGGGCAACGTCATAGCGTGGGGGTATGTAGTGTCCCACTAGGTAAAGATGGGCACTACACAAGGGTTAATGCGTTTATTGCATTTACTGTCATGTGTATGCATTTTCCCTGTGTTAACTGGGTGTTAGGCCTGTCAGGGTGCAGTTTAGCCTCCCAGACGCTAGAGGGAGCTAGAGAGCCCTAGTTATATATAGGACGGCCCAGACAGGGGAGAGTTAGTGTATTCCAGGGGACTAGAGGAGTAATCTAGTCAGCCTGAAGCTCCTGAGGCTAAGTATAGCTCAGTTGAGATACCCCAGTAGTAGGAGAGCACCTCCTGGGAGAAACCTGCAGTCACCTTTCCAATCCAGCAGTGAAGACAGCTAGGAAAACAAAGGTATTGTAACCTTAAGCAAGCGCCAATACTGGAGGAAGGATTCTTTATACCAAGGATTTAAGCCAGCAATTAGGCATCCGGGCCTTGGGATCCAGTCAGCTAGAATAGCTGTGGGGATAGAGCAGCATTGTACTGCAAAGCATTAACTGTATACCCTCCAAGTATCTTGCAAGATTGAAACCTGCTGTGCTAACAAGTAAACCTGCTGTGCATATGTACTGTAAAGGACTGCATTATACACCACTGCAACTGATTGTATAAAGTTGGATTGTTTCCTGAAGTAAAGCAGCATTTGGTTTACCAACTGTGTACTCCATTAATCCTCCTGCAAACCGGTGTGCCACCGTTACAGGCACTGGTGTCACGATTCTTAAAGGGACCTTACCTAAGGCACTCAAAATACCTGCAACATCCAGGGCACCTCACACACCATCAGGCCTGGTCCCTATCTACAGAGTGTGCCCCAGAGGAACTAGTGTCTACCTCTCCTTCACTGCCCAGGGTTCTCCTCAGAAAAGTGAGTAACCCTCGATTGCCCATACCGTGACCTCACTGTCGCTAATACCCTGCAGGTCTGGCGTGCTGCACCTGTCTCCGGAAATATGAGGCTCGTATGGACCCTCATCGCTCCCCTTCTTGTCCTGAGCTTTTTCTGTCATACCGGCGCCCTTTCCGTCCTGTCACCACGGTCACTCTGGCCCGTTGGGTAAAGTGGATTATGTCCTTGGCAGGAGTGGATACTGCGATTTTCACAGCTAATTCCGCTAGAGGGGCTTCAGCGACCTACAGAGCTAGGTAGTTGTTTAATACTAGGGAACAGCAATTGCACCCGCAACTACTCCAATATTCACAGCTTCTGTCAATTGTCTGTTACCTGCTGTATATGGTCACATTATCCCCCATTGTGATTCTCCACATTGTAGAGCCCTTTTGTGGCCCAGTCTCCATGTTCTGTCCCTTTTGAGTCTCACCTGTAATGATCATGTGATTTATATTGAATAAAATGAGATTTTTTCACCTTGTTAAATCCTTGCTCTTTTTTTGTACAAGTCATGATTTTATTAAAGACACGGAGGCGAGTATTGCCCCTCCCTTATTTTGCCCCCCCTAGAGTTTGGGATGTGGATTACTATTGGTCTCTATTAGATTTAGTTTTGCGTTCACTTGTTATTTTACTGTATGTACGCTACAATGGACTACTGAGAATTGTTTTAATTCATTACTAGGACGTTTTCTACCTTTTGTCTTGTTTTTATTTTCATAGGATGAATATGCCGTTTTCCAACTGCTGATTGCGTTTGAGTCTCCTGTTTCATTCTTCCGTTGAAGAGTCGTGTTCGGTTGCGGTTGTATTTCAGTTTCGGTGGCTGGAGTGTTTTTGTTCTCACACTCAGAGTTCCAGAAGACTATCATCACTAAAGAAAGAGGAGGAGTTGACAGAGCCCAGGACTGTTATACTGGCACAGTGGGGAGGGGTTGGTTGCCATGGTTATCATCTTGATTGAAACGTTTGTTCTTTGCTGCTATATGATTTAGTAAAGAAAGAGATAGCAATACTCGCCTCCGTGTCTTTAATAAAATCATGACTTTACGTCACAAGATAGGAAAATCATGCAATTATGTATCATTTTAAAATGTCTAGATAGTGAGTGTTTCTCAAACCCATTCTTGATATTAGTTATATGTTCTGCTACTCTAGTCTTCAGAGCTCTTTTGGTCCTTCCAATATACTGCTTAGCACATGGGCATTGGATTATATATATCACATTGCAGGTACTACATGTAAGATTTTTTTTTATTTCAAATGAAAAATAATTTTGTGTTGAGGCTATTTTAGTTGTTTTTTTTAGGGAATGATGTGTTCCTACAATTGATACATCTTCCACATCTGTGGAAGCCCTTCATATTTAACCACTTCTGCATGGATCCCTCGTTTGTTCTAGAGTTTTTAATAGAAGGGGCTATTTTTAGTCCCAGATTTGAGGCTCTTGTATATACTATTTTTGGCGAATATGATATTAGAGATACTATGGTTTTGTCTTCTTGGATATAGTGCCAATGTTTATATATTATATATTCCATTTTTTTATATTGTATAATGAAGGGAAGGATTATACGAGGTGTTTTTTTTTTTTTTTTTTTTGGGGTTGTCTAGATTAGTTTGAAAGAAAGTTTTTCTATCCATTGTTTTTACTTTTTGTAAAGCATTGTCTAATATTTTTTCAGGGTAGTCTTTCGTTATAAATTCTTCTCTCATTTTCATGGCTTCCTCTTGAAATGTATCAGTCTTAGTGCAATTCCTCTTTATTCTACAGAATTGGCCTAGAGGGATATTTAACAACCACCTAGGCAAATGGCAACTAGAGAAACGAATAAAGCTGTTCTTCGCGACAGGTTTCTGATATGAGTTACAGATATAGTGGTCTCCATCTATTGTAATCTGTATATTTAAAAAATCTGTGCATTGGTTATTAATATTTGATGTAAAAAATAGATTAAAATTATTACTATTAATTTCATCTAAAAATGTCAATAAATCAGATTTCTCCCCTTTCCAGATAAAAATAACATTGTCTATATATCTTTGCCAGAGCACCAGGTCTGTCCCCAGCCTCAGACCAATAGTGTGTTGTTCCCAGGATGCCATGAATAGATTGGCATAGCTGGGGGCAAACCTGATGCCCATAACAGTCCCTCGTTTCTGGAGATAGTAGTCATTTTCAAAGTAAAAATAATTATGAGTTAATATAAAAAGTATCACATAAACCAAGAAGAAAGTGTGTTACCTTTAAAACATAACCTTTAATGATAAATAAAACACCCATATGTGAATAAGTGCAAGTGCAATTTAAATGAGCTGGGTATAACTTACCCCAATTGTGGTGGGTTCGTTGTGGTCTAATGAGGGGAGAGGATAGGGGGGGAAGGGGGCTGCTGGGTCTCTGCCCCAAACTGTGCACCCTAAATATAGAATCCCTATCCTGACCACCTCACACCTCCTATACAGTCCCTATATGCTTCCCTGAACAGAACAATGACTGCCCAGCTTTGTCCTGAAGGGGAAAGGATGAGGGGGGTAGGAGACCCTAAATCACAAACCCACCTTTACCAGGTGTTGTGTACCCAGGTCCCTGGGACACAACCACTCTAACAACGCTTGAATTAGAAAAAAACGTGCGTCCTGCATATCTAAGAACTGAGGCGTCACAGATCATGTGGACACCCATATTCAATGGTAAGAATAGATGCTGGACTCTACACTTAAAAGACACCATATGACAACCCGACGCGTTTCTCTGGTCTTGCCAGTTCATCAAGGGCCTTGACACATTGGTGTCAGCAACAAAAATGGACCATCCCTCCAGAGGAGGGGTTCAACACAAGCGTAACAAAAAAGTACACAGTAACCAGTGATGATAACTGTCTCGGTATTAATGTCAATTCACAACCGCCCAGTGTATTGGCGATATACAATTATGCCAGAACTACATAGGGCGATTTAAACAAGAAGATTACTTATCTTAAGAGAGACAGTCAGTGGACATGTTCCCAAGATTGCAGGCCTAGCGATATGTTTCCCGCTGGACCGGCAGCTGGACTCTGCGTATGGCAGCACCGCAAAATAACCTTCCAACTTATTAAGAAGAAGCTCATAGAACCACCAATATTTGGCTATCTGATGTGAATAAGAAAGACCTAGATGCTGTACTATCTCAAGTCCAAGCAAGAAAAGAGAGAGTCATCACATATGCTAGCCAATCCTTGAGAGGAACAGAACAAAATGACCAAAACGACATCTCTGTCAAATTGGAGTTCCTTGCCTTAGTGTGGTCTGTAACAGAAAAATTCAAGGACTACCTAGCAGGCTTCACCTTTCACAATCTGAACGGACAAAAATCTTCTTGATCATCTTAACACTGCTAGTCTAGGAGCCTTAGAGCAAAGGCAGGCCTCCAGGCTTGCAAACGTTGACTTCACAATCAACTACCATGCCTGGAAAATATAACTACAATGCCAACATCTTGTCTAGACTACCTACAAAAGAAGAATTTACCTATGCAGATGACTACTGGGAAGATCCAAGAGCCATCAATTCTCAACAAGAAGGGGCTAGACTGGCCATAGACTCTACAGTGAAACTTCCCAGTGGGCCGATGCCCAGGGGGTAGATTAAGCCCCTCTCATGGCTACCAGCCAAGTAAGTTATGACCTGACGCTTCCCTCCTGAATTCGTCAATTCGATTGTCATTCTGAGGCAACTGGATTAGGAGAATGGAACAAAGCATTTTGTGCTGGCCACCACAGACGGTCAGCTTCTGTGGAGGTATTTTGTGCTGCTTGGGCATTAATTTGTGATACACTGTGGTAATTGGTTCTGCTGGGGTGGTATTTTTTCCACAATATGGAATTGCTGGCCCTGCCTACTTGTGTTTCCCCCTGCCTTCTGTCAATTTGGACCCATTATGGGACCACTTTTTTTTTTTTTTCCAGGGCCACTTTAAGTTCCGAGTCTGCCCCTGTCAGCAACAGTTTAATCCTGAACCATCATTACAGAAAGGACTCTTAAAGAATGAGAGAAGAGTTTTTGGAGAATTATTAGACTACTTCCCAAGTGGAAGAACACCTGAAAGAATCAGAAGAAGAAGAGAAGATCCAGAATTGACTCGCCTATGACGACAAAGAAAACAATTGTTCCTTCAAAAGGGCCTACTGCCCAGGAGAATGATTGATCCTATCATTAACGAGACCATATATCAAGTAGTGGTAGCCTACAGAGATGCAAAAATGATCTTAGAGATGTACCACAGTGGATTGGGACATTTTGGTACTCAGAAGCTTGGGTGTGGATACTGGAGTGATTTGTGAGTCAACAAAAGAAGAGAGAGGAAGCATCTCCATGTACTGTAGTCTTCACAGTACTGAACTAAAGGTACAGAGACTTGCCAATCTCTGGATGATCTACAGAAAGGAACAAAGAGAGAAAGTGACAAGAAGGTTCTGAAATCTGCATGGCTGAGTCAGTAAGGCATCCTGATACTTAAACTATTTAGACTTTACTGCAGTGAGGGGAATACTGTTAAGACACTCTTCACACTTGGACACGACCGATTGTCTCTCTAAACTTTGTACACCTCAATTGACAATTATGTGCACAATTGAAAAATTGAGACAACTATAGATTTTGCAGGAAAAGACTTGAAAAAGATAAAGAGGAAAAAGTATGATAATTTCTATCCTTGCGCAAATCCATACAAAACCATCTGGGGTGTTTCACACTGTATACTGTGGGAACAGTTTTTTCTGTTGTTGGCACAGGGTGTGGTGTGGTCTGAGGGGTAGCCATTGTAATGCAGAAAGACTCGCTCCTTTCAGTTGGACTGCCTCACCCCAGTGGCGGATCCAGAGCCTGGTCTCGGGAGGGGCACTTTCAGATTTTTTTCTGTCCGCCGCCACAAAACAATGGTGCTTATAGAACAGACTACACAGTGTAGTGGTATACTGTATATTGTGTGGCACAGTGTAGGCTATATGTATATAACAAACATATTTGACATGAAAACTTACAATTACTTGACTTGGCCCTTGGGGATCTCGGACACCACTTCAACAATTTGGCCGGGGGCTCGGCGGAGCTGATGTGTTTTATCCTAATGAGAAAGATTTCATAATAAGGATTTGGAGAAGGGGCAGCAGAATAGCATAGCAGGGATAGGATGGTGCTGCTACTAGGGGGTCATACCATGGGGGAGTAATAAAGCCCACCATAATGCCCTCCCAGTAGAAATAATTCTCCTTATAATGTGACAGTTCAAAAAATACCCCCTTGTAATGCCCCCAGTTGAGCTAATGTCCCCATAGTGCCCCCATAATGTGCCAGTATAAATTACCCCTATATAGTGCCCCTAGTAAATTCCCCCATAGTGCTCCACACCCTCCTTCCTCCTAGTGCCCCCCATAATGTACCAGTATAAAATGCTCCAGTAGATGCCCTCAGTGTCCCCCATAATTTGCAAGTATAAAATACCCCTTCTTAGTGCCCCCCGTAGATGACCCCATAGTACTCCTCTCCCCCCTTCCCCATAGTACCCACCATAATGTGTCCCAGCATAAAATTGTACTGTACAGAGCACCCATATAAAATACCCCTTCTTTGTGGCCTCAGTAGATGCCCCTATAGTGCCCCCAATCATGTGCCAGTATTAACAGCCTCCCAATGTGCCAGTATTAACAGCCCCCATGTGCCAGTATTAATAACAGCCCCCCATGTGCCAGTATTAATAACAGCCCCCCATGTGCCAGTATTAATAACAGCCTCCCATGTGCCAGTATTAATAACAGCTCCCCTATGTGCCAGTATTAATAACAGCCCCCCATGTGCCAGTATTAATAACAGCCCCCCATGTGCCAGTATTAATAACAGCCCCCCATGTGCCAGCTTTAATAACAGCCCCCCCTGTGCCAGTATTAATAACAGCCCCCCTGTGCCAGCAATAACAGCCCCCCTGTGCCAGCAATAACAGCCCCCCTGTGCCAGCAATAACAGCCCCCATGTGCCAGCAATAACAGCCCCCATGTGCCAGCAATAACACCCCCCATGCCAGTAATAACAGTCCCCCCCGTGCCAGCAATAACAGCCCCCCCTGTGCCAGTAATAACAGCCCCCCCTGTGCCAGTAATAACAGCCCCCCCTCCCCCTGTGCCAGTAATAACAGCCCCCCCTTCCCACCTCGTGCCAGTAATAACAGCCCCCCCCAAGCCAGTAAAAGTATTGTATATATTAAAAAACAAAACAAAAACACTTATACTTACCTCCATGTCAGCGATGCGATGCAGGCCTCTTCCGGCCTGTGTCCCATGCTGTATGGCTCAGGCGGCCTAGTGCCAGCAGCCTTTCAGAGGAAGGGAAAGGGACACGCCTCTCCCTCACCAGCCGCAGAATGGACATCTGTATCGCTGTCCTGAAGACGGCGATACAGATGACTGGAGATGAGCGCTTCCACAATGGAAGCGCTCATCTCCCTGTGCCCCGCCACCGCCGCCAGCTCAGGGGGTCAATTACCCCGTTGCCCCCCCCCCCCCCCCTGGATCCGCCACTGCCTCACCCTTTCTTCTAACAGCCATTTCTACTTAGCAAGGTTTATAGTCTGATCTCTGCAGTTAATTAAACATTCAGTTACTTTTCACACAGGAAGTTACTAACTTCATACATTATTTACTTTTAAAACGAAAATACTCAGAGAAACCAATACTACAAGGTAATTTAAAAATATCAGGTTGCAGTTACAGCTAAGTCAGTCTTTTTTGGTCTGCTGTCGCTTGCTCTACATCAGGGGTGTCAAACTCAAATTCATCGGGGGCCGCATCAGCAGTTTGGTCACCCTCAAAGGGCCGGTTGTATCTGTAGGATGTATACGGTTGTATACTGTATGGGGGCAGGGGCCACAGGGTGACGTTATACTGTGCGGGGGCAGCCGCTTGGTGACATTATACTGTATGGGGCACTAGGGCAGCCCCAAGGTGACGTTATACTGTATGGGGGCCACAAGGAGACGTTATACTGTATGGGGGCAGCCACAAGGAGACGTTATACTGTATGGGGGCAACAGGGAGACATTATAGTTTATCAAGTGCCACGTGCAGTGCAGATTGCAGGCAAGGTCAGAGCCTCAGAAGACAGACAGCACAACCTTTATTTCTGACACCCCTGCAGATGAGCGTTCCTCCCGGAGCCTGTCCACATCGCAGCTCCCGGCCTGACCTGCAAGCGCTGACTGGGGTCACATAGCATTATACTGATTTATGATGCTATGTAACCCTTACAGTTCTGGAATGTGTTGGATAACACTGACATAATGCTGTCAGTGTTATCCAACACATTCCAGAACTGTAAGGGTTACATAGCATCATAAATCAGTATAATGCTATGTGACCCCAGTCAGCAGGCTCCGGGAGGAACGCTCATCTGCAGGGGGCCGTGGGGTCTCTCACTCCTCTTCTCCCATATTGGCCTGCAATTACTCAGTCTCTGGAGACGGTGTGCTGAATTACTGTGGGCTCCTGTGCTGGCAGGTGGGCGGAGACTTCGATACAGGAGCCGGGAGGAGCGGGGGCCGCCTGCAGGAAGTGATATGTACGGTACTCATATGCACGATGCAGGGGCAGGCTGACATAGATGTAGGAGCGGTCAGCTCGCGGCTAGCATATGACCGCTCCTATTACTGCCCAACCGACATGTCCCTGCTACTTGCCCGCACAGGGCTAAACAACTGTTCAAACTACTTGCCCGGCGCCCGGAACTGCATGTCCCGGGCGTTGGGCGATAGGAATTCTACACCCCTGAAAGTGGAGGTTTCCTGTGTAGAACGGCCGGCGCCGCTAGAGGGTAGACGTTCTCTGGCTTGTAGGCTGGTGCGCATGCGCTGAAGAGGCGGCTTTCTTGTGTCCAAAAAAAATAAAAAAGCGAGAATAAAAGGTGAAGGTTGGCGGCCGGCGGCGGCTACGCGGGCCACATGACAAGGTATGGCGGGCCTTGTGTTTGACACCCGTGCTCTACATTCTATTTAAGAGGTGGTTTACCTCATGGATACTGTGTGGCAATGTATCACCACAGGTTAGCAGGTGTGTTTTCAATCGTGAATTATTTGGTGTCCCTATAGGTCCTACGTATAGGAGTTTCTATTGTAAATAGATGACATGCATTCCTATATCCCTATGCGACAGACATCCATCATTCATTCACACATCTCACATGCTGGGAGATCAGGCAGTTTGCCTCCGAACATTTGCACAATATGTATTGAGCTAGACAATAATTGCGACCCTGCTAGTTGTGGAACTTGCCCTTTACTGCAACCTGTCTAAAAATTGTAGATTGTCACTACCCCACCCGACATGTTTCGCCGTGATGCGGCTTCATCAGGGGAGTTCGGGTAATAGCGTTACATGCTCTGTTTCGCCTTCCTAAATAAACTATCTATCCCCTCCCAAACTCTGGGTTCCACCAATCGAGTTGTGTTGCTGCGATTGACATGTGTATTAGCCCGTCCTGTGGGCTTCACCAGGATTGGCAGGCAGGGCCGTCTTTAATATTGATTGGACCCTGGGCAAAAATGTACTTGGGCCCCCTGGATCCCGCCTTCCCACACTCTAGCATGCAATCACGGCCTCTACCACAACACACACACAAAAAAATCCACACACCTGGTAGAGTACAGTGAATGACTGCAAATGCTTCCAGTTCTGAAGACTCCAGCGGCTCAGGATCAGTGCTCAGGGCTGGAAGTGGGCAACGCTCTGCAGTTCAGGAAGGAGACCGGGGGTCGGCTCACCCTAGCATTACAGTGCACTCCAGCATGCCACAGTATGCAGTATAGCACCCTATAGTATACAGCACCCCACAGTATACAGTAAAGTATCCTATAGTATGCAGCACCCCACAGTATGCAGTATAGCACCCCACACTATACAGTACCCTACAGTATACAGCACCCTACAGTATATAGTAGAGCAGTATAGCACCCCACAGTATACAGCGCCCCACAGTATACAGCACCCCACAGTATGCAGTATAGCACCCCACACTATACAGTACCTCAGAGTATACAGCACCCCACACTATACAGTATACAGCACCCTACAGTATATAGTAGAGCAGTATAGCACCGCACAGTATACAGCACCCCACAATATACAGCACCTCACAGTATACAGCACTCCACACTATACAGTAGAGCAGTATAGCACACCACAATATACAGCACCCCGCAGAATACAGCACCCCACAGTATACAGTAGAGCAGTATAGCACCCCACAGTATACAGTAGAGCAGTATAGCACACCACATTATACTGCCCCCCCACAGTATATAACACCCCACGGTATACAGCACCCCACAGTATGCAATAGAGCAGTATAGCACCCCACAGTATACAGCACCCCATAGTATACAGTAGAGCAGTATAGCACCCCACAGTATACAGCACCCCATAGTATGCAGTATAGCACACCACAGTATACATCACCCCACAGTATACAGCTCCCAACAGTATACAGTAGCTTACAGTATATTAGTATAACAGCCCCGTCACCTTTTCCTGATGTAATCTTCACAAAAAAAGCTCCACAGTTAAGGCAAAATTCTCCTGCAGCAACACTCCTGGTAGAAAGGACCTTTGATGACCTCATAGTCATGTGACCAGTAATATTGCTAGGTTACTGGTCACATGGTGATGATGTCATCTAAGGTCCTTTACCTAACAGAATCAAAGCTCTCAAAGTTCGCTGCCTGGAGTGACGGCAGGCATGGCAGCACCCCCCTGTGTAGCTGACAGCCTTACACCCAGGGCAGTGGCCAGCAGGGCTCAAAAGGCAGCCTTGGGCTCCCCAGAAGCAACTGGGCCCGGAGCAGCTGCCCCTTTTGCCCCTTGTTAAAGACGGCCCTGTTGGACGGTGGGTGGGGGGAGTGACATAAGCCGAGTGCTGCTCCTCTCCAGGGGCGGACTGACCGGTCGGGCACTTCGGACATGGTCCGAGGGCCCGGCCAGGATGGGGGCCCGCTGCAGAATAACATAACACCGGGCCCCGCTCACTGTATTTACTCATTCATATGTGAACAACTTGAAATCCTGCCGCCGCCTCCGCCAATAAGAAGAGAGATGGGAGGAGGAGGGGAGGGGCTGTGGCACCAATGAAGATAACTGATGTGTTAATACAAATGCAGGAGGCGGGTGCCGGAATCAAATAGCCGGCACCCGACCTCTATGACAGCGGCACCAGAGGGGTTAACTGCCACTGATCGCAGCCCCCTGTCATAGAGGTCGGGTGCCGGATATTTGATTCCGGAACCTGCCTCCTTTATTTGTATTAACATTGGTAGCGCAGTGCGCCCCCCCCCCAAACACCCCAGTATAATAAACATTGAGTGCGTCCCCCCCATTATAATAAACATTGAGTGCGCCCCCCCAGTATAATAAACATTGAGTGCGGCCCCCCCAGTATAATAAACATTGAGTGCGCCCCGCCCAGTATAATAAACATTGAGTGCGCCCCCCCAGTATAATAAACATTGAGTGCGCCCCCCAGTATAATAAACATTGAGTGCGGCCCCCCCCAGTATAATAAACATTGAGTGCGCCCCCCCAGTATAATAAACATTGAGTGCGCCCCACCAGTAAAATAAACATTGAGTGCGCCCCCCCCCCCAGTATAATAAACATTGAGTGCGCCCCCCCCCAGTATAATAAACATTGGTGGCGCAGTGGGAAGTGCCAATGAGGGTTAAAAAATAAATAAAAAATTAACTCACCTCCTCCAATTGATAGCGCAGCTGCCGGTCTCCTGTTCTTTCTTCAGGACCTGTGGTGACTTCACTGAGCTAATCACATGGTCCAATACCATCATATGATGTACCATGTGATGACCACAGTAATGTCACCACAGGTACTTTGACAGGTCCTAAAGAAAGAACAGGAGACCCGCATCTACGCAATCAATTGGAGGAGGTGAGTTAATTTTTAATTATTTTTTTAACCCTCATTGGCACTGCCCACTGCGCCACCAATGTTTATTATACTGGGGGGGGGCGCACTCGATGTTTATTATACTGGGGGGGCGCACGCAATGTTTATTATACTGGGGGGGCGACACACTCAATGTTTATTATAATGGGGGGGCGCACTCAATGTTTATTATACTGGGGGGGCGGCGCACTCAATGTTTATTATACTGGGGGGGACGCACTCAATGTTTATTATACTGGGGGGGCGCACTCAATGTTTATTATACTGGGGGGGCGCACTCAATGTTTATTATACTGGGGGGGCGGCGCACTCAATGTTTATTATACTGAGGGGGCGGCGCACTCAATGTTTATTATACTGGGGGGGCGGCACACTCAATGTTTACTATACTGGGGGGGGCGCACTCAATGTTTATTATACTGGGGGGGCGCACTCAATGCTTATTATACTGGGGGGGCGCACTCAATGTTTATTATACTGGGGGGCGCACTCAATGCTTATTATACTGGGGGGCGCACTCAATGTTTATTATACTGGGGGGGCGGCGCACTCAATGTTTATTATACTGGGGGGCGCACTCAATGTTTATTATACTGGGGGGGCGGCGCACTCAATGTTTATTATACTGGGGTGGCGGCGCACTCAATGTTTATTATACTGGGGTGGCAGCGCACTCAATGTTTATTATACTGGGGAGGGCGCACTCAATGTTTATTATACTGGGGGGGCGCACTCAATGCTTATTATACTGGGGGGCGCACTCAATGTTTATTATACTGAGGGGGTGGCGCACTCAATGTTTATTATACTGGGGGGGCGGCGCACTCAATGTTTATTATACTGGGGGGGGGCGGCGCACTCAATGTTTATTATACTGGGGGGGCGGCGCACTCAATGTTTATTATACTGGGGGGGTGCACTCAATGTTTATTATACTGGGGGGCGCACTCAATGCTTATTATACTGGGGGCGCGCACTCAATGTTTATTATACTGGGGGGGCACACTCAATGCTTATTATACTGGGGGGGCGCACTCAATGCTTATTATACTGGGGGGGCGCACTGCGCCACCAATGTTTGTTATACTGGGGTGTATATAATGTTTATTATATTGACCTTCTACTTAGCATTCTGTATTAAAGAAGGCCATTATTTTCCCTTATAACCATGTTATAAGGGAAAATAACACAGTGAATAGACTTTCATCTTAGCAACCAAGCGTGAAAATCGCACCGCATCCGCACTTGCTTGTGGATACAATGCGATTTTCACGCAGCCCCATTAACTTCTATGGGGTCTGCGTTGCATGAAAATGCACAACATAGAGCATGTTGCGATTTTCACGCAACGCACAAGTGATGCATGAAAATCACCACTCATCTGCACAACCCCATAGAAGTGAATGGGTCCGGATTTAGTGCGGGTGCAATGCGTTCACCTCATACATTGCACCCGCGCAGAAATCTCACCCATGTGAAAGGGGCCTAAGGGTGAATAGGACAAGGGTTCCAGCCCCTAAGGGGGCTAATAGTAAGTAAAAATAAAACACAAACACTAAAGGCTACTTTCACACTTGCAGTAGTGTGATCCGGCAAGCAGTTCCGTCGTTGGAACTGCCTGCCAGATCCGCCGATCTTGATGTGACTGAAAGCATTTATGAGAAGCATCCGGATGCGGATCCATCTCACAAATGCATTGCAAGAATAAATCCATCTCTCCGCTTGTCATGCGGACAGACGGATCCGTCTTGTATCTTTTTCCACATTTTTACCGGCATGCACAGACCGGAAGGACGGATCCTGCATTCCGGTATTTTGAATGCCGGATCTGGCAGTAATACATTCCTATGGGGAAAAATGCCGGATCCGGCATTCAGGCAAGTCTTCAGTTTTTTTTCGCCGGAGATAAAACCGTAGCATGCTGCGGTTTTCTCTTTTGCCTGATCAGTCAAAATGACTGAACTGAAGACGTCCTGATGCATCCTGGACGGATTACTCTCTATTCAGAATGCATGGGGATATGACGGATCAGTTATTTTCCGATATAGAGCTCCTGTGACGGAACTCTATGCCGGAAAAGAAAACCGCTAGTGTGAAAGTACTCTAAAATATTAAGTTTAAATCCCCCCTTTCCCAATTTTACATATAAAAAATATATACAATAAATAAACATATTAGGCTGCTTTCACACTAGCGTTCGGGTGTCCGCTCGTGAGCTCCGTTTGAAGGGGCTCACGAGCGGACCCGAACGCAGCCGTCCAGCCCTGATGCAGTCTGAATGGAGCGGATCCGCTCAGACTGCATCAGTCTGGCGGCGTTCAGCCTCCGCTCCGCTCGCCTCCGCACGGACAGGCGGACAGCTGAACGCTGCTTGCAGCGTTCGGGTGTCCGCCTGGCCGTGCGGAGGCGTGCGGATCCGTCCAGACTTACAATGTAAGTCAATGGGGACGGATCCGTTTGAAGATGCCACAATATGGCTCAATCTTCAAGCGGATCCGTCCCCCATTGACTTTACATTGAAAGTCTGGACGGATTCGTCCCAGGCTATTTTCACACTTAGCTTTTTTTTGCTAATATAATGCAGACGGATCCGTTCTGAACGGAGCCTCCGTCTGCATTATTACGATCGGATCCGTTCAGAACGGATCCGATCGAACGCTAGTGTGAAAGTAGCCTTACACAGCGCTGCGTCCGAAAAGTCCAAACTATTAAATTATTAAAAAAATATCTCCTATGCGGTGAGCATTCGTCATTTTTTAGTCACCTTGTCACCCCAAAAAATAGGATAGGACTGTTCTATTATGGGCCGAACGTTTCATAAAATGCGAAATGCACGTGGCTTTTTTGGGTGTTTTTTTTTTTTCATTCATTTACAGAGACACTGTTATGCGGGGATCTGTGGATGACACATATATAGCATAAGGTGCTATATATGTGTCACCCACAGATCCCCCCCATAACAGTGCCATCCACAGATCCCCCATAACAGTGTCATCCACAGAACCCCACAACAGTGTCATCCACAGAGCCCCCATAACAGTGCCATCCACAGAGCCCCCATAACAGTGCCATCCACAGAGACCCCATAACAGTGCCATCCACAGAGACCCCATAACAGTGCCATCCACAGATCCCCCCCATAACAGTGCCATCCACAGATCCCCCCATAACAGTGCCATCCACAGATCCCCCCATAACAGTGCCATCCACAGATCCCCCCATAACAGTGCCATCCACAGACCCCCCCATAACAGTGCCATCCACAGATCCCCCCATAACAGTGCCATCCACAGATCCCCCATAACAGTGCCATCCACAGATCCCCCACATAACAGTGCCATCCACAGATCCCCCCTCATAACAGTGCCATCCACAGATCCCCCATAACAGTGTCATCCACAGATCCCCACAACAGTGCCATACACAGATCCCCCCATAGCAGTGTCATCCACAGATCCCCCCATAACAGTGCCATCCACAGATCCCCCATAACAGTGCCATCCACAGATCCCCTCCATAAGTGCCATCCACAGATCCCCCCATAACAGTGCATCATCCACAGATCCCCCATAACAGTGCCATCCACAGATCCCCCCCATAACAGTGCCATCCACAGATCCACCCCATAACAGTGCCATCCACAGATCCCCCATAACACCTTTTGGTTCAAAATATTTTTTAATTTGCTATTCCCCACCCCTCTTGTAATTGTTCCGCTACTTGTGGGCTGTGCGGGAATGAGTTCAGTCACTTCGGTGGGCAATCCTGTCCTGCAGCGCGTGATCCTGTTATGCGGGGATCTGTGGATGACACATATATAGCATAAGGTGCTATATATGTGTCACCCACAGATCCCCCCCATAACAGTGCCATCCACAGATCCCCCATAACAGTGTCATCCACAGAACCCCACAACAGTGTCATCCACAGAGCCCCCATAACAGTGCCATCCACAGAGCCCCCATAACAGTGCCATCCACAGAGACCCCATAACAGTGCCATCCACAATGACCCCATAACAGTGCCATCCACAGATCCCCCCCATAACAGTGCCATCCACAGATCCCCCCATAACAGTGCCATCCACAGATCCCCCCATAACAGTGCCATCCACAGATCCCCCCATAACAGTGCCATCCACAGATCCCCCCCATAACAGTGCCATCCACAGATCCCCCATAACACCTTTTGGTTCAAAATATTTTTTAATTTGCTATTCCCCACCCCTCTTGTAATTGTTCCGCTACTTGTGGGCTGTGCGGGAATGAGTTCAGTCACTTCGGTGGGCAATCCTGTCCTGCAGCGCGTGATCCCGCATGACCTGCCACTGTAGGTCACGGGTTTCATGGGATTGCGCACCGAAGTGACTGAACTCATGCCCATGTAGCCCGCAATTAGCGGATCAGTGGAACAAGTACAAGGTGGGTGGGGGGATGATCTGTGGGGTTGCCCAGACGGCTGGGCCCTTTACAGTAGATATTAACCCCTTTCAGCAGTCCCCCATTCACTGAAGCGGGGACTGCTGAAAGAGATTAATAACTACTGTGAAGGGCCTCCCCCCCATTCACAGTAGTTATGCCCAGATATGTGCCCCCTTCACAGTAGTTATGCCCAGATATGTGCCCCCTTCACAGTAGTTATTCTAGATATGTGCCCCCTTCACAGTAGTTATGCCCAGATATGTGCCCCCTTCACAGTAGTTGTTCTAGATATGTGCCCCCTTCACAGTAGTTATGCCCACACTGCTTCTAACAGAGGCTCACTAATGGACGCTGAGATTAGATCACCCCATACGAGAGCATTGAATCAATGCTTTCCTATGGGGAAAAATTTGACCCTGGAGGTCATCATGCAGGGTGTGAGGACGTCCAGCGTCAGATACCAGACCAAAGGTCTGTTTTACTCCAGGAAGCCCTCAGGTGGCTGCCGGCCACTAGACGCTGACTTATTGCTGGAACGTAAACAATGCAGTTTCTCTAGAACATTGCAACTCGATTTGCAAAAGGGACACTGTACCCAGACCACGTCAATGAGCTGAAGTGGTCTGGGTGCCTTTTGTGTCACTTTAACTTTGAAATCTTATTAAAGATTGTGTAGGGTGTGGCTGGAGGCGTGGCATGGAGGCGGGACAAGGGTGGGGCTTGCAGCAGAACATGGGTGGGGCCTGTAAGGGGGCCCTTGATTTATTTTGCCCGGGGGCCCTGAGGGTTCTCAGTCCGCCCCTGCTCCTCTCCACCAATGAATTTAATCGCACACCCCCTTACATAGTATCACATCACTGATGATGCTTTCTTGCCGCCTATCACAAGTTGTATTGCTACGATTGGCATGTATATCAACCCATCCTGTGAGCCTCGCCGGGAATAACAAGTAGGCGGGGGGAGTGACATCAACCAAGTGTCACTCCCCTCCACCAATGGGATGAATCGCACCAAAGGCACTAATTATGCTTTCTTACCGCCTATTGCGTGCGTCCTTCTGAGTGCTGCATCGAACCAGGGGGTGCAACGCCATGGAAGCGCCGCTTCCTTACTACCAGTACGATTCACCTTGGCTCAGACACGCCCCCTTTCTCCATATCACATGACCAGTGTCTCTTGATAGGGGTAGGAGGTTGGACTATGTCATTCTCAATGCAGTAACCCTTTCCTTTCTGCTCATGCAATAGTCAGCAAGTGATCAATGTGATAATATGGGAGTCCATGGATACCCTAGCAATGCCATAGGTGCCTTTCACACGGGCTATCCTATACCTTATCCCTTTCAAGTATATGATCAGTGACAAGGGAGGGGAATATGGTATGTATTGCAGGCTAATTTACCCAAAAATAAGGGCTTCTCTAATTTATAGTGTATTAGCATCTTATATCTACAGTCGTGGCCAAAAGTTTTGAGAATTACATAAATATTGGAAATTGGAAAAGTTACCGCTTACGTTTTTATAATAGCAATTTGCATATACTCCAGAATGTTATGAAGAGTGATCAGATGAATTGAATAGTCTTTCTTTGCCATGAAAATTAACTTAATCCCCAAAAAACCTTTTCACTGCATTTCATTGCTGTCATTAAAGGACCTGCTGAGATCATTTCAGTAATCATCTTGTTAACTCAGGTGAGAATGTTGACGAGCACAAGGCTGGAGATCATTATGTCAGGCTGATTGGGTTAAAATGGCAGACTTGACCTGTTAAAAGGAGAGTGATGCTTGAAATCATTGCTCTTCCATTGTTAACCATGGTGACCTGCAAAGAAACGCGTGCAGCCATCATTGCGTTGCATAAAAATGGCTTAACAGGCAAGGATATTGTGGCTACTAAGATTGCACCTCAATCAACAATTTATAGGATCATCAAGAACTTCAAGGAAAGAGGTTCAATTCTTGTTAAGAAGGCTTCAGGGCGTCCAAGAAAGTCCAGCAAGCGCCAGGATCGTCTCCTAAAGAGGATTCAGCTGCGGGATCGGAGTGCCACCAGTGCAGAGCTTGCTCAGGAATGGCAGCAGGCAGGTGTGAGTGCATCTACACGCACAGTGAGGCGAAGACTTTTGGAAGATGGCCTGGTGTCAAGAAGGGCAGCAAAGAAGCCACTTCTCTCCAAACAAAACTGGGACAGATTGATCTTCTGCAGAAAATATGGTGAATGGACTGCTGAGGACTGGGGCAAAGTCATATTCTCCAATGAAGCCTCTTTCCGATTCTTTGGGGCATCAGGAAAAAGGCTTGTCCGGAGAAGAAAAGGTGAGCGCTACCATCAGTCCTGTGTCATGCCAACAGTAAAGCATCCTGAGACCATTCATGTGTGGGGTTGCTTCTCATCCAAGGGAGTGGGCTCACTCACAATTTTGCCCAGAAAAAAACATGAATAAAGAATGGTACCAAAACACCCTCCAACAGCAACTTCTTCCAACAATCCAACAACAGTTTGGTGAAGAACAATGCATTTTCCAGCATGATGGAGCACCGTGCCATAAGGCAAAAGTGATAACCAAGTGGCTCGGGGACCAAAACGTTTACATTTTACAGGTCCATGGCCTGGAAACTCCCCAGATCTTAATCCCATTGAGAACTTGTGGTCAATCCTCAAGAGGTGGGTGGACAAACAAAAACCCACTAATTCTGACAAACTCCAAGAAGTGATTATGAAAGAATGGGTTGCTATCAGTCAGGAATTGGCCCAGAAGTTGATTGAGAGCATGCCCAGTCGAATTGCAGAGGTCCTGAAAAAGAAGGGCCAACACTGCAAATACTGACTCTTTGCATAAATGTCATGTAATTGTCAATAAAAGCCTTTGAAACGTATAAAGTGCATGTAATTATATTTCACTACATCACAGAAACAACTGAAACAAAGATCTAAAAGCAGTTTAGCAGCAAACTTTGTGAAAACTAATATTTGTGTCATTCTCAAAACTTTTGGCCACGACTGTACTATCTGTATATTTTTTCATAGTGTAATACTGTTGAGGAGGCCCTGACAAAATCTTTTAGTCTTGCTCCTCCTGGATGGGCCCCTTCTAGGTCAGGGCCCCAAAGCAGCCACTTCCCCTGCAGCTACGCCCCTGGCGCCGGGGTAATATAATGAAGGGGTATCAGGGTACATTGGTGTAATATAACTGAGGAGGTGTAAGATCCTCACCTGCTTTGCACTCCAGGGGAACCAAGAGGGGTCCTCGTGGAGTTGCGGGACAGGTTATGCGTGTCTCTGATGCACCAGCGCTGACCCCTTTGCGAGCCAGTGCGGAGATGCGTTCGCGTGGACATCGGAGGGGAGGACCGTCGGAGTCCCGGGGACAGAGTGGCCAGGCGAGTGACAAGACGCCGCGGCCAGGGTTGTCTCCGGTGTCTCCTGCGACTTCCGTTTCCGCATCTGGGTCCACGCGCTCGCATACTCGCGCTGAGTCAATCATGCGTCCGTGCGTACGCACGAGGGCAGGTTCGCAAAGGGATACACGGTCGCGAGTACGCGCTTCTTATGCACTTCGTCGACCAGTGGCGCATATTATACTGACTCACAAGAGCAAAGTGGATTAGGGAGCCAGCCATGGGTTAATCAACTTGTGATTGCCTTAGGCCTTGTACTCAGGTGCAGGGCAATTTGTTCACCTATGGTAGTGGACACTTGGCACCCTGGGATTGGTCAGCAGGCATTTAAAAGGAGGTCTCAGGGTGATCAGTGCCCACTGTTATTTTCCCTCAACCAGGTATAGGTCACAACTCCTAGTGACTGAAGACTGCCAGGAACTTTGTCCTTACAGCGGACCCAAGATCTGGAGTGACTCGACTGCCAAGTGCACAGCATCATTCAGCACTGGTTGGGACTATTCCTGGAATCTCCTTGCCTGGTTTTTTGTTATTATTCCTTGTTACCAGCAAGTGTCCTGGACGTTTATGTTTCTGGTGAATAAACACCTTTTTGCTTTCATCACTGGTCTGTTTGTTGGTGCCTTGCATTGCAGGAGGGATATCAGACATTATAAAGGGGTAATAAAGCTTACATTACCCCTGTATTACGTCCCTGATAGGATAGCACTCCTCAGTTATGTTACCCCTGTATAATAATGTACCCTGATACCCCTTAGTTATATGATCCCTCCAGGATCATATAACTAAGGGGTATCTGGGTACATAATTATACAAGGGTATTATAAGTTACTCAGGAGGCCTATCAGGCATTATACGGTGGTAATATAAGTTATATTACCCCCTGTATAATGTACCCTGATACTCCTTGGTTATATTACTCCCTCTATAATGTACCCTGATTTCCCTCAGTTATATAACTGAGGGGTATCAGGGGACATTTTGGGTAATATTATAACTAAGGGGTATAAGGGTACATTATCCAAGAGTAATATAACTGAGGAGGACTCAGTGCTATCAGGGGACATTATACAGGGGTCCTTAGTTATATTACCGCTGTATAATGTACCCTGATACCCCTAAGTTATAGGGGTATCAGGGTTGAGGAGGGGCTGGGCGCAAGCAGGCAGGCCATGAGGCGAGGTAGTGGGTGTACATACTTTTTAAATCTTTTTATTCTTTGTTTTCTCTCGGGGCCGGCCAGGGCAGGGCCAGGCAGAGTTGGGAAGTTGCCACACACAGTCACAGTAGTCCTCATGTCCTGTCCGATAGTCCGAAGCTGGGGCCTGGGCTGGGCAGTGGGCACAGACAGAGACAGGCTCACTAGCAGCAGACACAGTAGCAGAACAGAAGCAAGCGTGGGCGGACAGGCACGCAGCTTTACGTGGTGACGTCAACTCGTCTCTGCGGCTGCCGCACTCCCAGCCTGCGCCCGCCCTGCACGCTCTGCTTCCGCTGGGTCCGAACGCCGCCCCCACCCCCATCTGTCATGTCTGTGTATCTGTGTTGTCTAGTGTGTACTTGAATCAGTCTGAGTGACTCAGTAGTGCGGGCGGCCGGGCGGCGGGCGCAGTAGCGAATCAGCGGAGTGGGCACCCGGGGGGGCAAGGTATGACTGGGGGGGGCAATTGCACCCCCTTGCCCCCCTGTAGCGACGCCACTGCTCGCAGGGAAGAGACAACATACTGCTGGAAATATAGCCTGACTCCTGACACCCCCATACATTTAAAAAAAAATAAAAAAATTCAAGTACGCTGCAGGTTTCAGAAGGGAAATACACCTTCTGGCTTTTGCAGAATATATTTGGATGGATTGGTTTACAGCACTATGTTGACCCATAAGTTTTTTATTTTTCTCTTGACGGAGCTCTTGGGGAACAAGTTATCATTATCAATGGTTCTATTTTGGGGTACATACAAATTTTTGATCACTTTATAAGGAAGGCATCAACGCTGTCTTTGTTTTTTGGTTTTGCGGTATGCACCAGGAAGAAAAATTACATGTTATCTTTATTCTGTTGGTCAGTACAATTACAGATATATCCATTTTATATATTTTATGTTTTACCACTTTTATTATTTTATTATGTTTTTGCGTCACCATTTACGAAACTTTTTTTTTTTCTGGTTTAATCTTATTTTTTGTTTGATATTATGATTTTTGCAAGGTGAGGAGAACAAGAAATGTCTGTTCTGGCAAATAATTTATCAATTTTTTACAGAATTCACCTTATGGGGTAGATCAGTAATTTATTATTGTTTTTGCCTCCATGTATTTCTACCCACAGTGACTCCACATGTTCATGTCTCTCACTTATATCATCTCGGACTGTGGGCTTTAGACAGGACTTTACATAAAGGCAGACCCCTTCCCCTCTCCGATTTTGGCAATCCTTTCTAAACAGACTGTAACCCTGTACATTAACTGCCCAGTCATAGCTATCATCCAGCCATGTCTCAGTTATTCCCACTATGTCATAGTCCTCCTCACACATCACTAATTCCAGTTCCCTAGTTTTATTAGTCATTAAGAGGTTTATGTATATATTTTACCCTACACCTTTCCTTCTGAACTGTTCTAGTCCCTCCTTCCATTCCTCCCCCAGTCCTACTACCTTGCCCCCGGTCTCTATCTGTACTATCTTCCCATCCTATAAGGTAATTACCCTCCCCAGTCCCTAGTTTAAAGGGTTTCTACCACTTGAATATCACATATTTGGTGTTCAGACACTAGCGATTCGCTAGTGTCTGTTCTTGCCTACAAGCTAATTATCACATTAATCCGGGCTGCCGATACCTCAAAAAAAGCACTTATATCTTTATGCAAATGAGCCTCTAGGTGCTATGCAGGCGTTTTTCTAAGCACCTAGAGGCTCCGTCTACCTTGCATTTTGCCGCCCTGCGCCTCGCTCCAGCACGCCCATCTCTCACTGTAATCGATCCTCCCCCTGCTTCAGCCTTCCGAAATCCCGCGCCTGCGCCGTCCGTCGCGGCATTCGGAGGCATTCGGCGCAGGCGCAGTCAATGTCTGACCGCTTGCTGCTGGGCTTCGTCTGTCCCACGGAGCTCTGTGACGTCATCGGCGCAGGCGCAGTTGAAATGTCTGAGCAGGGAGCGGTCAGACATTGACTGCGCCTGCGCCGAATGCCTCCGAATGCCGCGACGGACGGCGCAGGCGCGGGATTTCGGAAGGCTGAAGCAGGGGGAGGATCGATTACAGTGAGAGATGGGCGTGCTGGAGCGAGGCGCAGGGCGGCAAAATGCAAGGTAGACGGAGCCTCTAGGTGCTTAGAAAAACGCCTGCATAGCACCTAGAGGCTCATTTGCATAAAGATATAAGTGCTTTTTTTGAGGTATCGGCAGCCCGGATTAATGTGATAATTAGCTTGTAGGCAAGAACAGACACTAGCGAATCGCTAGTGTCTGAACACCAAATATGTGATATTCAAGTGGTAGAAACCCTTTAAACACCCCTTCTGTTAGCATACAAGGTTTGTATTGTATAAGCAACAACCACTGTATGTCATTGCTATATGCCTAGTATATTGTATGGTCACTAGATGGCAGTTTGTGTAACTTCCTGTTTGTCAGTTGTTCAATAAAGTTCAGTTAAGTGCTCGTGCAGTTACCGAGCAGAGGTCAGTAAGACCTGAAAGACTGTCTGCCTGTCCTTTGTTTAGCCTCAGAAAGTATTTCTAACAGGTTATGGGCCCAGGACATGCTACAGAAGCCCTGTATATAACACAGATTACCTCTGGATAGAACCAGATACAGTGAGCTAAAGCAATTGAGTGCAGGAGACATCAACAGAAAGGCAAACAGCAGAAATGGCTGCCACCATCCCCTCAGCAAAGTTCTCCATCGCAAATCTGACAAATCAGAACTACCAATCCTGGAAATTTAAGATGAAAATGCTGCTTATAGGAGAAGGTACGTGGAAATGTATAGATGAACCCAGATCTTTAGACAGAGATCAGAAAGCCCAGAGCACAATCTCTCTGTGCATAGACGATGATCAAATCATACATATATGTAACTGTCAAACTGCTAAAGACATGTGGGAAGGATTTCAAAAAGTGCATGAAAGAGTTAATCTCAGCAATAAACTGTATTTAATCAGAAAGCTGTATCAGACTAAGCTGCAGAAAGACCAGGACATGCAGGACTATATAAGACAGACCTTAGAAATGGTGGAGAGACTGAGAGGGATTGGAGAAGATATAAAAGACTTCCATGTTGCAGCGCTATTATTAGGTGGACTTCCTGAAAGTTATGAGACACTTGTCACAGCGCTGGATGCACGTCCAGACGATGAATGGACACTGGAATATGTTAAAGGCAAGCTTGTGGATGAATACAAGCGCAAAACAGAAAGCATGAGTAATGCAAGTGTGTGTTCAGATGAAATACAAAAATAAAAGCAGTAATGTGCAGCTAGAAAAGCGGGAATGCTTTGTGTGCAAAAAACCAGGACACCTAAAGGCAGATTGTAGAATCTGGAAAGCTAGAATGCAAAAACAAAGTGGATTGCAACAAGCTAAGAATGTCATAGAAACAAAGGAGTATGCATTCGGATCCAAGAATGGGGTCACCTCTGTGCAAGCGTGGTGTGTGGACTCAGGTGCTACAAGCCACATGACAAATGGCCGACATTTCTTCACTCAGCTTGATGAAAGCAGAACAGAAAGGATAACTACAGCTAATGGACAACTCATGACATCAGTGGGAATAGGAGATGGTTTTCTATACGGTCCTATCTCTCCAGATATCACTAGAAAGATCCATATGAGGAATGTTCTGTATGTGCCAGATCTTGACAGCAACCTTTTGTCAGTAAAGAACCTCACTAACCAAGGCAATGTAGTCACATTTTAGGGTGACAGTTGTATCATCACAAAAGGGGATTGATTGCTTGCAAAGGCTAAAATCAGAGATGAACTATATCAGCTGAACTGCAGTGAAATGGTTAAAACAGCCAAAGAGGATAAACATTCAAACTGCATCCACACTTGGCACCGACGATTCGGGCACAGAAATTCTAATACAATAAAGAAAATAGTTGAGAATAACTATGCAAGTGGTATTAAGATTAATCCATGTGACAAAATAGTGATCTGCACCAGCTGTATTAAAGGAAAAATGACTAGGACATCTTTTCCCAAGCAGACCAGCAGCAAAACTCAAAAACCTCTGGACTTAATACATTCAGATCTTTGTGGTCCAATGAAAAATACAGGTCCTTCTCAAAAAATTAGCATATTGTGATAAAGTTCATTATTTTCTGTAATGTACTGATAAACATTAGACTTTCATATATTTTAGATTCATTACACACCAACTGAAGTAGTTCAAGCCTTTTATTGTTTTAATATTGATGATTTTGGCATACAGCTCATGAAAACCCAAAATTCCTATCTCAAAAAATTAGCATATCATGAAAAGGTTCTCTAAACGAGCTAGTAACCTAATCATCTGAATCAACTAATTAACTCTAAACACCTGCAAAAGATTCCTGAGGCTTTTAAAAACTCCCAGCCTGGTTCATTACTCAAAACCGCAATCATGGGTAAGACTGCCGACCTGACTGCTGTCCAGAAGGCCATCATTGACACCCTCAAGCAAGAGGGTAAGACACAGAAAGAAATTTCAGAACGAATAGGCTGTTCCCAGAGTGCTGTATCAAGGCACCTCAGTGGGAAGTCTGTGGGAAGGAAAAAGTGTGGCAGAAAACGCTGCACAACGAGAAGAGGTGACCAGACCCTGAGGAAGATTGTGGAGAAGGACCGATTCCAGACCTTGGGGGACCTGCGGAAGCAGTGGACTGAGTCTGGAGTAGAAACATCCAGAGCCACCGTGTACAGGCGTGTGCAGGAAATGGGCTACAGGTGCCGCATTCCCCAGGTCAAGCCACTTTTGAACCAGAAACAGCGGCAGAAGCGTCTGACCTGGGCTACAGAGAAGCAGCACTGGACTGTTGCATGTCATTTGGAAATCAAGGTGCCAGAGTCTGGAGGAAGACTGGGGAGAGGGAAATGCCAAAATGCCTGAAGTCCAGTGTCAAGTCCCCACAGTCAGTGATGGTCTGGGGTGCCATGTCAGCTGCTGGTGTTGGTCCACTGTGTTTTATCAAGGGCAGGGTCAATGCAGCTAGCTATCAGGAGATTTTGGAGCACTTCATGCTTCCATCTGCTGAAAAGCTTTATGGAGATGAAGATTTCATTTTTCAGCACGACCTGGCACCTGCTCACAGTGCCAAAACCACTGGTAAATGGTTTACTGACCATGGTATTACTGTGCTCAATTGGCCTGCCAACTCTCCTGACCTGAACCCCATAGAGAATCTGTGGGATATTGGGAAGAGAAAGTTGAGAGACGCAAGACCCAACACTCTGGATGAGCTTAAGGCCGCTATCGAAGCATCCTGGGCCTCCATAACACCTCAGCAGTGCCACAGGCTGATTGCCTCCATGCCACGCCGCATTGAAGCAGTGATTTCTGCAAAAGGATTCCCAACCAAGTATTGAGTGCATAACTGAACATAATTATTTGAAGGTTGACTTTTTTTGTATTAAAAACACTTTTCTTTTATTGGTCGGATGAAATATGCTAATTTTTTGAGATAGGAAATTTGGGTTTTTATGAGCTGTATGCCAAAATCATCAATATTAAAACAATAAAAGGCTTGAACTACTTGGTGTGTAATGAATCTAAAATATATGAAAGTCTAATGTTTATCAGTACATTACAGAAAATAATGAACTTTAACCCAATATGCTAATTTTTTGAGAAGGACCTGTATAACTCCAGGAAAGAAAAAGTACTTTCTGACCTTTATTGATGATTACTCCAGATATACCACAGTGTTTCTACTTCACAATAAGGATGAAGTGCCAGAGAAATTAGAAGAGTATCTCGCCCAAGTAAGTAATAAATTTGGCAGGATGCCCAGAGTACTACAAACAGATAATGTCTCAGAATATACAAGTGGTAAAACACAAGTCATCCTCAGGAAACATGGAATAATGTTCCAAACAACTGTTCCATATAACCCAGAGCAAAATGGAGTTGCAGAGAGAATGAACCGCACACTGTGTGGAAGTGGGAGGCGCATGCTACGTGATGCTGATATGCCATCTACATACTGGGGAGAAGCCATCATGACTGCATGTTATCTTCAAAATCGTTTGCCAGGAAAAACAACAACAGAAACTCCATATGAACTGTGGAAGAAAAAGAAACCAGATTTAAGACACATCAGAATTTTTGGAAGTAAAGCCTATGTACACATTCCAAAAGAAAAACGTATAAAATGGGATGCATGTGCAAAAGAAGGAGTACTTGTGGGTTACAGTGAATCTCAAAAAGGATACAGGATTTTACATCAAGACACAAACAAGGTAACAGTCAGCAGAAGTGTGATTATTGATGAAAGTTCTGTGTGTTTAAAGTTTGAACAACTGACACAAACTATTCAAACTGAAAAAGAATCAACATCAGTCACTCAAGAGGATAAGGAAAGTGACACAGAAATAGAAATTACTGCAGAAAAATCAAAAGCTGAAACTGTGTTTTCCGTTCTTACGTTCCGTATCTCTGGATTTGCGGACCCATTGAAATTAATGTGTCCACATCCATAATGCGGACTGGCCACGAAACGGAGCCCGTGTATTGCGGATGCACAAATGCGGTCCGCAATACGGCAATGGGCATCACACGTTCGTGTGAACGAGCCCTTTCCCTCGTGTCTTTTCTATATACATCAGGCCTAACACGTAGATATTGAGGTCTATCTGAAGAAAGAGCTGCAGGTTATTACCAGTTTTGTGTCACTGGGTCGATGGAAATGCTTGTAAAGTCCATTTTCAGTTTCTTGTAGGCCATGAACTGCAGGGCTCCATCTGATGTTCCCAGCAGGCCTGGGACAAACCCTACAGATACAAGACATGAAGGTTACTGATGGTAAAGCCTGACATCTATGATGATTGTAGGACATTGTAGAGACACTGATTACCTTGTACTGGAATTCCTTCCTGTCCATAGATTGTAGTAAGAGCATGGAACATGTCCTTGTATTGTCATCATGAAGGGTTAACACCAGCATTGTACTGAGGAACAAGACAAGTAGAAAAGGGTTAAAGCATCTGCATGAAAGAAATGATGCAAGAAATGATTTTCACAAGGAACAAACCCAAGACAACAATTATGTTCTGAACAGTGTAAGTATGGCGGTGCAGTGGTTAACACGTGTACCTTGCTGCCCTGTGGCCGTAGGTGAAAACTGGACCAGGACTACACATGCATGATGTTCTTCTGGGGTATATTCACACATGGCTGATTTGTTCCATATGATAGACTTACGGTATATCTTCCATTCATCTACTCACTATCAATGGAAGTGATTTGACCCATAAAATACCGCAGTACGAGGCACGCTCACCCTGTATGTATGGCGCTGGGTCTGAATACACAATGCAGGGGATGCTGCGCTCCGGTGAGTATAGCGGCCCACGTTATGGATCACAGAGGCTACGCTCCCCATAGCCTACAATGGAGAGGCAGCTGGCAATGGAAAGGCGGCCATTGCAGGTTATGGGGAGTACCAACTCCATGATCCAGTGACCATGGGGCATGGCACGTCCATGCCAGAGGTGGGATCCCGCACCATAAATGTATATGATGGGAATACCCCTTTAATCTCTATTCCATCATTTTGCTGGGCTTCTTATAGTAACAGCACTACAAAATGTATGACTACAGTACAATGGAGGGAAAGCAGGCTGACAATCAATGTGACCACTTTTATAGCATCCAGCAAGGTTGTCACCCCAGGTTTTCATGCACTGATGCAACCCACCCCATCTGGTACTGCTAAATAACTAAATGCGTTTACCTTCAGAAGCCTTGGAAAGATGGGTAGCATCTACTGTAGGAACAGCAATGGCGGCCATATTAAACAGGTCACTACATCTCCAGTTCAGTCCTGTCCTGGGGTGGGAGTTGAGGGTGACAGAAGCCTCTGCCTTTATCCAATCAGATGACAATATAAAGATATCAGTCTTCTCATATAATGTTCACTTACAAAACGTAAAACCCCCACCTCACAGATTTGGGGTAAGTCCCTAAATATCTGCCTTCATTTATTGACAAGAGCAGAGATCTTGAAAATGGTGAGGAACTTCACTACAAAGCATATTTGAAAGCTACATATGGTATCATTAAATTGTTAGGGGTACTACAACCCCCAGCATGCTCACCATATATGTACATAAACATTACATAGAGGCAGTAATGGATTATATAAGCACTGTGGTTATACCTGTAAAGTGGCAACTGATGGTACTCGGGACGGATAGCATTGGGGAACCGATGGCACTGGGGACAGATGGCATGGGGAGGCTGATGGCACTGGGGACAGATGTCATGGGGGGGCGGATGGAATGGGGGGCTGATGGCACTGGGGACGGATGGTATGGGGGGCTGATGGCACAGGGGACTGATGGCATGGGGTGGCTGATGGCACAAGGAGCTGATGGAATGGGGGGAAACTGAAGGCAGGGGGTCTAATGATGTCATGGGGGGACTGATTTGAGAATACTTTATTACTACACAAATCAATAGCTGCAGCGCTACCCCCTTCCTCCCCCACCCCCATTGGCTGAACCAATCTCTTTTTCACCCCTCTCTCATTGGCCAAGTCATTTCCCCCTCCCCCTTGACCGAAGCTTTTCCCCCTTTCCACCCCTCCCCCATTGAGCAAAGCATTTCCCACTTCCATTGGCCGAAGCTTTTCCCCCCTTTCCAACCCTCCCCCATTGGCCAAAGCATTTTCCAATTCCCATTGACATTTGCATTTTCACATTCCCACTCCTCCCCTACTGACATCAGAATTTACCCCTTCTCATTGATATCAGAACTGTCCCCCTTACACCCCTCCCCCACTGACAGCAGCACTGTCCTTCTTCCCACTTCTCCACCACTGACAGCAACATTTTCCCCCTTCCTACCCTTTTCCCGCTGACAGCGGCATTTCCTACATCCCACCTCTCCCCACTAACAGCAGCATTCTTCCCCAAAGTACTGTCAGCAGGACTTTCCCCATTCCCACCCCTCCAAGACTGGCAGGAGCGGAGATGATGGAGGTGGAAGGGAGATTGTCAGGTCCTTCAATACTTCTCGCCATGGAAACTGCACTGATAACGCAGTACTGGTTTTATCAGTGCAGTGTCACATTTACAATGGCCGGCGGCCCCGACTGTCCAGCTAACTGGGAATCTGTCACATGCAGGAGATTACAAGTCCAGACTTGGTTACTGGCGTAAGTGTCTGCCTGTTGCCCATAGCAAGATGGTGCTGCCATTACCCATATGAAGTCAGGAATAAAGTAAATGGTCAGAAGTAAATATACAGAACATGAATATGCAGACCGTTCAATTCTGGTCCAGGAAAAGAACCCACCATAGTTCTCTCCATTACAGAATCTCAGTGTATGAGACAGTAATTGGGATCTACCCAGAGGTGAGGCCGGGAGAGAGGCAGACTGTCCTGCAGTCATTTACAATAAGGTACCAAATCGGCAGGCAGGAGAGTAGTCAAAAACAGGCTGGGTCAGGGCAGGCAGCAAGCAATTGTAGTCCAAAAACAGGCCGAGGTCAGGACAGACAGCAAACTATCGTAGTCCAAAATCAGGCCGAGGTCGGGGCAGGCAGCAAACAATAGGAGTCCAAAAACAGGCCGGGGTCAGGGCAGGCGGCAGTCAAAACACAGTCCATTAGTCAAGCCAAGGTCAAAACCGAATAGTCAATCCGAAAAGCAGCTGTGCGCTAAGATGGTACTCACGTTCTGCAGGGGACTCCACCACTACATTTTTTTGCGGCAGAAGGAGATTTTCCCATGGTATTCCCGGTAGTGGAAGATGACATCACGGGTAAAGGTGTACCTGAGATATTCTCCCTCATGCGTCACATAGGAGTCCCGCATGTCCACCAATGGTCTGGTCAGCATGGCTATCATGTTCTTCCGAGACGCATAACTGACAGGGAGCCATTGTGGGAAGTTATTCAGCGGTCTTGCAGTGACCTTAATACGCGGTGGTAAGGCGTCAGGCACACTGCGGACTCTAGATGTTTCTGCTGCTCCTCTCGGGGTTGGTGTTCTCCCGGCAGATGGTCTACTAAGCAATGAGGGATAGGTCTGCTCCTCACCTGGTGTTATGGTGGGCTGTGGTACCCGATGTTCCTCTAGCTCTACTTCTGCCGCACAGGTGTTATCGGCAGGTGGTGGTGCTGGTGGTAGTGGGGGTCCTCCCTGCAGTCGAAGGTATCGGCCAGGTTCCTCCTGTCTAGGTATTTCAAACAGTGTTTTAAAATCTGGCACGATACCTTCTAATCCAGCTGTAAGATGGTTATAGCCAGGTCTTCTTGGCTTCCGGCTGTATGGGGGCCTCCGGGAAGGATGGAGATTTCTCTGGGGCTGGAGTTTTCCTCCAGCCCCCGTAGCAGCCATTTGGCTGCCTCTCCCACAACACACCTAAAAAAAAGTGAGAGGGGTGGGGGGGGGGGCAGACAAACAAAAAAAAAAAACGCAAAAAAATATAAATAAAAGGAAATAAACAAATTGCTCGCTCTGCACAAATCTCAGCCGATCCTCTCTCCACGAACCTCAACTCACTCTGACCGTTCTGACAGTTGGAGGTCTCCAGGGCAACGCACCTGTGATGTGTTGCTTGGCAACGGGAGCTAAAGCAGGGAAATGGTGGTGTTGCCCATGGCAACCAAAACCATCCTAGCTGTGTAGACTGGAAAATAGTAATCTGGATGGATTTTCACTGACCATAGTGTAAATTTTCAGAAACATTGAACCTAATGTAGTAGGGCATGCTGGGATCTGTAGTACATATGAACTGGGCTGTTGACAGTTACAATGTAAAATAACGGGTGTGAGTTTCTTCAGGTGAGGGGGATGGGAGAGAAGTGCTGGTCTTGTCCTTAATATGGCCACAGAACCAGCACTACTTCCAGCTGTGACCCAGGGCCTCTGTCAGTGAGGAGGAGGCAGAGTACTGCTCCTCCATGCTGTCCCCTCCTCCTCCTCCGAGATCCGCAGGTCTGGCACACCATTTGCCAGTACTGCCTCTTGTTTTCTTTTGGCTGCAGCTTCCTATGACAGGTGCTGCCAGCCAATGACAGGGGTCCTGGACTAGATGTTGGACACACCCCTCTGTGTATTATTCACAGAGGCAAGCCCCGCCCACCAGCATGGAGGTTTTCTGCAGCAGGCGGCTGCTTGTGAATACAGCCCGAGCTCTGCAGTCTGCACTGACAGGGAAGGGAGGGAGCCAGGAGGGCAGACTGACTGTTCTCTGCCCCTGGAGCTGCTGGGACAGGGGGTAATGGCCCCTTCTTCTCCAGACTGCCTGCCAGGCCTGCTGTACCTCTGCTGCTCCAACAGGTTAAGTAGTAAGTAATGTAGTGGTACAGGAGACAGCAGAGGGATGGGAGTAGTAGTGACAGCAGGGGGATGGGAGGAGTAGTGGTACAGGAGACAGCAGGGGGATGGGAGTAGTGACAGCAGGGGGATGGGAGTAGTAGTGGTACAGGAGACAGCAGGGCGATGGGAGTAGTAGTGGTACAGGTGACAGCAGGGGGATGGGAGTAGTAGTGGTACAGGTGACAGCAAAAGGATGGGAGGAGTAGTGACACAGGTGACAGCTGATAGATGGGAGTAGTAATGACACTGGTGACAGCAGAGGGATGGGAGTAGTAGTGACAAAGGTGACAGAAGGGGGATTGGATTAGTAGTGACACAGGTGACAGTCAAGGGATGGGAGTAGTAGTGACACAGGTGAGAGCAAAGGGATGAGAGTAGTAGTGACAGCAGAGTAAGTTACTGCGAAGGAAAACTTGTTAATGAAGGGTTTGGCGGAACTGCCCGTTGGTAGTCCAGCGGCTGGCAGATCGCATGGTTTTATACGGTTGCAGTTTTTCTGAATAAAAAATAGAGCTGTGGCCGACTACCACCCAGCAATAAAGAAGTTAAAAGAAAGTACGTGGTCAGTGTCCTAATTTGGGGGAACGGTTTGTAAGTACGGGCCAGTGTGTGTAGGGGGTGTCCCCTTTCCTTCCCCATCCCTTTGTTATTACCAACAGTCCTTATTTGTAGCATTACAACAGATTAAACATCATTGGAGAAGAGGGAATCTCATAATGAGAATGTCTCGAGCAGAATCCAAAATGATATACGAGTTTGGTACAATCAGTCCAGGAGGTCTGAATGCGGAACTTGAATTATATATATTGTTTTTTTTATAGTTTTAAAGGGGTTGTCCGGGATTGGGGACATTGCTGTAAGAGAACACCAAGCATATAAATATTACCTACAGTCCTGTCGTACCTTTGCAAGACTTTTCTGATGCCCCGTTTTCTTGTTCTAAATTCTCTGCCGGAAGTGCCACTTTTCAAAGATTTAGTGACGTAAAGGGTCCCTTTATGCAGAGCGAAGCCTCTGCTTCCGCTTCGCAGGGAGCCCAGTGATGTCACCGCCAGCCTCAGTTATTATGCAGCGCGCACTGAGGGGCGGAAACTAGGCGGCAACACATTGCGCCAAGCCCCGCCCCTCTGGCCCGGTGACGTCACCGGGCAGGGCGTATTCTTAGCAAGGATGGACGGACTGAGCCAGGAGGCGCTTAGGGGCGTGACTAAGAGGGAGGAATAGTTGCAGCAGGAGGCGGCATATGAATTAGGGGGACGGCTGCACGAAGGAAACAACGGGATGCTGCGCTGGAAGTTACCGCACACATAAACATAGAGGTAAACAATCAGTGGGGGACTGTAGGAGCCCAGCTGAAGTGTAAAAATACCTAAAAACATCTGGGCGGACCTTCAATCCACTATTAACAGTGATTTAACAGTTTTTTTAAAAAAAAACAATCTTGATCCCAGACAATCCCTTTAAGTATGGGGGTGTCAGGAGTCAGGCTATATTTCCAGCAGTATGTTGTCTCTTCCCTGCGGGGCTTACCCACACGCGGCTTAAAACACACAGTTTAAAAAGGAGGCTCAGTCATTGGTTCAATAATTCAGAGATACAAGTTTGGTACAATCAGTGCAGGAGGTCTGAATGCAGAACTTGAATTATTTAGTTTTCTATAGTTTCAAGTATGGGGGTGCCCTCCGGTGACGCGACAACTGAGTCAGACTGTATTTCCAGCATTCTGTTGTCTCTTCCCTGGGGGGCTAACCCCCTATACTTGGTATGTGATTTATAATATGTAATATAAAATAGCATTATTTACATTAGATATACTATTTAGAATTTATTTATATTGATTTTCAAACTTAGTATGCAAATGTGAAGATTTATTGATTAAGCACATTTTTGACTGATAGGTTGTGATAGAAGCACATTATAGATAGACTAGACAGCCACAAAAGACAGATCAAAACCTCATACAAATCACATTGTCAAATGCAATAGAAAAATGAAGTGTTATTGACAGATGTTACCATAAAACAATATTTTAATTAAAATATGAGGTTTTTGTACATTTAAGTATAATTTTTGGGTATTAGACTCATATATATTATACTCATATTGTAATCCATGCCGTGTTTTGACTATTGCTAGAAGAATTCCATGTCACCTTTTGTGATCCCTATAAATATTCAGCTGTCTGACAAAATGGTTACTGCCACTGAGGAAGAAGTTTGTTAACTCTGAAACGCGTCTGGCGTCTTAAGCACAACTTCACCACAACCTAACCGCCATCCCCAAATACCAGTCTGAGTCACCCAGTGAGCGCACGATGCAGTCAGTGAGGATCTGCTAGCCGTGTACGGTATTCACAACACGCTGACCACGAAAAGCAGCTATTCCACGTTGAGTTTATCATTACATTAAGCAGCCAGACTACGTGAGTGTGTCAATGAGAGAGACACTCCACTCCACTCCGGACCCACAGATTACATCACTCCACTGCAGCCCCATGGATTACTGCATAGTTATACCTTACCTGCATTGCACACCTGAATCTGCTCTCAATTCATAGGGCCAGATTTATCATGACTCTGACAGCTCACTCCACTTTCACAAGTCAGTTTTAGCCAAGTCAGATTTATTATCGGCCCTTTAAGACTGTAATAAATCTGGTTTGATAGTAGCAGTTTATCCGTCAGTAAGCAGCTTTACAAAAGTCGCACGTTTTTATGAAAAAGTTGCACGTTTTTATGAAAAAGTCACAAGTTCTATTAAAAAGTCTCATAAGATAAGCATGGTCCTCACTGGAGTGAAATTGCGACTTTTTTGCGACTTTTTTAATAGTCCCAATAGTAAATCTGTCTAGAGATTCATTTAGAAAACACGGCCACTTTCAGAAAACTGGCGAGCATAGTGCAGAGCAGAAAAAAGTCGCAAATTTTTGCGCAGTTTTAGCGTTTGGGACTTTTTTAGGGACTTTTTCACTCCATTATTCTGACCTGAGCTAATGATAAATCTGGCCCATTGTCTTCACAGCCTGGACTACAGGTGGAGGCGGTAAGATACTCTGCAGGGCGAAGTATTTAAACTGATATATATTTGAGCACATTTTATTATTGAATATCCTTTGAACTTACCAATAACTTATATATATATATGAAATAGAGTTACATATTCAGACTATTGATCTGCTACCAATATTGGATTCACCTCTTGGTATACTGTATCTATTATGACAACAGAGTTACTATAAAGGATCACAGGACTTGCATCTATTTTATATCATTATTATTATTATTATTATTATTTATATAATAAAACATATTTTAGAATAGCAAAGGCCCTGCTATGATATTATTATATTTTGTTAAGTAAAAAACGTATTTTATAATTTATTTGTGACTCTGAGAATTTTAACAAGCTTTGGGTGTGCCTACTATGCTACATTTTGACAAATAAAGCAGCCTACTCAAATGGCTTAAGCAAACAACAGATGTCACGCATGATCTGCCACTGGCTAACGTTGAAGTTATACAAGGGAGTACCCCTGTCCGCCTGCATCATCAAGAAATCGTTCACGGCCTTCCTCTGCCCTTATAGTTGGTCCAACATGTGGAAATGTAGCATATGAGGTGATGTTGGGGAACACTATTCTGCCTTTGCAGCTGTAACGAGGGGCCGGCGACGCACGCTTCCTTTGCAGCACCATCGTCACCCTGCGCAAGGAGAGAGACAGGGACGTAGCCTGCGTCCTCGTCTCCATGACAGCAGGCGAGCTGCAGGAGAGCCGAGCGCCGATAATGATGATCAGTGCTCGGCTGAGTTCGGCTGCTATGAGTCACATGACGCCGGGCACGTCATGTGACTCACCAGCCAGGACTATTTAAACAGGCAGACTGCTGGCAACAGGTTGCCTGTGAATAAGGTATTTTCATTTACCAAGTTCTCTGTATTGGTTTGCTTTGTACCTTGACCTCGGCTCTGTTTCCTTGACCCCGCTTCTGCTGTTTCCTCTGTATTGACGTGACCTCCTGGCATTTGGACCTCGGCTTGTGTTTGTTGTGATTTGGTTATTCATTTGTACTGACGTGACCTCCTGGTACTGACCTCGGTTTGTTTTGACCTTGCTTACTCTATTATATGTATCTTTCATCCTGTATTTTGACCGCTGCTTATATTTGCATTGTTTGTGTATTTACCCCTCTGTGCCTGCCTGTCACTTTGTTATTATTTTCTCCAGTTTCTTTGTTCCCTTTAAGGCCCAGCACGTACTCAGTTTAGGGAACGTCGTCCAGTTGTACACGGTCGCCAAGGGCGGACCATGCAAGTAGGCAGGGACAGAGGTCTGGGTTAAGCTCAGGGCTGTGCACGCTCTCCCCTTACGTGACAGCAGCTCAAGGAGAGCGTGTTTTGTATTGTAAGAGTGGCTTAAGTGCATGCACAGTTTCCTGGCCATTTTCAAGACGTCCTGTAGTTGGGTGGAAGACTTCAGGTACTGGGTTACAACCAGATTAAAGACATATGCCATGCAAGGTGCATGGGTCAGACCTCCTTAATACAGTGCCGCTATGTTCTTCCTCTTATTGGTGACCATGGTTCCAATCTTCAGTTGATGAGCAGACAGACAGGATTCGATTTCTTGGTTTATGACGCGGAGCAGTTCCTCCCCAATGTGACTTAGTTCCCCCAGGCTGGCCAGGTGGAGAACTGCATGACACTGCCATGTTCTGCATAGATGGTAGTCTGGAGGACCTCTCTCCGAAATGTGCCTTCAATGGAGGCTGAGGACAAGGTGATGATGAGAAGGCAGAGGGGTACATTGGCACTGAATAAAAGCATGAGAATGTGGAGGGGTGGCATTGCCAGCACCTGTCTAGGTTATTGGTGTGCTTGTGCAGGAACCACATTTAACCAATGGGCCATGAAAGACATATATTGTCCTTGACTATAGTTACAGCTCCACACGTCAGCGCTGCCATGAACTGTACCAGACACCGACAGACTCAAGGACCTTCTGCTCAACATACGTGTGCAGGCTTTTTAGAGAAGTAATGACAGCTTGGGACTCTCCACCTTAGCTCTGCATAAGCCATCAGTTCTCTGAAATGGGCAGAGTCAACCACATGGAAAGGAGAATTGTCAGCTTCTGGGCTGTTGGATGAGTGCACGCATACTGTTGTCTTTTTGCAGTTGCCTTGGTGATCAATTGCTGGCGAAATGCGCGATGAGGGGTAGGAGGAGAAGGAGGTTAACATCAGGACCATTAGACCCTGGGAAGGAAACACAGCTCCCTTCTTTTTAGGTGCTGGAGCCTTCAACTGCTGGAAAAGGCGTGCGGGTCACGGGAAGATGCACCGGTTCCTTTGTCAGGCTGTACTACTACATTAGCGCCACGGTTTTACCAGGCCACTTTATGGTGACGCAGGGCTGTGGAGCCAACATTCACTCCAATTTCAGAATGAAGGCGTAATAGATCTGTTTATCTATAAAACAAGGTGGGCACCGCAATTACAGTGAAAATAGACAGTTTATTCACCCCAATTTGAGAATCAAGGCATAATGGAATTATTTATCTATAAAACAAAGTGGAAACCACAATAACAGTTAAATTACTCTACTTATTCACCCCAGTTTGAAAATCAAGGCCTAACGGTATTGCTTATCTATGAAACAAGGTGGGCATCCCAATAACAGGAAAAATAGCTTATTCAACACAATTTGAGAATCAAGAAGTAATATATTAAACAAGGTGGGCACCCCAATAACAGTTACATTACACTACTTATTCACCCCAATTTGAGAAGCAAGAAGTAATGGAATTTCTTATCTATTAAACAAGGTGGACACTGTTCAATTAGATTGAATCCCTGCTCTGTGCAGTGATTGATTCAAACTGAGCTTTCTCCTATGGAACCATTCAGCTTCAGATTACACAGCCTGCACTGTCCCTATGCTCTCCCTACAGTGTGTAAATTCTCTCCCTATGATCTCATTACACTGCCCCTGTGGAAAGTGCAGGACATGTGCAGGAAACTGGAAGCGTTGGAAAAAGTGGAAAGTAATACTCGACAATTAACTGGATTAACCCGTCTTCAGCCACACGGCTGTGTAAGAGGAGTCTCCCTTCCCTCGTACATAGTCTCTCAGGGTTTTCAATGATCAGACATTTATCCTATCTTCTGCCGCACACCTGTGTAAGGAGAGTCTCCCTTTCCCTCACACGTCATGGCTCAGGGTATAGCAATGAACAGTGTTTCTAAAAACAACAACTAAGACACTGAGAGCTGATTCTGAATGACAATGGGTCTAACAAACAAAAAACATATCTTCCCTGTCCTGGGAAATGCTATGCTCACCGCTGCTGCCTGCACGTGCTTCTCACTATGGCTGACGGACCTCACTATTAGTGATGGACAAACTTTGGCCGGGACGTTTCGCAAACCGCGCTTTCGTGGCAGGCACCGTTCACTTTAATGGCAGGCGAACCTGAAAAACCTTCAGGTCATATTTGCAGCCACCAAATACTTACTAGAAGTGCACAAATAGTCCCACAACATGAACAGTGACATACCAGAGGGGTATCAATGGCAAAAATTCCCACAAAAAATATGTATTTTGATCAGCGGCCATTTTTATGCGTCTTAAAGGGAAGCTCTCAAAAATGTGCCCTGCTGGAGCCTATAAAAATGCTATTTTAGGCCAAAAATTGGGCATTCAACTGACAAAAAAGAACAAGTGATTATGTGGTTGGAGGTATATTAGATGGTCAGTGCATAACAATTTTACTGTAGGCCAGTGGAGCACAGGCCCCAAACATTAGGCATTCACCGTACAGAAAAGAACAAATGATTATGTGGCTGGAGATATATAGGGGGTCAATGGATAATAATTTTACTGTAGGCCAGTGGAGTACAGGCCCCAAAAATTATATATTCACCTGACAGAAAAGAACAAGTGATTATGTGGCTGGAGGTACATTAGGCGGTTAGGGGATAACAATTTTACTGTAGGCCAGTGGAGTATAGGCCCCAAAAATTATGCATTCAACGGACAGAAAAGAACAGGTGATTATGTGGCTGGAGGTATGTTAGGTGGTCAGTGGATAACAATTTTACTGTAGGCCAGTGGAGTACAGGCCCCAAAAATTATGTATTCACCTGACTGAAAAGAACAAGTGATTATGTGGCTGGAGGTATATTAGGCGGTCAGGGGATAACAATTTTACTGTAGGCCAGTGGAGTATAGGCCCCAAAAATTATGCATTCAACGGACAGAAAAGAACAGGTGATTATGTGGCTGGAGGTACATTAGGCGGTCAGTGGATAACAATTTTACTGCAGGCCAGTGGAGTACAGGCCCCAAACATTGGGCATTCACCAGACAGAAAAAAACAAGTGATTATGTGGCTGGAGGTATATTAGGCGGTCAGTGGATAACAATTTAACTGCAGGCCAGTGGAGTACAGGCCCCAAACATTGGGCATTCACCAGACAGAAAAAAACAAGTGATTATGTGGCTGGAGGTATATTAGACAGTCAGGGAATAACAATTTAACTGCAGGCCAGTGGAGTACAAGCCCCAAACATTAGGCATTCACCACACAGAAAAAAAACAAGTCATTATGTGGCTGGAGGTATATTAGGCGGTCAGTGGATAACAATTTTACTGCAGGCCAGTGGAGTACAAGCCCCAAACATAAGACATTCACAGGACAGAAAAGAACAAGTGATTATGTGGCTGGAGGTATATAAGACAGTCAGTGGATAACAATTTTACTGCAGGCCAGTGGAGTAAAGGCCCCAAAAATTATGCATTCACCAGACAGAAAAAAAACAAGTGATTATGTGGCTGGAGGTATATTAGACAGTCAGTGGATAACATTTCACCGTAGGCCAGTGGAGTACAGGCCCCAAAAATGATGCATTCACCTGACAGTAAAGAACAAGTGATGGTGTGGCTGGAGGTATATTAGGCGGTCAGTGGATAACAATTTTACTGCAGGCCAGTGGAGTACAAGCCCCAAACATAAGGCATTCACAGGACAGAAAAGAACAAGTGATTATGTGGCTGAAGGTATATTAGACGGTCAGTGGATAACATTTTACTGTAGGCCAGTAGAGTACAGGCCCCAAAAATTATGCATTCACCTGACAGTAAAGAACAAGGGATTGTGTGGCTGGAGGTATATTAGACAGTCAGGGGATAACAATTTTACTGCAGGCCAGTGGAGTACAGGCCCCAAACATTAGGCATTCACAGGACAGAAAAGAACAAGTGATTATGTGGCTGGAGGTGTATTAGACAGTCAGTGGATAACAATTTTACTGCAGGCCAGTGGAGTACAGGCCCCAAACATTAGGCATTCACCTGACAGAAAAGAACAAGTGATTATGTGGTTGAAGGTATATTAGACGGTCAGTGGATAACATTTTACTGTAGGCCAGTAGAGTACAGGCCCCAAAAATTATGCATTCACCTGACAGTAAAGAACATAGGATTATGTGGCTAGAGGTATATTAGACAGTCAGGGGATAACAATTTTACTGCAGGCCAGTGGAGTACAGGCCCCAAACATTAGGCATTCACTAGACAGAAAAAAACAAGTGATTATGTGGCTGGAGATATGTTAGGCGGTCAGTGGATAACAATTTTACTGCAGGCCAGTGGAGTACAAGCCCCAAACATTAGGCATTCACCAGACAGAAAAGAACAAGTGATTATGTGGCTGGAGGTATATTAGGCGGTTAGTGGATAACAATTTTACTGTAGGCCAGTGGAGTACAGGCCCCAAAAATTATGCATTCACCTGACAGTAAAGAACAAGGGATTATGTGGCTGGAGGTATATTAGACGGTCAGTGGATAACAATTTTACTGCAGGCCAGTGCAGTACAGGCCTCAAAAATGATGCATTCATCTGACAGAAAAGAACAAGTGATTATGTGACTGGTGGTATATTAGGCGGTCAGTGGATAACAATTTTACTGCAGGCCAGTGCAGTACAGGCCTCAAAAATGATGCATTCATCTGACAGAAAAGAACAAGTGATTATGTGACTGGTGGTATATTAGCCGGTCAGTGGATAACAATTTTACTGTAGGCCAGTGGAGTACTGTCCCCCAAATTTATGCATTCACCTGACAGAAAAGAACAAGTGATTATGTGGCTGGAGGTATATTAGGCGGTCAGTGGATAACAATTTACTGTAGGCCAGTGGAGTACAGGCCCCAAACATTAGGCATTCACCGGACAGAAAAGAACAAGTGATTATGTGATTGGAGGTATATTAGGCGGTCAGTGGATAACAATTTTACTGCAGGCCAGTGGAGTACTGGCCCCCAAATTTATGCATTCACCTGACAGAAAAGAACAAGTGATTATGTGGCTGGAGGTATATTAGGCGGTCAGTGGATAACAATTTTACTGCAGGCCAGTGCAGTACAGGCCTCAAAAATGATGCATTCATCTGACAGAAAAGAACAAGTGATTATGTGACTGGTGGTATATTAGGCGGTCAGTGGATAACAATTTTACTGTAGGCCAGTGGAGTACTGTCCCCCAAATTTATGCATTCACCTGACAGAAAAGAACAAGTGATTATGTGGCTGGAGGTATATTAGGCGGTCAGTGGATAACAATTTACTGTAGGCCAGTGGAGTACAGGCCCCAAACATTAGGCATTCACCGGACAGAAAAGAACAAGTGATTATGTGATTGGAGGTATATTAGGCGGTCAGTGGATAACAATTTTACTGCAGGCCAGTGGAGTACTGGCCCCCAAATTTATGCATTCACCTGACAGAAAAGAACAAGTGATTATGTGGCTGGAGGTATATTAGGCGGTCAGTGGATAACAATTTACTGTAGGCCAGTGGAGTACAGGCCCCAAAAATTATGCATTCACTGCACAGAAAAGAACAAGTGATTATGTGACTGGGAATTCATTCAGCATTGCGACTTCCTCACCTTCCAGCTCCTGCTCCTCGATGGCTTGATTAATGACACAACGTAATGCACGCTCCAGAAAGAAGGCGTAAGGTACGATGTCACTGATGGCCAGTTTGTTGATCTCATCAAATGGCTGCAGAAGTCTGCATGTATCGCGCATGAGCAGCCACTGGCACAGTGAAAAGAAACCAAGCTCACCAGAACCTGTCCTGCTGCAGAGTTCGTACAGGTTGTCGTTAACGACACGTTGCTGCTGGAGCAGCCTATCAAGCATATACAAGGCGGTGTTCCAGCAGGTCGGCTGTCACAAATCAGACGTCTGATGGCAGGTGGTGTCCCCGCTGAACGTCAGCAAGGTGAGCAATGGCCGTGTAAGATCTAAAATGGCCAGAGATTTTCCTGGCTTGCCGCAAGACGTCCTGGACCCCAGGGTATTTGGCAAAGAATCGCTGGACGACTAAGTTTAGGACGTGTGCCATGCACGGCACGTGTGTCATTTTGCCCTGCGCACACAGCAAATTAGCACCGTTGTCAGACACCACTTTACCAACTGTCAAATTGAACAGGGTTAGCCACTGATCGGCCTGTGACCGCAGAGCTGAAAGTAGTGCAGGACTGGTGTGGCTCTTGGCTTTTAGGCACAACAGCCGCAGCACAGCATGGCAACGTCTCACCTGGCACGTCAAATAGGTTCTGGGGAGCTTGGGGGGTGCAAGGGAAGAGACGTTAGCATCGGAAAAGGAGGAGTCAGCCGAGTAGCAGACGGAGGATGGAGGAGGAGAAGAGGAGGCAGGCCTGCATGCAATCCGTGGCGGTAACACCAAATCCACACAGGTGCCATGGGTTACATGCTTGACAGCCATCAGAAGGTTCACCCAGTGGGCAGAAAGTTATGTACCTTCCCTGCCTGTGTTTGCTAGACCATATGTCTGTGGTCAGATGTATCTTGGCACCGACACTGTGTGCCAGAGATACAGTCAATTGCCGCTGAACGAGGCCATATATCTCTGGGATGCCCTTCAGGGAGAAATATTTCCTTCCGGGGACCTTCCATTGTGGTGTGCCAATGGCCACAGAATTTCTAAAGGCCTCCGAGTCCACCAGTTTATATGGCAGTAGTTGGCGGGCTAGCAGTTCCGACAAGCCAGCGGTCAGCCTTTGGGCAAGAGGGTTATCCGGTGTCATCAACTTTTTACGTTCGAACATTTGGGCCACGGAAGCCTGCCTTCTGCCAGATGAACGCGACGATAGCACGGTGGAAGGTGGAGTGGACAAATGGGAGAAGGAGAACAGGCAGGATGTGGAGCGCCAGGAGTGTGGTTTTGTGGGTTCTGACTGCGTTGCTCCCACTGGGCTCAGTGATGGGAGGCCAGGTTCCTTTTTAAGGCGATTGGTGAGTGTTGGGCTTACCGCCACTTATGCGTTGACAGCACAGGCTGCAGATGGCAACACTATTGTCAGCAGCTGACACGTTAAAAAAAGCCCACACTGCAAAGCCATGTGCCAGCGTCCTGGGAGCAGAACATGTAACCATGCATGGTGAATGGCTCGCTCCAGATACATTTGCAGTCTGCTTTTTTCCTCATGTGCACTGCGAGTTCTGCCTGCTTCTTCTCCTTCTCCTCCCTATCTGCTGCTCCATCTCTCCCTCTGAACTCCCCTTCTCTTTCTCTCTTGTGGGCACCCACATCCTAAAATTTGGATCAGCTGAAAAACAGCCTGTTTCAGTTTAATCGTTATTTTCAATTAATTGAATGCTCAAAAAATGTTTTGTCTCACTCTCATTTCTTCTTGTTGCATGTTGAAGCTCTACTTGGAACCTTGTTAACCACTTCAGCCCCGCTAGGTGAAACCCCCTTCATGACCAGAGCACTTTTTACACTTCGGCACTACACTCCTTTCACCGTTTATCGCTCGGTCATGCAACTTACCACCCAAATGAATTTTACCTCCTTTTCTTCTCACTAATGGAGCTTTCATTTGGTGGTATTTTATTGCTGCTGACATTTTTACTTTTTTTGTTATTAATCAAAATGTAACGATTTTTTTGCAAAAAAATGACATTTTTCACTTTCAGCTGTAAAATTTTGCAAAAAAAACGACATCCATATATAAATTTTTCGCCAAATTTATTGTTCTACATGTCTTTGATAAAAAAAAATGTTTGGGCAAAAAAAAAAAAATGGGTTGGGTAAAAGTTATAGCATTTACAAACTATGGTACAAAAATGTGAATTTCCGCTTTTTGAAACAGCTCTGACTTTCTGAGCACCTGTCATGTTTCCTGAGGTTCTACAATGCCCAAACAGTAGAAAACCCCCACAAATGACCCCATTTCGGAAAGTAGACACCCTAAGGTATTCGCTGATGGGCATAGTGAGTTCATAGAACTTTTTATTTTTTGTCACAAGTTAGCGGAAAATGATGATGATTTTTATTTTATTTTTTTTTCTTACAAAGTCTCATATTCCACTAACTTGCGACAAAAAATAAAAAATTCTAGGAACTCACCATGCCCCTCACAGAATACCTTGGGGTGTCTTCTTTCCAAAATGGGGTCACTTGTGGGGTAGTTATACTGCCCTGGCAATTTAGGGGCCCAAATGTGTGAGAAGAACTTTGCAATCAAAATGTGTAAAAAATGACCGGTGAAATCCAAAAGGTGCACTTTGGAATATGTGCCCCTTTGCCCACCTTGGCAGCAAAAAAGTGTCACACATCTGGTATCGCCGTACTCAGGAGAAGTTGGGGAATGTGTTTTGGGGTGTCATTTTACATATACCCATGCTGGGTGAGAAAAATATCTTGGTCAAATGCCAACTTTGTATAAAAAAATGGGAAAAGTTGTCTTTTGCCAAGATATTTCTCTCATCCAGCATGGGTATATGTAAAATGACACCCCAAAACACATTCCCCAACTTCTCCTGAGTACGGCGATACCAGATGTGTCACACTTTTTTGCTGCCAAGGTGGGCAAAGGGGCACATATTCCAAAGTGCACCTTTCAGATTTTGCAGGCCATTTTTTACACATTTTGATTGCAAGGTACTTCTCACACATTTGGGCCCCTAAATTGCCAGGGCAGTATAACTACGCCACAAGTGACCCCATTTTGGAAAGAAGACACCCCAAGGTATTCCGTGAGGGGCATGGCGAGTTCCTAGAATTTTTTTTTTTTTGTCACAAGTTAGCGGAAAATGATGATTTTTTTTTTTTTCTCTTTTTTCCTTACAAAGTCTCATATTCCACTAACTTGCGACAAAAAATAAAAAATTCTAGGAACTCGCCATGCCCCTCACGGAATACCTTGGGGTGTCTTCTTTCCAAAATGGGGTCACTTGTGGCGTAGTTATACTGCCCTGGCAATTTAGGGGCCCATATGTGTGAGAAGTACTTTGCAATCAAAATCTGTAAAAAATGGCCGGTGAAATCCGAAAGGTGCACTTTGGAATATGTGCCCCTTTGCCCACCTTGGCATCAAAAAAGTGTCACACATCTGGTATCGCCGTACTCAGGAGAAGTTGGGGAATGTGTTTTGGGGTGTCATTTTACATATACCCATGCTGGGTGAGAGAAATATCTTGGCAAAAGACAACTTTTCCCATTTTTTTATACAAAGTTGGCATTTGACCAAGATATTTATCTCACCCAGCATGGGTATATGTAAAATGACACCCCAAAACACATTCCCCAACTTCTCCTGAGTACGGCGATACCAGATATGTCACACTTTTTTGAAGCCTAGATGCGCAAAGGTGCCCAAATTCCTTTTAGGAGGGCATTTTTAGACATTTGGATCCCAGACTTCTTCTCACGCTTTAGGGCCCCTAAAAAGCCAGGGCAGTATAAATACCCCACATGTGACCCCACTTTGGAAAGAAGACACCCCAAGGTATCCAATGAGGGGCCTGGCAAGTTCATAGAATTTTTATTTTTTTTTCACATAAGTTAGCGGAAAATGATTTTTTTTTTTTGTTTTTTCTCACAAAGTCTCACTTTCCGCTAACTTAGGACAAAAATTTGAATCTTTCATGGACTCACTATGCCCCTCAGCAAATACCTTGGGGTGTCTTCTTTCCAAAATGGGGTCAGTTGTGGGGTGTTTGTACTGCCCTGGCATTTGAGGGTCTCCGCAATCATTACATGTATGGCCAGCATTAGGAGTTTCTGCTATTCTCCTTATATTGAGCATACAGGTAATGAGATTTTTTTTTCCGTTCAGCCTCTGGGCTGAAAGAAAAAAATGAACGCCACAGATTTCTTCATTCGCATCGATCAATGTGGATGAAAAAATCTCTGCCAAAAAAAAAAGATGGAGGGGAAAGGCGTCTGCCAGGACATAGGAGCTCCGCCCTACATCCATACCCACTTAGCTCGTATGCCCTGGCAAACCAGATTTCTCCATTCACATCAATCGATGTGGATGAATAAATCATTGCCGGGATTTTTATTTTATTTTTTATATATATATATTTATACAAAGTGTTTGCCAAAGCATAGGAACGCCGCCTCCTCCTCAGCTCGTATGCCTCGGCAAACATATCTGTTACTGCAGAGGAGAAAATCCCGTCTTGCAGCGCCGCATACACCGACTTGCGTGTAATCTGACAGCAGCGCAATGCTTCTGTCAGAATGCACATCGGTGCTGCAGCTGGTCGATCGGTTGGTCCACCTGGAAGGTAAAAAGACAAAAAAAAAGAAAAAACCAGGCCGCAACGCAATAATTTTATTAACTTTGCAACAGAACATGTAACTTTAACTTTTTAACTGAACATTAACCTTTTTGCTTACTGGTGTTTTTTTTTTGTTTTTTTTGTTTTTTTACCTTTATAGAACAAACCTCTGCTTCCCCATGGGTCAATGTGCAAAGCGGTACCCCTTGCCGAATAAGGATGACACCAAGTCCCAAACTGTCTTCCCACTGCTCCCCAGGTAGTCAGGGCAACCGACCAGCTCCAGGGTCTGATCTTTTCCCTCATAGATCCGAAATTTGTGGGTATAGCCTGTGGCCCTTTCACAGAGCTCATACAATTTGACCCCATACCGGGCGCGCTTGCTTGGGATGTATTGTTTGAAGCCAAGGCGCCCGGTAAAATGTATCAGGGACTCGTCTACGCAGATGTTTTGCTCTGAGGTATAAATATCTGCAAATTTCTGGTTGAAATGGTCTATGAGGGGCCGAATTTTGTGGAGCCGGTCAAAAGCAGGGTGGCCCCTGGGACGGGAGGCGGTGTTGTCACTAAAGTGCAGGAAACGCAGGATGGCCTCAAAACGTGCCCTGGACATAGCAGCAGAGAACATGGGCATGTGATGAATCGGGTTCGTGGACCAATATGACCGCAATTCATGCTTTTTTGTCAGGCCCATGTTGAGGAGGAGGCCTAGAAAAGTTTTAATTTCGCAAACTTGGACTGGTTTCCACCGGAAAGGCTGGGCATAAAAGCTTCCCGGGTTAGCGGTGATAAATTGTGTGGCATATCTGTTTGTTTCGGCCACAACTATGTCTAAAAGCTCCGCAGTCAAGAACAGCTCAAAAAATCCCAGGGCCGAACCGATCTGAGCTGTCTCAACCCGAACTCCAGACTGGGCAGTGAAAGGGAAAACTACGGGTGCGGCTGAAGTTGGGGACTGCCAATCAGGGTTTGCCAGCACCTCTGGGATTCTAGGGGCTCTACGGGCACGTCTTTGCGGTGGCTGCGACAGGGTCACTACTGCACGTGCCACCGTACCAGCTTCAACTGCCCTTCTGGTGCTCGCTACTTCACCAGGTTGTACGGCAGTGCTGGTACTAGGTCCAGGGAGGGCTGGGCTGCTGGTGTATGCCTCACCACGTAATCCGACAGCACCAGCCCCACTCTGCTGCTCTTGAAGCGGATCCTGCGCAACCTGTGGTCTAGCGACACGGGGCCGGGTACGCCTGGTGGTATCAGGGACCTCAGCCTCCTCGTCCGAACTTTGGGTCAGAGAGCCACTGCTTTCTACAGGTTCGTATTCTGACCCGCTGGATTCATCAGATGAGGGTTCCCACTCCTCATCCGACTGGGTCAGAAGCCTGTAGGCCTCTTCAGAAGAATACCCCCTGTTAGACATGTGGGCAACTAAATTTAGGGGTATTCCCTGAGACTACCCAAGAAAAAAAAAGCAAGCCTGTCTTACAAAGGGGAGGCTAGCGAAGTACCGGAGGCCGCTGCGGTTGATAAAAAATATCAAAACTGATTTTTTTATCGCCGCAGTGCGTGTAAAGTGATTGTGCAGTGAACCAAAAAAAATTTTTTTTTGTCACTGCGGTGGGGCGGGTGTGGGCGAACGCACGTGTGGGCGACCGATCAGGCCTGATCGGGCAAACACTGCATTTTGGGTGGAGGGCGAACTAAGGTGACACTAATACTATTATAGATCTGACCGTGATCAGTTTTGATCACTTCCAGATACTATAAAAGTACAAATGCTGATTAGCGATACGCTAATCAGCGAATAACGGACTGCGGTGCGGTGGGCTGGGCGCTAACTGATCGCTAACTACCTAACCAAGGGGCCTAAACTATACCTAAAACCTAACGGTCAATACCAGTGGGAAAAAAAAGTGACAGTTTACACTGATCACTTTTTTTCTTTCACTAGTGATTGACAAAGGGGTGATCAAAGGGTTAATTGGGGTTCAGGGGGGTGATCTGGGGCTAAAGTGTGCTGTTTGGTGTACTCACTGTGAAGCCTGCTCCTCTGCTGGATCCAACCGATGAAAAGAACCAGCAGAGGAGCAGGCAGCCATATATCAGATCATATTTACTAATATGATCTGATATCTGGCCTTTGATTGGTTTTTTAAAAATCGCCAGCCTGCCAGCCGCGATCATTGGCTGACAGGCTGGTGACCCGACCCCCCTCTACGAAATGCCGGCGCGAACTGACGCGTATATGCGTGACTGTGCGCAGCGCTGCCGCCTCCGGACCGCACATCTGCGTTAGGCGGTCCGGAGGCGGTTAAGATCCAACAATGTCAAATAAGATTTTTTGCAATTTTTCAAGTTGTCCTCAAACTTTTGATCAGGACTGTATGTCGCACCTCTCAATCTGTATTTTGTGGAAGCAGGTATATCAAACCCCTTAATCAGTATTTTGTGGAAACAGGTATATCGCACCCCTCAATCAGTATTTTGTGGAAGCAGGTATATCGCACCCCTCAATCAGTATTTTGTGGAAGCAGGTATATAGAACCCCTTAATCAGTATTTTGTAGAAGCAGGTATATTTCACCCCTCAATCAGTATTTCGTGGAAACAGGTACAGTATATAGAACACCTGAATTAATATTTGGTGGAAGCAGGTATATCGCACCCCTCAATCAGTATTTTGTGGAAGCAGGAATATCGCACCTCTCAATCAGTATTTTGTGGAAGCAGGTATATCAAACCCCTCAATCAGTATTTTGTGGAAGCAGGTATATCGCACCCCTCAATCAGTATTTTGTAGAAGCTGGTGTATCACAGGTCTCAATCAATATTTTGTAGAAGCAGGTATATTGCACCCCTCAATCAGTATTTTGTGGAAACAGGTATATATAACACCTGAATTTATATTTGGTCGAAGCAGGTATATTTCACCCCTCAATCAGTATTTTGTGGAAGCAGGTATATCAAACTCCTTAATCAGTATTTTGTGGAAGCAGGTATATCGCACCCCTCAATCTGTATTTTGTGGAAGCAGGTATATCAAATCCCTTAATCAGTATTTTGTGGAAACAGGTATATCACACCCCTCAATCAGTATTTTGTGGAAGCAGCTATATCGCACCCCTCAATCAGTATTTTGTGGAAGCAGCTATATAGAACTCCTTAATCAGTATTTTGTAGAAGCAAGTATATTGCACCCCTCAATCAGTATTTTGTGGAAACAGGTATATAGAACACCTGAATTAATATTTGGTGGAAGCAGGTATATCGCACCCCTCAATCAGTATTTTGTGGAAGCAGGAATATCGCACCCCTCAATCAGTATTTTCTGCATAGGGGACCATAACATTAATAATAAAGTGGGGGCCATTATATTAAAAATAAACAAGGGCCAATATATTAATAATAAAGAGGGGGCATTATATTAATAATAAAGAGGGGCCAATATATTAATAACAAAGAGGGGGGCAATATATTATTAATAAAGAGGGGGGAATTATGTTAATAATAAAGAGGGGGCATTATATTAATAATAAAGAGGGGGCCATTATATTAATAATAGTAATAATAATAATAATAATACAGAGGGGGCCATTATAATATACAGGGGGAATAATATTATGGGGAATGGGGGACTATCTGTCTGGCTCTAGAACAGTATTGTAGGGCCACAGGATGACAGTGTTGAGACACCAGGAAGAGAGGATGATAGTAAAGTGAGGAACCTAAATTTTTTTCTGTGAAACTCTACAGAGACGAGAAGCAGCTGAAATAAGGTATCATGGCGGTCTTATCTCTGAATTAAGACATTGAGGAAAGTCTATATACAGGAGAGGTCACTGGATGTAACAGGTATGGTGCTGTATACTCCTGTATATAATAATGTCCATGTTCACGGTAGGGTTGGGGGAGGAGATTGAGAATATGGCCCACCCTGCCGCATCCTGGCCCCAGACTTCAGGTCACACTGTGCGTGTTCTGAATTCTGGGGGCTCACACCCATTTACTATATTATCTGTACTCAGAGAGTTATCACTGTGTTATCTGAGGTGTTACATAGGACTGCAGGTGACATCTACTACATTATCTGTACTAGGAGAGTTATAACTGTGTTATCTAAGGTGTTAGATAGGACTGCAGGTGAATCTACTACATTATCTGTACTAGGAGAGTTATAACTGTGTTATCTAAGGTGTTACATAGGACTGCAGGTGAATCTACTACTAGAGTTGAGCGAACACCTGGATGTTCGGGTTCGAGAAGTTCGGCCGAACATCCCGGAAATGTTCGGGTTCGGGATCCGAACCCGATCCGAACTTCGTCCCGAACCCGAACCCCATTGAAGTCAATGGGGACCCGAACTTTTCGGCACTAAAAAGGCTGTAAAACAGCCCAGGAAAGAGCTAGAGGGCTGCAAAAGGCAGCAGCATGTAGGTAAATCCCCTGCAAACAAATGTGGATAGGGAAATGAATTAAAATAAAAATTAAATAAATAAAAATTAACCAAAATCAATTGGAGAGAGGTTCCATAGCAGAGAATCTGGCTTCCCGTCACCCACCACTGGAACAATTCTAGTAAGAAGCAGGGCGGCAATACCAGAGGGTTAGACGGATCGTTAGTGATAGGGATATGTGTCAAACAAGATTAGACGATATGACCAATAAATTTAGAGAGCGAGGCTACCCCCCTGATCTATTGAAAATACAGCGTAATAAAGCTGAGATTACACCACCAGATAGAACTAAGAAAGAAACAAGGATCCCCTTAGTGATTAAATACCATCCCTGGTCCCAGCGCCTTAGGACTATTGTTAATCAACATTGGCACATATTATCTAAGTCCTATCCACGGATAGGAGAGTTCCAGAGGCCACCCATGATATGCTATAAACGGGCAGAAAATATTAGGGATAAAATAGTCCGGGCGGATGTGGGAAGTAATAAAATAGAAAGAGGACAGAGTACTTTATCTACACCTAGACGGGGCACTTTTCCTTGTTTAAACTGTGTCAATTGTTCCAGCGTTATAAAGGGTTCATGTTTCTCCCACCCTCACTCAGGTGAAAATATTCCAATAAGGGGCACGTTCACTTGTGATAGTAGATTTGTGGTTTACATTCTTAAATGTCCATGTGGATTACTATATGTGGGGGAAACCTCAATGAGAATGAAGGACAGACTAAGTAAACACAAATCTACTATCCGTAAACAGAATTTATTACTCCCAATACCCCTTCATTTTTATGATAAAAAACACAACATCTCGCAGTTGAGGTATCAGATTATTGAAGGTGTATCATTACCCCGTCGAGGGGGTGACAGAAATAAATTGTTATTGAAAAGGGAGGCTTACTGGATCCATCGTCTTCAGACAATGGAGCCCAGGGGCCTCAATCGTGAGTACAATGTGTCCTGCTTCCTATAAGGCATTCGGCCTTATGCAATCTGATAAATATATTTCTTTTTTTCTTCAGCGTGATTAATCACTGCAAGAATGGACTATGTGACTGAAAATCTTCGCCAGTATAGAGTGGATATGTTTTTTGCGAATTTTCAATTGCGAATTTTCAGTTGCGAATTTTTAGTTGCGAATTTTCAATTGCGAATTTTCAATTTTCAATTGCGAATTTTCAGTTGCGAATTTTCAATTGCGAATTTTTCAATGCGAATTTTTCATTGCGATTATTTGATATGCGAATTTTATTTAATGAGGGAGGCGGAGCTTCTTTGATGATGTCAGTTCCTTTGTGTTTCATTTATGTATAAATAGCTGGAGTGTAAGATGTTTTATGCAGTCTGATGAAAGCACATCTGTGCTGAAACGCGTCACTATGCCATTTTGAATATGTGACTGAATAAATCTACATTGTGATCTACATCAGCGAAGTGCCGGTCCTTTCCTTTGAAACCACCACTGGAACAGTCCATTCTCAGATATTTAGGCCCCGGCACCCAGGCAGAGGAGAGAGGTCCCGTAACAGAGAATCTGTCTTCATGTCAGCAGAGAATTAGTCTGCATGTCATAGCAGAGAATGAGGCTTCACGTCAGCCACCACTGCAACAGTCCATTGGCATATATTTAGGCCCAGCACCCAGGCAGAGGAGGGAGGTCCCGTAACAGAGAATCTGTCTTCATGTCAGCAGAGAATTAGTCTGCATGTCATAGCAGAGAATGAGGCTTCACGTCAGCCACCACTGCAACAGTCCATTGGCATATATTTAGGCCCAGCACACACACAGGCAGAGGAGAGAGGTCCCGTAACAGAGAATCTGGCTTCATGTCAGCAGAGAATCAGTCTGCATGTCATAGCAGAGAATGAGGCTTCACGTCAGCCACCACTGCAACAGTCCATTGGCATATATTTAGGCCCAGCACACACACAGGCAGAGGAGAGAGGTCCCGTAACAGAGGATCTGGCTTCATGTCAGCAGAGAATCAGTCTGCATGTCATAGCAGAGAATCAGGCTTCACGTCAGCCACCACTGCAACAGTCCATTGTCATAAATTTAGGCCCAGCACCCAGGCAGAGGAGAGAGGTCCCGTAACAGACAATCTGGCTTCATGTCAGCAGAGAATTAGTCTGCATGTCATAGCAGAGAATGAGGCTTCACGTCAGCCACCACTGCAACAGTCCATTGGCATATATTTAGGCCTAGCACACAGGCAGAGGAGAGAGGTCCCGTAACAGACAATCTGGCTTCATGTCAGCAGAGAATCAGTCTGCATGTCATAGCAGAGAATGAGGCTTCACGTCAGCCACCACTGCAACAGTCCATTGGCATATATTTAGGCCCAGCACACACACAGGCAGAGGAGAGAGGTCCCGTAACAGAGAATCTGGCTTCATGTCAGCAGAGAATCAGTCTGCATGTCATAGCAGAGAATGAGGCTTCACATCAGCCACCACTGCAACAGTCCATTGGCATATATTTAGGCCCAGCACACACACAGGCAGAGGAGAGAGGTCCCGTAACAGACAATCTGGCTTCATGTCAGCAGAGAATCAGTCTGCATGTCATAGCAGAGAATGAGGCTTCACGTCACCCACCACTGCAACAGTCCATTGGCATATATTTAGGCCTAGCACACAGGCAGAGCAGAGAGGTCCCGTAACAGACAATCTGGCTTCATGACAGCAGAGAATCAGTCTGCATGTCATAGCAGAGAATGAGGCTTCACGTCACCCACCACTGCAACAGTCCATTGGCATATATTTAGGCCTAGCACACAGGCAGAGCAGAGAGGTCCCGTAACAGACGATCTGGCTTCATGTCAGCAGAGAATCAGTCTGCATGTCATAGCAGAGAATGAGGCTTCACGTCAGCCACCACTGCAACAGTCCATTGGCATATATTTAGGCCCAGCACACACACAGGCAGAGGAGAGAGGTCCCGTAACAGAGGATCTGGCTTCATGTCAGCAGAGAATCAGTCTGCATGTCATAGCAGAGAATCAGGCTTCACGTCAGCCACCACTGCAACAGTCCATTGTCATAAATTTAGGCCCAGCACCCAGGCAGAGGAGAGAGGTCCCGTAACAGACAATCTGGCTTCATGTCAGCAGAGAATTAGTCTGCATGTCATAGCAGAGAATGAGGCTTCACGTCAGCCACCACTGCAACAGTCCATTGGCATATATTTAGGCCTAGCACACAGGCAGAGGAGAGAGGTCCCGTAACAGACAATCTGGCTTCATGTCAGCAGAGAATCAGTCTGCATGTCATAGCAGAGAATGAGGCTTCACGTCACCCACCACTGCAACAGTCCATTGGCATATATTTAGGCCTAGCACACAGGCAGAGCAGAGAGGTCCCGTAACAGACAATCTGGCTTCATGACAGCAGAGAATCAGTCTGCATGTCATAGCAGAGAATGAGGCTTCACGTCACCCACCACTGCAACAGTCCATTGGCATATATTTAGGCCTAGCACACAGGCAGAGGAGAGGTTCATTCAACTTTGGGTAGCCTCGCAATATAATGGTAAAATGAAAATAAAAATAGGATTGAATGAGGAAGTGCCCTGGAGTCCAATAATATATGGTTATGGGGAGGTAGTTAATGTCTAATCTGGACAAGGGACGGACAGGTCCTGTGGGATCCATGCCTGGTTCATTTTTATGAACGTCAGCTTGTCCACATTGGCTGTAGACAGGCGGCTGCGTTTGTCTGTAATGACGCCCCCTGCCGTGCTGAATACACGTTCAGACAAAACGCTGGCTGCCGGGCAGGCCAGCACCTCCAAGGCATAAAAGGCTAGCTCTGGCCACGTGGACAATTTAGAGACCCAGAAGTTGAATGGGGCCGAACCATCAGTCAGTACGTGGAGGGGTGTGCACACGTACTGTTCCACCATGTTAGTGAAATGTTGCCTCCTGCTAACACGTTGCGTATCAGGTGGTGGTGCAGTTAGCTGTGGCGTGTTGACAAAAGTTTTCCACATCTCTGCCATGCTAACCCTGCCCTCAGAGGAGCTGGCCGTGACACAGCTGCCTTGGCGACCTCTTGCTCCTCCTCTGCCTTGGCCTTGGGCTTCCACTTGTTCCCCTGTGACATTTGGGAATGCTCTCAGTAGCGCGTCTACCAACGTGCGCTTGTACTCGCGCATCTTCCTATCACGCTCCAGTGCAGGAAGTAAGGTGGGCACATTGTCTTTGTAGCATGGATCCAGCAGGGTGGCAACCCAGTAGTCCGCACAGGTTAAAATGTGGGCAACTCTGCTGTCGTTGCGCAGGCACTGCAGCATGTAGTCGCTCATGTGTGCCAGGCTGCCCAGGGGTAAGGACAAGCTGTCCTCTGTGGGAGGCGTATCGTCATCGTCCTGCCTTTCCCCCCAGCCACGCACCAGTGATGGACCCGAGCTGCGTTGGGTGCCACCCCGCTGTGACCATGCTTCATCCTCATCCTCCTCCACCTCCTCCTCATCCTCGTCCTCCTCGTCCTCCAGTAGTGGGCCCTGGCTGGCCACATTTGTACCTGGCCTCTGCTGTTGCCAAAAACCTCCCTCTGAGTCACTTCGAAGAGACTGGCCTGAAAGTGCTAAAAATGACCCCTCTTCCTCCTCCTCCTCCTCCTCCTCCTGGGCCACCTCCTCTTCCATCATCGCCCTAAGTGTTTTCTCAAGGAGACATAGAAGTGGTATTGTAACGCTGATAACGGTGTCATCGCCACTGGCCATGTTGGTGGAGTACTCGAAACAGCGCAACAGGGCACACAGGTCTCGCATGGAGGCCCAGTCATTGGTGGTGAAGTGGTGCTGTTCTGTAGTGCGACTGACCCGTGCGTGCTGCAGCTGAAACTCCACTATGGCCTGCTGCTGCTCGCACAGTCTGTCCAGCATGTGCAAGGTGGAGTTCCACCTGGTGGGCACGTCGCATATGAGGCGGTGAGCGGGAAGGCCGAAGTTACGCTGTAGCGCAGACAGGCGAGCAGCAGCAGGATGTGAACGCCGGAAGCGCGAACAGACGGCCCGCACTTTATGCAGCAGCTCTGACATGTCGGGGTAGTTGTGAATGAACTTCTGCACCACCAAATTCAGCACATGCGCCAAGCAAGGGATGTGCGTCAAATTGGCTAGTCCCAGAGCTGCAACGAGATTTCGCCCATTATCACACACCACCAGGCCGGGCTTGAGGCTCACCGGCAGCAACCACTCGTCGGTCTGTTGTTCAATACCCCGCCACAACTCCTGTGCGGTGTGGGGCCTGTCCCCCAAACATATGAGTTTCAGAATGGCCTGCTGACGTTTACCCCGGGCTGTGCTGAAGTTGGTGGTGAAGGTGTGTGGCTGACTGGATGAGCAGGTGGAAGAAGAGGAGGAGGAAGCCGAGAAGGAGGAGGTGGCAACAGGAGGCAAAGAATGTTGCCCTGCGATCCTTGGCGGCGGAAGGACGTGCGCCAAACAGCTCTCCGCCTGGGGCCCAGCTGCCACTACATTTACCCAGTGTGCAGTTAGGGAGATATAGCGTCCCTGGCCGTGCTTACTGGTCCACGTATCTGTGGTTAGGTGGACCTTGCTACAGATGGCGTTGCGCAGTGCACACTTGATTTTATGGGATACTTGGTTGTGCAGGGAAGGCACGGCTCTCTTGGAGAAGTAGTGCCGGCTGGGAACAACATACTGTGGGACAGCAAGCGACATGAGCTGTTTGAAGCTGTCTGTGTCCACCAGCCTAAATGACAGCATTTCATAGGCCAGTAGTTTAGAAATGCTGGCATTCAGGGCCAGGGATCGAGGGTGGCTAGGTGGGAATTTACGCTTTATATCAAATGTTTGTGAGATGGAGAGCTGAACGCTGGCGTGTGACATGGTTGAGACGCTTGGTGACGGAGGTGGTGGTGGTGGTGTTGGTGGTACATCCCCTGTTTGCTGGGCGGCAGGTGCCAACGTTCCTCCAGAGGCGGAGGAAGAGGCCGAGGCGGCAGCAGCAGAATAGGCCGAGGCGGCAGCAGCAGAAGAGGTAGCAGGGGGAGCCTGAGTGACTTCCTTGGTTTTAAGGTGTTTACTCCACTGCAGTTCATGCTTTGCATGCAGGTGCCTGGTCATGCAGGTTGTGCTCAGGTTCAGAACGTTAATGCCTCGCTTCAGGCTCTGATGGCACAGCGTGCAAACCACTCGGGTCTTGTCGTCAGCACATTGTTTGAAGAAGTGCCATGCCAGGGAACTCCTTGAAGCTGCCTTTGGGGTGCTCGGTCCCAGATGGCGGCGGTCAGTAGCAGGCGGAGTCTCTTGGCGGCGGGTGTTCTGCTTTTGCCCACTGCTCCCTCTTTTGCTACGCTGTTGGCTCGGTCTCACCACTGCCTCTTCCTCCGAACTGTGAAAGTCAGTGGCACGACCTTCATTCCATGTGGGGTCTAGGACCTCATCGTCCCCTGCATCGTCTTCCACCCAGTGTTGATCCCTGACCTCCTGTTCAGTCTGCACACTGCAGAAAGACGCAGCAGTTGGCACCTGTGTTTCGTCATCATCAGAGACATGCTGAGGTGGTATTCCCATGTCCTCATCATCAGGAAACATAAGTGGTTGTGCGTCAGTGCATTCTATGTCTTTCACCGCTGGGGAAGGGCTAGGTGGATGCCCTTGGGAAACCCTGCCAGCGGAGTCTTCAAACAGCATAAGAGACTGCTGCATAACTTGAGGCTGAGACAGTTTCCCTGGTATGCATGGGGGTGATGTGACAGACTGATGGGGTTGGTTTTCAGGCGCCATCTGTGCGCTTTCTGCAGAAGACTGGGTGGGAGATAATGTGAACGTGCTGGATCCACTGTCGGCCACCCAATTGACTAATGCCTGTACCTGCTCAGGCCTTACCATCCTTAGAACGGCATTGGGCCCCACCATATATCGCTGTAAATTCTGGCGGCTACTGGGACCTGAGGTAGTTGGTACACTAGGACGTGTGGATGTGGCAGAACGGCCACGTCCTCTCCCAGCACCAGAGGGTCCACTAACACCACCACGACCATGTCCACGTCCGCGTCCCTTACTAGATGTTTTTCTCATTGTTATGGTTCACCACAACAACAAATATATTATTTGGCCCAATGTATTGTATTCAAATTCAGCGGGATATAAATTTGAGGCCTAGTATTTAGGCGCTGGGTGACCGGTATGGATTTAGTGACAGAATTAGACTTGGAAATGCACAGAAGCGTGTGTGTGTGAAGTTATTCTGAATGACCCAATGTGCACCTTGAATATTATATACCCTTTTAGGGATAGATTTCAAATAGCTCTGATATAGCAGAAACCACTAAATTATGAAATTGCTAAATTGGGAATTGTATTTCAACCCAGAACAAGAAATGTGCTTGAACGGACACTAAATAACTCGCCCAGCTACAGCACTAACGAGAGATTTAGCAGGATATAAATTTGAGGCCTAGTATTTAGGCGCTGGGTGACAGGTATGGGTTTAGTGACAGAATTAGACTTGGAAATACACAGTAGCGGGTGTGTGTGAAGTTATTCTGAATGACCCAATGTGCACCTTGAATATTATATACCCTTTTAGGGATAGATTTCAAATAGCTCTGATATAGCAGAAACCACTAAATTATGAAATTGCTAAATTGGGAATTGTATTTCAACCCAGAACAAGAAATGTGCTTGAACGGACACTAAATAACTCGCCCAGCTACAGCACTAACGAGAGATTTAGCAGGATATAAATTTGAGGCCTAGTATTTAGGCGCTGGGTGACAGGTATGGGTTTAGTGACAGAATTAGACTTGGAAATACACAGTAGCGGGTGTGTGTGAAGTTATTCTGAATGACCCAATGTGCACCTTGAATATTATATACCCTTTTAGGGATAGATTTCAAATAGCTCTGATATAGCAGAAACCACTAAATTATGAAATTGCTAAATTGGGAATTGTATTTCAACCCAGAACAAGAAATGTGCTTGAACGGACACTAAATAACTCGCCCAGCTACAGCACTAACGAGAGATTTAGCAGGATATAAATTTGAGGCCTAGTATTTAGGCGCTGGGTGACAGGTATGGGTTTAGTGACAGAATTAGACTTGGAAATGCACAGAAGCGTGTGTGTGTGAAGTTATTCTGAATGACCCAATGTGCACCTTGAATATTATATACCCTTTTAGGGATAGATTTCAAATAGCTCTGATATAGCAGAAACCACTAAATTATGAAATTGCTAAATTGGGAATTGTATTTCAACCCAGAACAAGAAATGTGCTTGAACGGACACTAAATAACTCGCCCAGCTACAGCACTAACGAGAGATTTAGCAGGATATAAATTTGAGGCCTAGTATTTAGGCGCTGGGTGACAGGTATGGGTTTAGTGACAGAATTAGACTTGGAAATACACAGTAGCGGGTGTGTGTGAAGTTATTCTGAATGACCCAATGTGCACCTTGAATATTATATACCCTTTTAGGGATAGATTTCAAATAGCTCTGATATAGCAGAAACCACTAAATTATGAAATTGCTAAATTGGGAATTGTATTTCAACCCAGAACAAGAAATGTGCTTGAACGGACACTAAATAACTCGCCCAGCTACAGCACTAACGAGAGGTTTAGCAGGATATAAATTTGAGGCCTAGTATTTAGGCGCTGGGTGACAGGTATGGGTTTAGTGACAGAATTAGACTTAGAAATACACAGTAGCGGGTGTGTGTGAAGTTATTCTGAATGACCCAATGTGCACCTTGAATATTATATACCCTTTTAGGGATAGATTTCAAATAGCTCTGATATAGCAGAAACCACTAAATTATGAAATTGCTAAATTGGGAATTGTATTTCAACCCAGAACAAAAAATGTGCTTTGACGGACACTAAATAACTTTCCCAGCCACAACAGGACAGCGTTAACGAGAGATTTAGCAGGATATAAATTTGAGGCCTAGTATTTAGGCGCTGGGTGACAGGTATGGGTTTAGTGACAGAATTAGACTTGGAAATACACAGTAGCGGGTGTGTGTGAAGTTATTCTGAATGACCCAATGTGCACCTTGAATATTATATACCCTTTTAGGGATAGATTTCAAATAGCTCTGATATAGCAGAAACCACTAAATTATGAAATTGCTAAATTGGGAATTGTATTTCAACCCAGAACAAGAAATGTGCTTGAACGGACACTAAATAACTCGCCCAGCTACAGCACTAATGAGAGATTTAGCAGGATATAAATTTGAGGCCTAGTATTTAGGCGCTGGGTGACAGGTATGGGTTTAGTGACAGAATTAGACTTAGAAATACACAGTAGCGGGTGTGTGTGAAGTTATTCTGAATGACCCAATGTGCACCTTGAATATTATATACCCTTTTAGGGATAGATTTCAAATAGCTCTGATATAGCAGAAACCACTAAATTATGAAATTGCTAAATTGGGAATTGTATTTCAACCCAGAACAAAAAATGTGCTTTGACGGACACTAAATAACTTTCCCAGCCACAACAGGACAGCGTTAACGAGAGATTTAGCAGGATATAAATTTGAGGCCTAGTATTTAGGCGCTGGGTGACAGGTATGGGTTTAGTGACAGAATTAGACTTAGAAATACACAGTAGCGGGTGTGTGTGAAGTTATTCTGAATGACCCAATGTGCACCTTGAATATTATATACCCTTTTAGGGATAGATTTCAAATAGCTCTGATATAGCAGAAACCACTAAATTATGAAATTGCTAAATTGGGAATTGTATTTCAACCCAGAACAAGAAATGTGCTTGAACGGACACTAAATAACTCGCCCAGCTACAGCACTAACGAGAGATTTAGCAGGATATAAATTTGAGGCCTAGTATTTAGGCGCTGGGTGACAGGTATGGGTTTAGTGACAGAATTAGACTTAGAAATACACAGTAGCGGGTGTGTGTGAAGTTATTCTGAATGACCCAATGTGCACCTTGAATATTATATACCCTTTTAGGGATAGATTTCAAATAGCTCTGATATAGCAGAAACCACTAAATTATGAAATTGCTAAATTGGGAATTGTATTTCAACCCAGAACAAGAAATGTGCTTGAACGGACACTAAATAACTCGCCCAGCTACAGCACTAAGGACAGATTTAGCTGGATATAAATTTGAGGCCTAGTATTTAGGCGCTGGGTGACAGGTATGGGTTTAGTGACAGAATTAGACTTGGAAATACACAGTAGCGGGTGTGTGTGAAGTTATTCTGAATGTCCCTATGTGCACCTTCAATATGATCTACCCTTTTAGGGATAGATTTCAAATAGCTCTGATATAGCAGAAACCACTAAATTATGAAATTGCTAAATTGGGAATTGTATTTCAACCCAGAACAAGAAATGTGCTTGAACGGACACTAAATAACTCGCCCAGCTACAGCACTAAGGACAGATTTAGCTGGATATAAATTTGAGGCCTAGTATTTAGGCGCTGGGTGACAGGTATGGGTTTAGTGACAGAATTAGACTTGGAAATACACAGTAGCGGGTGTGTGTGAAGTTATTCTGAATGTCCCTATGTGCACCTTCAATATGATCTACCCTTTTAGGGATAGATTTCAAATAGCTCTGATATAGCAGAAACCACTAAATTATGAAATTGCTAAATTGGGAATTGTATTTCAACCCAGAACAAGAAATGTGCTTGAACGGACACTAAATAACTCGCCCAGCTACAGCACTAACGAGAGATTTAGCAGGATATAAATTTGAGGCCTAGTATTTAGGCGCTGGGTGACAGGTATGGGTTTAGTGACAGAATTAGACTTGGAAATACACAGTAGCGGGTGTGTGTGAAGTTATTCTGAATGACCCAATGTGCACCTTGAATATTATATACCCTTTTAGGGATAGATTTCAAATAGCTCTGATATAGCAGAAACCACTAAGTTATGAAATTGCTAAATTGGGAATTGTATTTCAACCCAGAACAAGAAATGTGCTTGAACGGACACTAAATAACTCGCCCAGCTACAGCACTAAGGACAGATTTAGCTGGATATAAATTTGAGGCCTAGTATTTAGGCGCTGGGTGACAGGTATGGGTTTAGTGACAGAATTAGACTTGGAAATGCACAGTAGCGGGTGTGTGAAGTTATTCTGAATGACCCTATGTGCACCTTGAATATAATATACCCTTTTAGGGATAGATTTCAAATAGATCTGATACAGCAGAAACCACTAAATTTTTAAATTGCTAAATTGGGAATTGTATTTCAACCCAGAACAAAAAATGTGCTTTGACGGACACTAAATAACTTTCCCAGCCACAACAGGACAGCGGTAACGAGAGATTTAGCGGGATATAAATTTGAGGCCTAGTATTTAGGCGCTGGGTGACCGGTATGGATTTAGTGACAGAATTAGACTGGGATATGGCCAAAAAATAACCACACTATTGCTGGTTAAATGCACTTGGTGATGGGCGCAGCTTGCCCCTGATGTAGTATATGGCCAAAAAATGAACAGACTATTGCTGGTTAAATGCACTTGGTGTCACAGCTTGACCAACCACACTACTGAGGGTTAAATGCACTTGGTGACGGGCGCAGCTTGCCCCTGATTTAGTATATGGCCAAAAAATGAACAGACTATTGCTGGTTAAATGCACTTGGTGTGATAGCTTGACCAACCACACTACTGAGGGTTAAATGCACTTGGTGTGACAGCTTCACCCTGATGTAGGCTTTAGCCAAAAAACAACCACACCATTGAGGGTTAAATGCACTTGGTCGCAGCTTGTGCTGGCGCACCACAAGACACAAAATGGCCGCCGATCACCCCAGAAAAATGTGACTGACAAACGGTCTGGGCAGCCTAAAAACAGTGAGCAATTGAGGATCAGCAGCTCAATGATCCACAGCTGCAGATCGATCAGTTAATCAAGTCCTTTGGAGGAGTTAATCAGCCTAATCTCGCCCTACTGTCGCAGCCGCAACCTCTCCCTACGCTAATCAGAGCAGAGTGACGGGCGGCGCTATGTGACTCCAGCTTAAATAGAGGCTGGGTCACATGGTGCTCTGGCCAATCACAGCCATGCCAATAGTAGGCATGGCTGTGATGGCCTCTTGGGGCAAGTAGTATGACGCTTGTTGATTGGCTGCTTAGCAGCCTTTCAAAAAGCGCCAAGAAAGCGTCACAAAAGCGCGAAGAAAGCGACGAACACCGAACCCGAACCCGGACTTTTACGAAAATGTCCGGGTTCGGGTCCGTGTCACGGACACCCCAAAATTCGGTACGAACCCGAACTATACAGTTCGAGTTCGCTCATCCCTATCTACTACATGATCTGTACTAGGAGAGTTATAACTGTTATCTGTGGTATTACACAGGACTGCAGGTAACATCTACTATGTTATATGTACTCAGAGAGTTATTATTGTGTTATCTTTGGTGTTACATAGGACTGCAAGTGATCTACTACATTATCTGTTAAAAGAGGCGTGCCCACAGGCTGGGGCGGGTGCAAATTTTGGCTTGCCCCGGGTGCTGGCAACCCACTTCTTCCACTGTTATTAGTCAAAGGATAATAAATCAGAGGACAAAAAGAGACATGATGGAAAATAGATACAGCAAACAGAGCAAGGTGCGCAATACCAGATGAAATGATCCGTGTCTAGATATATCTATTGTGTGAGATATATCCAGACACTGATCATTTTATCTGGTATTGCGCCCCTTGCTGTTTGCTGTATCTATTTTCCAAGAAATCACTGCCTGTATGGATGCTAAAAAAGAAAACCAAAAAAATCTTTATTCGTGATATATATTAAAATCTTTGCATGGGCAGTAGTACCCTTTGTATCCAAGGCTCTAGCTTCTAGAATACTGTGAACCCTTTATTTTGTTTGTCAGAGGGACTATCCGTTCTAAATGGGTATTGTTCAGCCTCCAGAAGTTTAGATAATTGTGGATCTTATTAGGACTGTTCACTAGTGTCTAATTGGATATTGATCTACATGTCGCTAAGTCTGATTCTATCTAAATCACTCAATTACTCGACGCGTTTCTCCAGCCACTGCTGGATCACCAGGAGTTCAAGATATACTCAGCGACCAGCTTTTGTTTATATAGAATCAACAGACTGTGTCTAGTGATGCCCAATGGATATAGTGTAGCTATCTTCTGGACAAATTGTATCAATTTCTAGGCATTACAAAGGCACCTAACAAGAAACAAATGTGGCCCCGTCTGGTGGGGTGAGGTCACAATCGCACTGCTGACATATGCCTATACACGATGAGCGTGGTCCCCTCTGGTGTATGGCCATACCAGTGCCAGACGCGCAATCACTCAGCATCAGTAGTGGTTGCGCTTGTGCTCCTCATGCAAACAACGCAACAGTATGTGAGGCCTCTCACCACCAGAGAGGACCGTGCTCATCGCGTATAGGCACATGTCAGCAGTGCGATTGTGACCTCACACCACCAGAGGGGGCCAAATTTGTTTCTTGTTAGGTGCATTTGTAATGCCTAGAAATTGATACAATCTGTCCAGAAGATAGCTACAATATATCCATTGGGCATCGCTGGACACAGTTTCTTGAAAAAGGCTTATGGATAATCTAGAATTAGGTCACCTATATTCATCAAGTACATAAAAAGGTTGGAGTAGTGATCTTAGTTAAAACATAACTTTTAATTGGTGTAAGGATAGAAAAAAAGTCCCTAAATTTACACAAAAAATATATAGTGCACACTTACACATTTAGTCATTGGTACACGGCGGCACCTGAAAATATAACCGGTTGTCCTACCGTAACCCAGGTGTCTTACGGTCTTTGTAGATATTCAGGAGATGTTGATCTTACTGAAAAAAATATTTGGCAGGAACCGGACGTGGATGATGGTGGGCTCTAAGTCCCTGTTTCACCCTAGGATAGGGATACTACCTTGTCCCTAGCGTCCTAACCACGGAGCACCCATCCTAAAAAGAATGACCCCTTCAGGAACCTTACCCTTACGCTACTTGGCCCTGTTGTGCCCTAGTGCAACTGTTGTGGAAAAATAATTGTTCGCCGTATGGTGGCCATCTATCCTATGGAGTTGCGCAGATTCGTTCGCATTCGCGTTCGCATCTGCGTAGAGACTTTCGCACGATGGTCCGGTCGTCCCGACCTGTAGCTGATTTGTGCCCGGCCTGGTATTACTGCAGGATACCAGTGTCAATGGCGCCGGCTGAGGAGGGAGGGATGGGGACCGTCGAGCGGGGGTTTCTTCATCCACGAGGATAAGCACGGCAACGGCATCTTCGCCAGCCAATCACTTCATACCATAACCTGTCTCCTTATTGGTCATGATTGTAAGACCGCCTTCCAGCCAATCACTTCATACCATAACCTGTCTCCTCATTGGTCATGATTGTAAGACCGCCTTCCAGCCAATCACTTCATACCATAACCTGTCTCCTCATTGGTCATGATTGTAAGACCGCCTCCCATCTTCTAGTATAAATAAACCACGCCTAGTTGCTGGGAGGGAGGGCACATTATTGGAACCTACTTGAGAACGTCTCTGTGATGTTATTTTGGAGGAATTGCGCACACATCGACGCACACTACACCAGGGATTTCCCGATTCTACTTCTGGCGGTCGTTTTCGGTTGTGAGAACGAGACAAAGGAGCAAACGGCGACATCACAGCTAATCCCTACATTCATGTTTCATGTACAAATCATCAGGGGAACTGTTGTGTAATCTAGCAGGGCATGAATCACCTGGAGTGTTTAATCCAGATGATTCCATATAGTTAACACTGAGGATATATTTAGGTGTAACAAAGTAGAGGACACTTATAATAAATACAAATGGTAGGCCCATGGTGTGGGTCCCATTGAGTATCGGGGTAACGCAGGCCTAAAAGATATACGTTTTATCGACCGTCAAAATACTTAAATGGTAGTTGTATACAAAAACACTGTCACAGAAGCCAACTACCTAAAACATAGCTTTTATTATCAATATAATATAATCAAGAGGTCCCTCACTTGGGGACTGATAAACGTACAACACAGACAAAAAAAACGTAAGTAGCCGACAAGGATCAGGTGTAGATGTTGCAGTACTAGCAATGGGTACTGGGCAAACACATATGGGTCCCTGGTATATCCCTAGGATATCCCTGGTCTATTCTCTGCCCAGAGATGCCCCCAGATGGTAGAGGCACTCTGTCCCCGTGCCTAAACCTACCTGTCCTTGAAGTGCCCTTACAACAAAGGTGGCCCATATGGATGCCTGGGTCGTTCAATGCGCTAGATAAAATACTGTTGGTTATATAATCCTGATCTCGACGCGTTTCCCCTTTAATAACAGGTTCATCAGGAGACAAAGAGGATAAGCCAGTAAGCCACGATCAATACTTAGTGACCACACACCAACGGTTTAACAGAAATAAACCAAATCAAAACAAAGAAAATAACTGGAGCACCCCCACGGCAGTATATGGCTGCCAAGGATTTCACAACAATGGTGCACTACAATAGATTACAACAGGTCCGGAGTGATAAGATAACTTAAATTAAATCAATACTCTTCTGTTGCTGTATTATTCCTGAGCAGCGATCTGCGGCTTGGGGTGCTCCAGGGGGGACTGAAAATACGGCTCCTCCCATTGCTAGTACTGCAACATCTACACCTGATCCTTGTCAGCTACTTACGTTTTTTTGTCTGTGTTGTACGTTTATCAGTCCCAAAGTGAGGGACCTCTTGATTTTATTATATTGATAATAAAAGCTATGTTTTAGGTAGTTGGCTTCTGTGACAGTGTCTAAAAGATATAAGGCCAAATATATTACAGGGAGATCTGTTGATGAGCAGCTCTTAGAAGCCACGATATGTCCTGAGGCTTTGATGTTGCCTCAATCTGTCCAGAAGATAGCTACAATATATCCATTGGGCATCACTGGACACAGTCTGTTGAATCTATATAAACAAAAGCTGGTTACTGAGTATATCTTGAACTCCTGATGATCCAGCAGTGGCTGGAGAAACGCGTCGAGTAATTGAGTGATTTAGATGGAATAAGACCTAGATTCTAGAAGCTAGAGCTTTGGATACAAAAGGGTACTACTGCCCATGCAACGATTTTAATATATATCACAAATAAAGATTTTTTTTGTTTTCTTTTTTAAGTATCCATATAGGCAGTGATTTCTTAGATTATATTTGGATACGTTACCACTATATCAGTTTATGTTCAGTGAATTCTGTATCTGTTTTCCATCATGTCTCTTCTTGTCAGTAAACCAGCCTCGGAATCTGTTATTCAGCCAAGTCTGTGGCCTGCTTTGTGGCCTAACAGAGCCAGAGCCCATTGAACCTGCTCATTCAGCAGCTCATCTTCCACTGCCTCACACAAAGCACATCTACCTCTCTCTCCTGGGTTCTGGCTTCCTCCAGGTTGCTGTATAGATCTCACACAGCTCCCTCTGCTGGCTTGGGGGCAATCTCGTGGCATTACACCTGCACTGTCCCTGCAGTTTCTCTATCCAAGACTCTACAATTTAAGCTTTGCTAAACACTGTCCCTAGCATTTGGCACATAGGTCCCTATGCTCAGTTCTCTGTAAAATGGTGGAGACCGGGCGAGATTAGATTCGATTTTTATAGGGCTGTGACATCACAGGGGATCGCCTTCTGCTGATTGGCTGGCTGCACTGCATTATTGGTGGGCTCTTGTTCCTGGTCTTCTTACTTTCACTTTGTAACATGTGTAGCCACCATTTTAAGAAAAAATCTATTTATTACCAAGAAGTGCCAGGAAATTCGGATTTGTTTTAAATCAAATTTTTCCTAAAGTTTGGATCGAATACCACTTTGGATGCTTCGATTCGCTCAAAACTAGCCACAAACATACACTGTATTCATTTTTAAATACAAAAAGTATTAATGTTGCATGAAAGCGTGGAAGTGCTGGGTGATATGTTGACAATCTGTTGGGCATCAGCTTTCAGGAGATCTATGCATATGGATTTTTTTGCAAATATTGCCCCAAGTATCAGAGGAGCAAAATGTTCAGAAGCACCTGGCAGGCAGTGTGAGATTTATGGGCACATTTATTAAGACCAACGTTTTAGACGTCGGTCTTAATATAACCTATACATGGTGGTGTATCCGCCAAAGTTATAAAGAGGCACCGGCCTCTACATAACTTCAGTGGATCCGCAGCCGCTTCTAAATGTAAGACAGCTTCCTAGCTGTCTTACATTTAGACCATTTTCTACGACTAAAACAGGCGTAAAAAATGGTAAATGAGATGGGCTGCCCCTTCCCCGCCCACACTATGCCCACTTTTTTAGACCTGGCGTGAGCGGGGAGAAATCACAGATTGCAGTACAACAGACCTTTGCTCCACCATCTCGCCAGAGATATGGCTAATTTAGGAGTATTTCTGTCTCATAAATGACCTCCTTAGGGTACTTTCACACTTGCGGCAGGACGTATCCGACAGTCTGTTCACCCTGTCGGATACGTCCTTCCGCTATTTCGCCGTGCCGCCGGACCGCCGCTCTATCCCCATTGACTATAATGGGGATGGGGGCGGCGCTCCGGCGCAGTACGGCAGTGCACGGCGAAAGGCCGCCGGACTAAAAGTCCTGCATGTCCGACTTTTTAGTCCGACGGCCTCTGACCGCGAACTGCCGTACTGCGCCGGAGCACCGCCCCGTCCCCATTATAGTCAATGGGGACGGAGCGGCGGTCCGGCGGGACGGCGAAATAGCGGAAGGACGGATCCGACAGGGTGAACAGCCTGTCGGATCCGTCCTGCCGCAAGTGTGAAAGTACCCTTAATCTTCTGGTGTTCACAATATTTTTTTAGGAGAGACATTTAAGCATCTTGTAAGTTCTTTGCATCTTAGCCCTTTCATTTGAGGCGGGTGTTGGCCTCGGATCTCCAGAAGACACCAGGCCTCATCTGTTCATCAGTGTCACATTAGTCCCTCGTGCAATTGACAAGAGGCAATATTTCCTGACAGGTTGAATATATCTTAACTTGGGACAGATTTGGATGACGCCTGAAGGGGGATATAAGAGACATTTTTGTCCAGCCAGGGTCTTGTCCAGCCTCACATGATGGCGACTCACAGCTATAATGGGGACCACACTAGGTAAATGTCACTCTCAGAACGATGGGAAGTAGCTAAATGTTGGCTGTAATTGAAGCCTTGGGCCGAGTCCCCTGTCTGAGGCATTCGTAGAGATGAGAATAAATGTGCTGTGATCGTCCTCTGTCCAGGGGGACGGGATGTTATATGATAGGGATTCGCTGCCCAAAGACACTGACAGCTGCAATTTACTGATGTTTGTCACTTGCAGACAAGAAGGGATCAGGGGAGATGCGTCCAGATTGCAGCTCCTAACAGCCAAGAGTGCAAAACATGTTGGCACCAAAAACTTCTTATGAGAAGGTGCAGCTTAAAGGAGACACTGCACAAAAAATCTGAGATTTTCATAATGATGGCTTTATCTGGAGACAAAATAATCACGTGAATGTGTTGCCCTCCAGTTCTACAGTAACGGGGAAATCCCAGTCCTTGGAAAATATTATCTCAAAGTGACCAAAGTGAAATTTTTGCAATAATTTTTTGTATGAAAACAAACATATTTGATAGTGTCCATCCATTTTTTTCAGCCATCTCTTGTCTCTACAGAGTTTGACAGTCATCTTAGTTTCCTACTTTTCCATCATCCTCCCACCTTCTCAACACTTCATCCTGGCACCCCCAATACCGTGCCCACAATATTAATACTTCTCCTTATAATGTGTGCCAGTATGAAAAATACCCCCTTATAATGTGCGCCAGTACAAAAATATCCCCTTATATTGTGTTCCAGTACAGAAAATACCCCTTTACCTTTCAGATCAGACCCCCATATCAAATCCTCAAATCAGACGCCCATATTAGATGCTCATACCCCTATATCAAACCTCAGATAAAACCCCTCATCAGACCTTTATGTTAGACACCCCCCATCTCAGATCAGACCCCTTTTAGACCTCCATGTGAGTCCCTTATATCATACCTCAGATAAGGACTCCATATCAGACCCCTTTTAGACCTCTATGTCAGACCCCCACATCAGGACGCCATGTCAGACTCCCCCCACCAATATGAGACCGCACATCAGAACCCCATTTTAGACCCCCAAGTATCAGACATCAGATCAGAACTTAAAAAAAAAAATTAACTTGCCTCTCCTTCTACTCTGCGTTCACTTAGGGCTTGCTGATTTTGCCAAAAAATAAAATCTTAATTTTTTTCAACCCTATGAACGATTTTCAATTTGAATCTCGATTTTCTTATTTTGTGCAGAGGTTACTACATATTTATATATAGACTGGCTGTGAAGTGGTTATCATACATAGACTTGCAGTGCAGGGGTTACTATATATACAGACGTGGACAAAATTGTTGGTACCCTTTGGTCAATGAAAGAAAAAGTCACAATGGTCACAGAAATAACTTTAATCTGACAAAAGTAATAATAAATTAAAATTCTATAAATGTTAACCAATGAAAGTCAGACATTGTTTTTCAACCATGCTTCAACAGAATTATGTAAAAAAATAAACTCATGAAACAGGCATGGACAAAAATGATGGTACCCCTAGAAAACACAGAACATAATGTGACCAAAGGGACATGTTAATTCAAGGTGTGTCCACTAATTAGCATCACAGGTGTCTACAACCTTGTAATCAGCCATTGGGCCTATATATATGGCTCCAGGTAATCACTGTGTTGTTTGGTGATATGGTGTGTACCACACTCGACATGGACCAGAGGAAGCAAAGGAAAGAGCTGTCTCAAGAGATCAGAAAGAAAATTATAGACAAGCATGTTAAAGGTAAAGGCTATAAGACCATCTCCAAGCAACTAGATGTTCCTGTGAGTACAGTTGCACATATTATTCATAAGTTTAAGATCCATGGGACTGTAGCCAACCTCCCTGGACGTGGCCGCAGGAGGAAAATTGATGACAAATCTAAGAGACGGATAATCCGAATGGTAACAAAAGAGCCTAGAAAGACTTCTAAAGAGATTCAAGGTGAACTTCATGCTCAAGGAACATCAGTGTCAGATCGCACCATCCGTCGTTGTTTGAGCCAAAGTGGACTACATGGGAGACGACCAAGGAGGACACCATTGTTGAAAACGAATCATAAAAAAGCAAGACTGGAATATGCCAAACTACATGTTGACAAGCCACAAAGCTTCTGGGAGAATGTCCTGTGGACAGATGAGACAAAAATCGAAGTTTTTGCCAAGGCACATCAGCTGTATGTTCACAGACGAAAAAATGAAGCATATCAAGAAAAGAACACTGTCCCTACTGTGAAACATGGAGGAGGCTCTGTTATGTTCTGGGGCTGCTTTGCTGCGTCTGGCACAGGGTGTCTTGAATCTGTGCAGGGTACAATGAAATCTCAAGACTATCAAGGAATTCTAGAGAGAAATGTACTAGCCAGTGTCAGAAAGCTTGGTCTCAGTCGCAGGTCATGGGTCTTGCAACAGGACAATGACCCAAAACACACCGCTAAAAACACCCAAGAATGGCTAAGAGGAAAAAATTGGACTATTCTAAAGTGGCCTTCTATGAGCCCTGACCTCAATCCTATTGAGCATCTTTGGAAGGAGCTGAAACATGCAGTCTGGAAAAGGCACCCTTCAAACCGGACACAACTGGAGCAGTTTGCTCATGAGGAGTGGGCCAAAATACCTGCTGAGAGGTGCAGATGTCTCATTGACAGTTACAGGAAGCGTTTGATTGCAGTGATTGCCTCAAAAGGTTGCGCAACAAAATATTAAGTTAGGGGTACCATCATTTTTGTCCATGCCTGTTTCATGAGTTTATTTTTTTACATAATTCTGTTGAAGCATGGTTGAAAAACAATGTCTGACTTTCATTGGTTAACATTTATAGAATTTTAATTTATTATTACTTTTGTCAGATTAAAGTTATTTCTGTGACCATTGTGACTTTTTCTTTCATTGACCAAAGGGTACCAACAATTTTGTCCACGTCTGTATATGCCACCTGGATTTAACTAAGCAAATAGTTATGAGCCTCCTATTGGATAATTACTGCATGGGCGATAAACTTTCAGCTGGCAACAAGTTATTTAACCCCAACTGGTGCAATGAGTTGTTTCTAATTTATTAAACAACCATGTCGAAAGACTCATCTCGTGGTCATGGAAAAGATGTTAGTGTGTTTGAGAAAGGGTCAAATCATTGGCATGCATCAAGCAGAGAAAACATCTAAGGAGATTGCAGAAACTACTAAAATTGGGTTAAGAACTGTCCAATGCATTATTAAAAACTGGAAGCATAGTGGGGACCCATCGTATGCGAGGAAGAGATGTGGGCGGAAAAAAATCCTGAATGATCGTGATCGGCGTTTGGTAAAATCAAATCGAAGAAAAACAACAGTAGAACTCAGGGCTATGTTTAATAGTGAAAGTAAGAGCATTTCCACACGCACAATGCAAAGGGAACTGAAGGGATGGGGACTGAACAGCTGTGTAGCCGTAAGAAAACCACTAATCAGTGAGGCAAACCAGAAAAAAAGGCTTCAATATGCTAGGGAGCATAAAGATTGGACTATGGAGCAATGGAAGAAGGTCATGTGGTCTGATGAGTCCAGATTTACCCTGTTCCAGACTGATGGGCGCATCAGGGTAAGAAGAGAGGCAGATGAAGTGATGCACCCATCATGCCTAGTGCCTACTGTACAAGCCTGTGGGGGCAGTGCTATGATCTGGGGTTGGTCAGGTCTAGGTTCACCAACAGTATGTGCTCCAAGAATGAGGTCAGCTGACTACCTGAACATACTGAATGACCAGGGTATTCCATCAATGGATTTTTTCTTTCCTGATGGCACAGGCATATTCCAAGCTGACAATGCCAGATTCATGGGGCTTAAATTGTGAAAGACTGGTTCAGGGAGCATGAGACATCATTTTTACATATGGATTGGCCACCACAGGATCCAGATCTTAACCCCATTGAGAATCTTTGGGATGTCCTGGAGAAGGCTTTGCGCAGCAGTCAGACTCTACCATCATCAATGCAAGATCTTGGTGAACAATTAATGCATTTACTAAGTGTGATAAATTATAAGGTAAAACAGACAAATTACAAACAGAACAAATAATAATCAATTACCTGGCCTGCACAATACAATATGGGGGGGACTCCTGTCGCCATGTCGTAACACATGGCCGACACGTTGGGGTGATACAAGAAAGAGATGACTTTACAGCATCCTACCTGGATGATGTTCTAGGTGGAGTTGGAGTTAATCGTCTTTGTGCAGAAACGTTTATACCTTTCAGCCCCTTCTCCTAAGGATATCCAGTGTGCAGTATGCATGTCTCTAAGATAATCACACAGGAGCACAGTTTACTCAGCACTATGAGGGATTTGTATATGTTATCTAGCAATCCCTAACTCATTACATTATACAAATATATAATTACAAAGAATATAGAAGGTGATCTAATAAATAAAGGGGATGGAGCCAATTGTAGTGGCCCAGAGGGACACTACCACTCCTACATTCCTATTGATAGCCTGTTTGCCACCAGTGTATTGGTTTGCATGACCAATTGTACCACCACCAGCAAAGTGTCATGTTATATTCCAAAACTGTTATGTTTATGTACTGTGCCTGGTTGTCCAGCAGGTGGCAGTGTATCTGGCAGAAAGTACCTTTAGATAGAATGGAACTTACCATTCCATTCTCCCCATTTTGGGCAGTAGTGGGCTAGTCTCGCTTCCTACCAAGGGAGTGGTTGCATGAAGCTGTAGGGAGTTGAAAGCTGGAGTGAGAGAGTGAAGCAGCATGGTGCAGTGAGGGAGCTTTTTTCTCTCACTGGTGCAGGAGCTTTGGGAAAGTAGCTCAGAGAGTAGCTATTCCTGATATATAAAAGGACTTAGTACTTCTGAGAGGGAAAACAATGCCAAAGACATCCTGTAACCCATTTTGCTTAGTAGGATATCTCACTCTCATAAGAAACAGCAACTGAAGCTTATAGGAACCAGCAGAGAGATAAAGCAAAGTATTCAAGTTTACCTGCCAGTTTATCCTTAGCCTGCTGGAGCCAAGAGAAAGATCAAGTATTGATGACACAAGTTTATTGCAAGTTTATTCAAGCAAAGACCGTTAAACTTTACCAAGTCTCGACTCTACTTACTCCACCAACTACAACTCCTTTGTTGCTACGGAGCCTAAACCCAGGAAGCGACAGTATCCAGTTAGGAGCACCGTGACAAAAGCTATTAAAGCCGCATCACCACTGAGCATTCCCAAACACTGGGACTCGATTGCCCTGGGGGGGGGGGGGGGCAGCTCGTTGCACAATCAATACTTGATCAAGTAAAATACCATTACAACACACTTCCTCATAAAAAATGTCAGGTAATCAACAATTACTCTTTGCTCTGATAAATTCAGCCACTGGAATCGCCTGGATAGTATGCACTAGAAGACATGAATCTGCATGTAAAATTGTGTAATCTTGCAATAAGTTTTAGTAATAATTATGTTGATAACAACATCACCACAAAGAAATAAATCCAAAATACAATATAATGTGAATGGTGTGATAAGTAAATTGTAAATTCAAACCATAACTGTTTAGATGGCGAATAAATGCTGCTATGGTCACCTCAGATCCATTCCAAATGAATAATAAATCATCAATAAAGCAGGTATACCAGAGTGTTGACCTTCTAAAACAGTTTTTTGTAGTAGTTACTGTATATTAGTGTAGATAATGGCAGTATTATAGTAGTTATAGTCTTGTATATAGGAGGCAGTGTCTTTATAGTTATATTTTTGTACATAAGGGTAGAATCATAGTACTTTATTTTTGTACCTAGGGGACAGTATTATAGTAGTTATATTCTTGTGCATAGGAGGCAGTATTATGGTAGTTATGTTTTTGGAATATTCTTGTACGTAGGGACAGTACTATAGTAAATATTTTCTTGTACATAGAGGAAGCATTATAGCAGTTATATTCTTGTACATAAGGGACAGTATTATGGCAGTTGTATTCTTGTACATATGGGACAGTATTATAACAGTTGTATTCTTGTACATAGAGGCAGGATTACAGTAGTTATAGTCTTGTAGTTTTGGAGCAGTATTATAGTAGTTATATTCTTGTACATAGGGGACACTGTTATAGCAGTTATATTCTTGTACATAAGGGACAGTATTATGGCAGTTGTATTCTTGTACATAGAGGCAGGATTACAGTAGTTATAGTCTTGTAGTTCAGGAGCAGTATTATAGTAGTTATACTCTTGTACATAGGAGGCAGTATTATAGTAGTTATATTCTTGTACATAGGAGCGGTATTATAGTAGTTATATTCTTGTACATAGGAGGCAGTATTATAGTAGTTATATTCTTGTACATAGGGGACAGTGTTATGGTACTTATATTCTTGTAGATCTTTTCTTAGATTTGTCTGCTATATATTATATTTTGTCTTCCAGTGAATTCTCTTTCTTCCTTGTGTCTCTTGCACTTGGCGGTCATCAGGCGATCTGATAATAAGCAGGAATAACGATTAATGGAGCTCATTAAGTACACAGTTAATTAGTCTTTGGCTGTAGTTCTTGTTAACAGTTCCGCCACATTAATATTATATAATTATAGACTTTGGATGATTTGGATGAGCTATTTTCCTTTTCATGACTTCCTGTAACAGATTCTTCAGTCTCCAGGAAGAAGACAGAAGCAAACACTAGAGAAGCAACAAATATCTGGAGGGACATCTTTTAACATTGACTGTGCCTGTTTCATTACTTAAATCTAATGCTGTTTGACTCATTTACTATACATACTTCTCTGCTTTACTGATCCTGAGTTATACCATGTTTCATACTCTGAACACATCAAAAGCTGCAGCCACAGTTAGGCCCCTTTCACAAGAGCAAGAATTCCGTGAGGGTGCAATGAGTGAGGTGAACGCATTGCACCCGCACTTAATCCGGACCCATTCACTTGGGGCTGTGCAGATGAGCGATGATTTTCACGCATCACTTGTGCGTTGCGTGAAAATCGCAGCATGTTCTATATTCCGCGTTTTTCACGCAACGCAGGCCCCATAGAAATGAATGGGGCTGCGTGAAAGTCGTATAGCATCCGCAAGCAAATGCAGATGCAATGCGATTTTCACGCATGGTTGCTAGCAGATGATGTTAGTAAATTGATAAAAGTCAATTTACTGTATTTTTTTCCCTTATAAAATGGTTATAAAGGAAAATAATAGCATTCTTAATACAGAATGCTTACTAAAATGTTGCTTGAGGGGTTAAAAAATCAAAAAAATTAACTCGCCTCATCCACGTGGTGAGCGTGGTGACGTCAGCGCAGGCCCTGCTGAATAAGGATAGAAGGATTACGTCATCAAAGGTCCTTTTGCAGGTCCTGAAAATAAGAAGAAAGAAGACGATGCCGGTTGCGCGATCATTTGGATTTTTTTTAACCCCTCAATCGACATTTTAGTAAGCATTCTGGATTAAGAATGCTATTATTTTCCCTTATAACCATGTTATAAGGGAAAATAATAAAATCTACACAACACCTAACCCAAACCCAAACTTCAGTGAAGAAGTCCGGGTTCGGGTCTGGGTACCACATTCCGTTTTTTATCACGAGCGTGCAAAACGCATTGCACCCGTGCGATAAAAACTTAACAATGCACACGACTTAAATTGCGTGCGCACTCACGCAGGTTTCCCACAATGCACACGTGACGCATCCAGAGCAAATCTGGGACGCCCGTGTGAAAGAGGTCTTATTGTAACAGCCACTTTTGTCAGACCTCAAATGGCTTAGCTGAACCCCTTTAATGCACTGCACTGCATTGTTGGGCATAGTTATTATTTTTTTTCTCAGTGTTGCAGAGATAGTAAGAAGTATTAACTCTTTCTACCCCGGGCCAGTTTTCACCTTCCTGCCCAGGGCATTTCTTGCAAATCTGACATGTGTCGTTTCCTGTAGTTGCAGATCAGACGTGCACAACGGTCAGTAATTCTTGACCATTCCTCTTTACAGAACTGTTTCAGTTCAGCAATATTCTTGGGATGTCTGGTGCGAATCGCTTTCTTGAGGTCATGCCACAGCATCTCAATTGGGTTGAGGTCAGGATTCTGACTGGGCCACTCCAGAAGGTGTATTTTCTTCTGTGTAAGCCATTCTGTTGTTGATTTACTTCTATGCTTTGGGTCGTTGTCCTGTTGCAACATCCATCTTCTGTTGAGCTTCAGCTGGTGTACAGATGGCCTTAAGTTCTCCTGAAAAATGTCTTGATAAACTTGGAAATTCATTTTTCCTTCGATGATAGCAATCCGTCCAGGCCCTGACGCAGCAAAGCAACCTCAAACTATGGTGCTTCACAGTTGGGATGAGGTTTTGATGTTGGTGTGCTGTGCCTCTTTTTCTCCACATATAGTGTTGTGTGTTTCTTCCAAACAACTCAACTTTGGTTTCATCTGTCCACAGAATATTTAGCCAGTACTGCTGTGGAACATCCAGGTGCTCTTGTGCAAACTGTAAACGTGCAGCAAGGTTTTTTGGACAGCTGTGGCTTCTTTTGTGGTATCCTCCCATTAAATCAATTCTTGTTTAGTGTTTTACATATCGTAGATTCGCTAACAGGGATGTTAGCATATGCCAGAGACTTTTGTAAGTCTTTAGCTGACACTCTAGGATTCTTCTTTTTCTCATTGAGCAGTCTGCGCTGTGCTCTTGCAGTCATCTTTACAGGACGGCCACTCTTAATCGTAGGTCTTCTGATAGCTCTTTTGTGTGAGGCATCATTCATATCAGGCAAAGCTTCTTGTGAAAAGCAAACCCAGAACTGGTGTGTGTTTTTTATAGGGCAGTGCAACTGTAACCAACACCTCCAATCCCATCTCATTGATTGGACTCCAGTTGGCTGACATCTCACTCCAATTTGCTCTTGGAGATGTCATTAGTCTAGGGGTTCACATACTTTTTCCACCTGCACTGTGAATGTTTACATTGTGTGTTCAATAAAAACATGGTAACATTTAATTATTTGTGTCTTATTAGTTTAAATAGACTGTGATTGTCTATTGTTGTGACTTAGATGAAGATCAGATCACATTTTATGACCAATTTGTGCAGAAATCCATATCATTCCAAAGGGTTCACATACTTTTTCTTGCAACTGTATGTCTACTGTATGTTGGAATCATTTTGTAAATGTCATTTTATTTTTTTAGGACATCAGAAGGCTTAGAAGTTTAGAAGCCATTTTTCAAATTTTCAGCAAAATTCCCAAAACCATTTTTTTAAGCACCAATTCAGATATAAAGTGATTTTGAGGGGTTACATAATGAAAACCACCCATAAATTACCCCATTTTAGAAACTACACCACTCAAATTATTTAAAACTGATGCTACAAACTTTGTCAACCCTTTAGGTGTCTCACAAGAATTAAAGGAAAATGGAGGCGAAATTTCAAAATTTCATTTTTATGCAAACTAAACCTCAATATGCATTACTCTGATTCTGCACTTTACAGAAATACCCGGTATGTGGTGGTAAACTGCCATATGGGCACGTGGCAGTGGTCAGAAGTAAAGGAGCGCCATATGGATTTTGGAGGCAGCTTTTGCTAGAAAGGTTTTTAGGCACCATTTTGTATTTGAAGAGACCCTGACATACCCCTACAGTGGATCCCTCAAAAAGTGACCCCATTTATGAAACTACACCCTTCAAAGAATATATTAAGGGGGTTTTCTGAGCACTTTGACCCCCTAAGCATTTTACGGAATTTGGAAACACTTGGCTGTGAAAATGAAATGTTTCATTTCATCCAATAAAATGTTGCTTTAGCCCCAAATTGATCATTTTCACAAGGGGTAACAGGAGAAAAAGCAGCCCATAATTTGTTACCCATTTCTCCTGAATACGGCAACACCCCATATGTGGTGGTAAACTGCTGTGGGGGCACATGGCAGGATTCAGAATGGAAGGAGGGCCATTTGGCTTTTGCAGCGCAGATTTTGATGGATTGGTTTATGGGCGCCATTGGTTTTTATCTTTTGAGTGACTGTCTTATATGTGGGGGCTCATTTTTTGCGGGATGAGGTGACCTTTTCATTGGTTCCATTTTAGGGTACATTGGGGGATTTTGCAGATGGATCCCAATGTTGGTCATCTTGTCAGCCCCACTCCTGCGGTCACATATCGGAGGGGTCGCAATTTGAAGGATCGCCTTTGCCACAGCTTCCAAAGAAAACACGTACAATATCTCAGAGATACACACCGATTTCAAGGAAGGGCGCCTTTTTGATTACAGGGCAAGACCAGCTAGGGGCCTGGAAGCTGAGAGGGGTCGCAATTTGAAGGATAGCCTTTGCCCAGGGCTGGTGCAAGGATTTTTTCCACCCTAGGCAAAAGCTAATTTTGCGCCCCCATTGACTCCGCCCATTGACCACGCCCTTTGATCCCCTTTTTGTCGGCCACCTATTTATCGATTGTTGCATGCAATATTTTACTTGACCAGCTAATTTTAGATTTTCTACAGTAGTCCCGTTACAATTCCCCCAAACCCCCAATCAGCCTTTCGTCCAAATAATAAAAATAGTAAAATAGAACATTTAATTAAAACATTTTAATTGTAAACATTTTCTCATATGCAAAAGATAAAATAGCAGCATTGCACATATACAGCAGCACGTAGCTCTCACATTCAGGGCCTCCAGGTGACATCTCCTCCAATGTAGATCTTCTCTGTTATCATCTTCTCCATTCGGTCCGAACACTTCTCTCAGCCGCCTCGTCTCTGCAGAGTGTGACACACAGACATCTTAGTGTCCTCACTTTTCTATCATCAACCCCCAACCTGCTCACTGTGCCCTGGCCCCAATACCACAAATACTATCCTGAAGAATTAATAGGGCCCCCATAGTAATAGTGCTCCTCATAGTCCCACCAATAGTAATTCCCTTCTAGAATGCCCTCATTAGTAATACTGCCCTTTACACTGCCCCACATTAAGTAATATGCCCCCCACACTGCCTCACATTAAGTAATTTGCCCCCCCCACACTGCCCCACATTAAGTAATATGCCCCCCACACTGCCCCACATTATGTAATTTGCCCCTCACACTGCCCTACATTAAGTAATTTGCCCCCACACTGCCTCACATTATGTAATTTGCCCCCCACACTGCCCCACATTATGCTTTTTACCCCCCACACTGCCTCACATTATGTAATTTGCCCCCACACTGCCCCACATTAAGTAATTTGCCCCCCACACTGCCCCACATTATGTAATTTGCCCCCACACTGCCTCACATTATGCTTTTTGCCCCCCACACTGCCTCACATTAATTTGCCCCCCACACTGCCCCACATTATGTTTTTTTGCCCCCCCACACTGCCCTCCATTATGTAATTTGTCCCCTCAAGTTAATTTTGCCCCCAGACTGCCCTCTATTATGTAGTTTGCCCCCACTCCCCCGTACTTGTGTCGCTGATCCTGTACAGTCTGCACTTGCCGGCTGCACGAGCATGAGTTCAGTTAAGTTCAGTGTCTTCGGCGCAAAATCCTGTCCTGCGACGCGTGATCCCATGAGACCCACCTCGGGAGGTCATGGGTCTCGCGGGATTCCGAAGTGACTGAACTCATGCCCGCGCAGCCGTAAAGTACAGGATCAGATCAGCGACACAAGTACAAGGGGGCAGGTGCTAATGGTGTTGGGAACTTGGGTCCGGCAATACCACTGACAGCCAGGCTCTAGAGCGCCGGCTCCCCATGCAAGAGTGCGCTCTACGCTGTGGCCTACTCTGCTTATGGGTGGCGCCGGCCCTGCCTTTGCCACAGCTTTTTCCAGAAATCCTCTACTTGGCTGGTCAATCCCTTAAAAGGAACATTTCGCTGTAGCGTGTGTATAGCATGCGACTCCATAAATTCTGGGTCCACATTCTGCAGTACGGTTACGACAAAATCATATACCATCCGTACTTTTATTAATTGCAGAACTTCTGGACTGATATATCTGATTACGTGTACTTGCGGTATCCAGTACGTGGGGAAGACGATACGTGAGTTCTGATGTCGTATAGGAGAACATCTTAATGACATTCATAAAAATGCTGACACCCCGGTTGTCCGTCACGTCAATACCCACCATCTAGGTGACGTACAGGCAATACGCTTTCAGGGGATTGAGGTGGTACGACCCTCCCCTCGTGGGGGCAATTTGGATCAACAAGTCCTACAAAAGGAGGCCCAATGGACCTTTAAAGGAACACTGACAGGGCCAATAAGCATATTGAGGTATATATATGGCCGTACAGGTCTTATAATGGGTATTACAATCATATAAGTATCCCCCGTGTCCACATTATACATACGGTAAACTTAAGTTTTATAACCTGCTCCAACGGTCTTCAATCTGCCCAAGGGGCGGTGTTTCACCTCTCTTGCGCCCAGCCAGCCTCCCCCAACTGCCGCTTTGAAGCGCCGCCCAGCTCATGAATATTCAGTTTGCTGGGCGGCTTCTGCGGTCCCCGCTCTGAAGCGCTGCGCTTAACATTGCCTGGCGTATGCGCCGGATCTTGTGAAGTCCGGTACAGTAAGCGCCGCCCAGCTCATCAATATTCACTTCGCTGGGCGGCGCTTACTGTCCCCGACTTCACAAGATCCGGCGCATGCGCAGGGCACTGTTCAGCGCAGCGCTTCAAAGCGGGGACCGCAGAAGCCGCCCAGCAAACTGAATATTCATGAGCTGGGCGGCGCTTCAAAGCGGCAGTTGGGGGAGGCTGGCTGGGCGCAAGAGAGGTGAAACGCTGCCCCTTGGGCAGATTGAAGACCGTTGGAGCAGGTTATAAAACTTAAGTTTACTGTATTTATAATGTGGACACGGGGGATACTTAGATGATTGTAATACCCATTATAAGACCTGTAGTGCCATATATATACCTCAATATGCTTATTGGCCCTGTCAGTGTCCCTTTAAATTGGGTATCTTGCGGCCCCACGGACTCAATGATTACATCTCGTATGTCAGCTTTGCCAGTTTGAGGACACAGAGGTCTCTGGGTGGTACACTTGAGCTCCATCTTCCCAGCAGGACCCATTACAAGATTTAGGGATTTAGGTGGAATATCTTGTGGCTGTACCAATCCTCCTCCATTCAACTAGCGCTGCCTAGTGTGATCACATCATAATGTTAAGGATATAAGATTATATTCGGAGTGACTGTGTCATTGCCAAGGTTATAGCAAAGACGATAAATGTCCCAGGAGAACCTGCTACATCACCACCACGAGCGAACCACACTATTGTGTAAAATGCGTATTTTAGTGTATTCCTGGCTTAAATGAAATGTATTACGGGCATGTTGACCTCCTGACTTTTTTTACATTGCATGCTTTTACAACACTAGATCCTTCTTTTGCATAAAGGAGTTCTGGTGTCTTCGGGATTATGTTCAGTGTACTGGATTTAGCTGCTAAACTGTTTTCTTATCTTTGGTCACCAGAGGGTGCTCTGACATTACAATCCCCTGCCATATTTTGTATCACGCTCCTAAATTAAGATTATGATGTAAATCTGGGGATAACCTCTCAGTATAGAGCTGCATTGCCATTCAATGATATATGCGGACAATGGAAGTGACAGGCACATTGGGCTGGACCAGATGTCCTAAAGAGATCTTATCTTTTCCTTGTTTAGTTTTGTTTGGTTGATGTTAGTATTCTCAGTAAACCTGTCCATATGACAAACCTAGGTTTTAGAGAAGGAAAATAAGATAAAAATGTTTTTTTCATACCTCAGAGCCCCAATCACACCCCCAGTGTGAATCAGACCTCAGCTTAGAGAACCTATCAGGCCCCCAGTGTTAATCAGTCCTCAGCTATGATCCCAATTCAGACCTCAGCTCAGACCCCCAATGCAGTGGCATTCTAAGAGGGGAGGGGCAGTCCGCCCCAGTGCCCGCTGTCACGGGGGTGCCAGAAGCAATGAGGGCTTCCATCAATACAGATGGAAGCGCTCATTGCTGGAGTGCTGGGAGATGATGTCCTGTCACTCACCGCTCAGCTCCCCGCGCTCCTCCCCTCCTTCAGGCTGGCGCCGCACAGAATGTTGAAACAGGAAGACTTCTCCCTGCTCCACCATTCAGCCTGCAGACACAGATAGCACTGCCGGCCTGTGTGGGAGGAGCCTGCAGCCTGGGATCTGCCTAAGCTCCACCCACACCGAGCGATCTGTGTCTGCAGGGGAGAGAGGACTGTGAGCTTCAGGAACGGGACAAGGTCAGTAGGTACTCTGATTTTTGTTAATTTCTTTTTAACACAGAGGGGGCACAGAGAGGGCATTACTACTACAAAGGGAGCATAGAGGAGAGTGCATTACTACTACAAAGGGCGCACAGAGGAGAGGGCATTACTACTACAAAGGAGGCACATAGGGCTTTACTACCATAAAGGGGCACAGAGGGCATTACTACAGTAAAGGGGGCACAGAGGGCATTACTACTACAAAGGGGGCACAGAGGAGAGGGCATCACTACTACAAAGACGCACAATGGGCATTACTACCATAAGAGGGACACAGACGGCATTACTACTTTAAAGGGGGCACAGAGGGCATTACTACTATAAAGGAGGCACAAAGGGCATTACTACTATAAAGGGGGCACAGAGGGCATTGCTACAATAAAGGGGGCACAAAGGTGCATACTACTATAAAGGGGGCACAGAGGGAATTACTACTATAAAGGGGGCACAGAGGGCATTACTACTATAAAGGGGGCACAGAGGGGATTGCTACTATAAAGGGGGCCCAGAGGGCATTACTAATATAAAGGGGGAACAGAGGGCATTGCTACTATAAAGGGGGCACAAAGGGCTTTACTACTATAAAGGAGGCACGGATTGCATTGCTACTTTAAAGGGGGCACAGATGGCATTACTACTTTAAAGGGGGGTACAGTGGGCATTACTTCTATGAAGGGATCACAATAGGCATTATTACTATGAAGGGGCACAATGGGCATTACTACTGTGAATGGGGCACAGAGTGCATTACTACTGTGAAGGGGCCACAGAGAGGGCATAACTACTGTGAGGGGACACAAAGAGGGTATTACCACTGTGAAGGGGACACATATAGGGCTTTACCACTGTGAAGGGGACACATATAGGGCATTACTACTGTTAGGCCCCATTCACACGTCCGCAATTTCATTCCGCATTTTGCAGAACTGAATTGCGGACCCATTAATTTCTATGGGGCCGCGCAATGTGCTGCCCGGATACGGAATTGCGGACCCGCACTTCCGGGTCCGCAATTCCATTCCCCCAAAAAATAGAACATGTCCTATTCTTGTCCACAATTGCGGACAAGAATAGGCATATTCTATTAGTGCCGGCGATGTGCGGTCCTCAAAATGCGGAAAGCACATTGCCGGTGTTCGTATTTTGCGGATCCGTGGATCCGCAAAACTTGCTACGGACGTGTGAATGGACCCTTAAAGGGGCACAATGAAGGGATAGGTACTTTAATTGAGGGAATGTGGATTTTATTAGGGGGCACATATCTGGACATAACTATTGTGAAGGTTGTACAATGAGGGCAATGCTAATGTGAGGTGACACACTTATTTGAAGTATTTGGGGGGAAGGGGTGCCAGAGAAAGGACTGAATGATACCCAAGCAGACCTCAGAACAGACTCCCATGTTCAAAGCAGACATAAAAAAAAAAAAATGTTGTCCTGACATCCACGCACTTATTGTTCTTCCTGCCACGTGCTGTGCTGTAACCAGACGCCGCAAAGTGTGAGGTTACAGCGAAGTGGTGAGTACAGAGCCCAGGGATAGCTGTAATAAGCGCTTCCCGGTCCACCTGTACTAATGAGGAAGTGGTTATTGCTATTCACCCCATAAGAAGCACTGACCTTTTACACCCACAAATTCATATAAGGCAAAAAATACAGTATTACATTTTTTTACTTTGTTTAAAGGGGGTTTCCAAGATCTTTATACTGATGACCATCCTATCCTAATCTCCCAGCCAGGTTCGGACTGGCCCACAGGAGTACGGTGGGCCCTGAGCAAGGTGGGCCCCTAGTCTCCCACCCCCTGCACAAGTGGCACATAACACAGTAGACTTACTGCACTACATACAGATATTCAATGTACAGCACCTCAACTAGCCTATGTTCATATATAAAAAAAAACTTAGATTATTTATTATATTTGAGTGTATCCATATGGTGGGCACCCAAAATACATTTTACTGGTGGTCCCTAGGTACCCCAGTCCGACACTAGACCCAGCTCACTTTTAAACCTAGATTTTAAATTATTGTTGAAGCTTCTGGCCCATTGCTTGACTAAGTTGCTCCCTGGACTGGTTCATCAAGATCAAATTGGAGTTGTGAAAGGAAGGGAGGGTAAGTTCATCAACTCTTCAACTCTATTTATTTACCCCATTCTCGCATTGCCATTGGTACTTTTTTACAGCACTGATGCCAAGATTGCATTTGATAGGGTTGCATGGGACTTGATGCATCACACCTTAGAGAAATTTAATTCCCCCACCTCAATTTATTGTGGCAGTTTTTTCTCTATATACAATTCCTACCTTACGTGGGTAAGGTAGAGATGTTGTAAAGACAGAATAACCTAATACAGGGTTTTACTAACCACTCTACAGTTCACTTGGTCTCTACACTCGCAGATATATTATTATCACTGTCTATCTGCCATAATATATTATTATCACTGCCATCAAGGCTATGCCCAAACTCCTAGATATCTTTACAATGTATGGCTCCCTTTCTAATTTCAGCATTATTCCAAGTCTAACATCCTTAATATTTCCCTCCCTCCACCTCAGGCAGCTAATTTCCGCTCCCCTCCTTCATTCCACTGGGCAGAAAGTTCTCTCATATACTTGGGCATTCAATTACCTTGCAATTTATCTGATCTTTATCTCCAACCACTCATACAAAAGGTCTCCCGACAATTAAAGGAATATAATTTCCTTTATTTATCGAGAAACCTGCTACAAACCTTTATTCTCTCTTTAAATATATATTATTTACAGATTATACCCATGCAGCTACCTGAGACATTTTTTACTACACTTATGAAGTTAATTTTTTTTTTTCTACGGAAGGGTGGTAAATCCCGTTAGTCTTACAAGCTATAATCTCAGAAAAAATGTAGGGGAGGCCTTGGGCTTCAAAGATGGTTGGATATATTTACACGTATGGAAAACGACTCTATCACTGAGTTTGACTATAGAGTTATATTCAGCTCTGAATATCAGAGACTACTGTGGATACCACAGCACCCAGATATACATTTGCTGTCAAACACTTTAGTACAGGGCACTGTGTCAGTCTGGCATTAGATATTAGATTCTGACTTGTTACTTTCAGGGTTTTCTCTACCGCTAATGGTTAAGCAAGACACTCTGACATGGAAAAAATTCCTAAAATCCACCATTGCTTCTGGTATGCCTTCCAACCAAATACCAGATCGGCAACACCAGCAGTATGAGCATGTCTGTGCATTTTCTCAATTTTTCTTCCATTACAGCTCTTAGAGTTTTAACATGGTTTGAAATACTTATCCGCACTCCCTAACAAACAAGACACAGATTATCATCTCTATATTCCCATTAATTATTGTCTGTTTTCCCTGATACAGCACCTTTAACATCTTCGGAGGTTGAATTGGGTATATCAATATCTTTTGAAGATAAGACATTCATATTCTCATTGCTTTTCACACTGCATCAAAATCCAGGAAAACCATTTCAAATTATTGCCAAGATGGTACAAAACCCCAGACTTCATCAAGGTCTATCTGTTACCAGGCTCTTCTACAGATGTCAAATCCAAGTAGGCACACTTCATCATATTGTCACGGTTCCTTCTGTGACAGAGGTTAGAAGATCAGAGAGACTGACTGCACGTGAGGTTAACTGACAGTCTCTTGATTCTCAGTGTTGTTTGGTAATGACCACACCTCTTGTCAGGTGCAGCTGGCGGTCATTACTGCTTCCCTATTTAGTCTGGTTTTACACTTCATACCATGCGGTTGGCATTCTGTGCTTAGATTTGGAAGAGTTGGTGCGTGGACCTTACCTGTGTTCCCGCTCATCCATTTTCTATAAGATAAGTTGTACTGCTCTTTGTATTTGGTTGTTCCCTTGTGTTTGTTGTTACTAGGCCTCAGGGAGACGCTGGTTCATTCACCTGGGAAGGAACCAGTAGTCTCATTCCCTTTCACTACCTCTAGGGCATCACTGGGCTCCTAAGGTTTAGGTTCTGGCGTATGTATTTTTCCACCTATACATACTGACAGAAGTCAGGGCCAGATGTAGGGGTTTCCTAGGAGGTGACCTTTCCCTTATCCCTAGCCTTGAGGCCTAGTTCTTTGTCTTCTCCTTTCTGTTGTCCCACCCCTCCACAAAGTTCATGTAACAATTGTGATTTGAATGCTGAACTTTGATTTTGTCTAGACACCCATACCCATGGGGTAGCAGGAAACTTTTCTACAAGTCTGTGGCAGTGGTCTTTGCTGTTAAGTCTCTGAAAGGTACGGCAATCACAAATTTGTTATTGTGGCAAATTATCGTCATAGTATAAGTGTACCCAGACCTACTAGGTTCAAGTTTGACGTAATCAATTGACACAATTTCAATTTGTCCTTCTCTGACAAATGGATGAAGGGGGGCCTTTTGGTCATCTTTTTCTCTTAAGCTCACAGCACATGTTGGACATTCATGGCACAAATTTCTACGTCTTGCCACATACCTATCCAGTAGAAATGGTGTCTGATGGTAGCTTCAATTTTCTGAGTGCCAAAATGTCCTGATCTGTTGTGGTACATTTCTAGGACCATTTTTGTCTCTGCAGGGGTACCATGACTATGTTAAACACTCATTAGTGATCAGATCAAGGGTTCTTTGGAACAGTAGGTTTTTCTAGATGAAAATTGTCGTCTTTGCCATCAGAGGCAGATCATTTCTGGATTAGCTCTTCCTCGTTAGATTCTTTCTGGCATTCTGCCACTTGTGACGTAACGACACTGATAAAGAATTCACTCTACATATATAATTGTAAAACTCAAGATTCTTTTTTTATAATGCATGATTAAAAAACGAATATAAAGGTATTGACACGCACCACAGATGAGGCACCAAATACGTGATCATAAATGACACAATAACAGCGGCTCTAGCCCCTGAGGAAGCACAACGCAAAACACATGCTGGGGTTATTTTGAGGTGCCATACTAGGTCTGTATTATAGTATTGTGCAGTTTTGTATATCAATTTGGATGTATGTCCTGTTTTACTTGATTATATCTTGCTGCTATTATTGTGTCATTTATATCCACGTATTTGGTGCCTCATCTGTGGTATGTGTCAATACCTTATGTTCGTTTTTTAATCGTGCATCATAATAAAGTATCTTAATTTTTACAATTATATATGTAGATTGTGTTTTTTATCGGTGTCGCTAGTTTGGTACATGCATCTGCATTGTTTCCAATGGCCCCTATCTATATTTATGGGTGTTCACTTGTGAAGTAATCCTGTTGTCGGCCTTTAGAGTTCTGGTCTTGACCTGGATAGTATCTTGCTGGACGAATCTGGAGTAAAAAGATGGCTTTTCTACCTCTTCCCAGTAGCCATCTGAAGCAGTAGGGTCTTCTTTTTTAGGCAATCTGGACAAAGAATAGGCATTCTCATTGGATCTACCGACATGGTATTTGATTGTGAAGTCAAAATTTGTGAGCAAGGAGGACCACCTTTGCTCTGGGGCTCCTAGTTGAGCAGTGTTTAGATGAGCATGAGGATGGTTGCCCATGTAATAGTGAAAGGTGTGGCCGCTAAGTAGTCCTTGAATTTTTCACTTATGGCCTACACTAAGGCTAGGTTCACATCTGCACTGTGGAGGAACAGACTGCTGAGGTTCACCAACGCTGTGCACCGCCGGATCTTCTTCACCATAATAGGATCTGGTGGCAATCTGTCCGCTTTCCGGCATATGTGCAGACTTTCAGCCGGACAAAAAATGTTGCGTGTAACATTTTTTGTCTCGCTGAAAGCCGGCATGTTTGTTGGATACAGTGACCAGATTACAGTGCCGGAGTTCACAATGCAGATGTGAGCCTGGGTTAAGGGAAGAAACTTCAACTTGAAAGACCTGTAATTTTGGTCATCTCTGTTCCTCTGAAGAATCTGCTAGCATAGGTGATGACTCTTTCTTTCCCACCTTGAACGTGACATAGCAAAGCTCCTAGGCCTTTTCTTGCTTGCATCTGTATACATAAAGAACAGTTGGTTGTAGTCAGGATAGCCAAAGATGGTGGTGGTTCTGTGAGTTTCTTCTTGAGAAGTTGGAAGGCAATCTCACATTCTTCATTCCACTCGAAAGGGATCTTGGCATTCTGATAGGCCTTAGGGTGGCCCTTCATGAGTTCCTGAAGAGGCTCAGCAATCTGTGCAAAGTGTAGGAGCTTGCGAAGCCAAGGAAACACCTTACTTCCTTGACAGTTTTTGGAGTTAGCCAGCTTTGTACTAAGGCTACCTTGCTGTCTCAAATATTTGACATGAGGGTTTGGAATACTTCTGCTAGGTGTTGTAGGTGCTCTTCAAAAGACTTTGAATAGAGAATCATGTTGTCTAAGTACAACAGAACGATCTTAAAGTTTTTATGATCGTTCCATTAATCTCTAAAAGGTCCTAGTTGCAGAGTACAAATGGCATATAAATGAACTCGAACAAGCCAATGGGAGTAGTGAAGAGGTCTTCTCTCTGTCTTCTGGTGCCATGAGTACTTGCCAGTAGCCGCCAGTAAAGTCCAGTGTATATAGGAGCGTAGCTAAAGGCTCATGGGTCCTGGTGCAAGAGTTCAGCTTGGGCCTCTCTGATCCTTCAGTGCTTTGTGGCAAGGGGCAGGGGTGCACCTAGCCTTTCTGCTACCTAAGGTAACAATTTAAATGCACACCTCCCCTGCCCCCTTTGCCAAATTCTCAACCTAACCCCTTCCTTCCAGCCCTACTGTTAAAGACACACTTGGGGAAAAAATACACGCAGCTCTACAAAACATACAGGGTAATACAGCACCTCATACCTTTTACATCCAGTGACATCCCACCTGATGTAAATGTTTCATCATCTTCTCATTTCAGACCAGACCACCATGATGATTTCTTTCAACCATCTCTTGTCTCTGCAAAGTTTAACAAAAAGATGTCTTAGTTTCCTACTTTTCCATCATCCTCCTTATCTTCTCAACACCCCATTCGGCCACCTCAATACTGTGCCAGCTGTTCTCCCCAATATTTTACTGCTGAAATAATCCCCCTGAAAATACTAGTACCACACAGATAGTGCCCCCTTTAATAATTATTGGCACACAGTTCCCTAAAAAATAACTACACCCAGAAAATAGTGTCCCATACACTAATAGTGTAAACATAATGTCCTCCCCAAAATAATTGTGCTAGAGTGCCACCATAGTAATAGTGCTCTCCAAAGTAACACCAAAAGAAATAATTATCTCCTAGAGTTAACTGTGCCCGCAATAGTAATAATTCCCCATAGCCCCCAGTACTAATACTTCTCTTACGTGTGCCAGTAGAAAAATACCCTCAAATATGTGCCAGTAGAAAAATACCCCATTACAAGGTGTGCCAGTAGAAAAATACCCCCTTATAATGTGTACCAGTAAAAAAATACCCCAATAAAGTGAACCAGTATAAAAACTACCCCTTATATGTGTAAATGCAAATACCCACTTACAATGTGCGCCAGTACAAAAAAATGTTCCCTTATATTGTGTGCCAGTACAAAAAATACACACTTACCTTTCAGATCAGACATCCATATCAGACCTAAGATCAGACTCCCATATCACACCCCAGATCAGACCTCCATATCAGATCCTCAAACCCCCCCATATTAGATTATTAGATCCTCAGACCCCCATATCAGACTCTTAAGATCAGACCCGCATATGAAACCTCAGACCAGACCCCTTTAGACCTCCACATCAGACCCCCATATTAGAACTTAGATCAGACCCCATTTAGACCTCCATGTAAGACCCCTATCAGACTTCAAATCAGTACTTCATGTCAGACCCCCCCATATCAAACCTCAGATCAGACCCTCATTAGACCTCCATGTTAGACCTCCCAAGTATTACACCTGAGATAGGACCTTAAAATAAATAAACGTACTTCTCATACTCCACCACTCCTCTCTGGTCCGGCAGTCTCACCTACGTTCTCAGCTCCCAGTCTTCTCTGGGCCCGCGCTGCACTATCACCTACTCACTAGTATTCATTTTATAAGACAGACTACATATTATAAAGTGAAAAATTCTGGCTTGGGTAGTAAAGAGAAGATAGACAGCAGATCCAATAGCTATCTACAAGATTCTTCAATGCATGGCAAGGGGTATGTATATTTTTTGTTATGCTGTTATATATTTTTTTTGTAATCCACACAGAATAAACTAGAGGCGTCCAACCTTACAGACACAAAGAGCCAGAAAAAAAATCGTATCACTGCCAGGAGCCACAAGCTATTCGTTTACACAAATATGAGTGCACACGACAGTATTACTGCAATTGAGTTATCAAACATTTAAAAGTGCATTTAAACCACCTTTCCTACCTGTAATGTAGACAGCTTTAGTGAGACTTCTGGCAATCTTTGTTTTTCACAAGATTTCTCAGATGACCGCCCCATGCTCAGATGACCGCCCCATGCTCAGATGACCGGCCCATGCTCAGAAAACCGCCCATGCTTAGATGACTGCTCTATGCTTAGATGACCACCCAATGCTCAAATGACCACCCCATGCTCAAATGACCACCCCATGCTCAGATGACCGCCCCATGCTCAGATGACCGCCCCATGCTCAGATGACCGCCCCATGCTCAGATGACCGCCCATGCTCAGATGACTGCCTTATACTCAGATGACCGCATTAGGCTCAGATGACCGGCTTATACTCAGATGACTGCTCTATGCTCAGATGACCGCCTTATGCTGAGATGACTGCCTTATACTCAGATGACCGCCTAATGCTCAGATGACCGCCCTACGCTCAGATGACTGCTCTATGCTGAGATGACCGCCTTATGCTGAGATGACTGCCTTATACTCAGATGACCGTCTAATGCTCAGATGACCGCCCCATTCTCAGATGACTGCTCTATGCTCAGATGACCGCCTTATGCTCAGATGACTGGTCTATTCTCAGATGACCGCGTTATGCTCAGCTGACCGCCCATATGGTCAGATGACCACCCATGCTTAGACGACAGCCCATATGCTCAAACATACTTGGTGTGCTGGGCAGTGGCACCTGTGAAAAAAAAGGAAGAGCAACAGTGGCAGAGAGACTGAGGCCAGCAGCAGCCATTTCAGTCAGATGCTGCAGAGTGGCTGTAATGAGACTAAAATGGCTGCTGCTGGCCTCAGTGAGTCTCCCTGCCACTGCTGCTCTGATTGAGTGCCCACTGCCCTGCCCTGCTGTCCACCATTAACATTCATTAAAATTTACTATGGAGCTGGAAGCAGGTCCACTTTGCTTGCCGCCCCCATAGACCCAGCCTGCGGTCTAAAGAATCTGGCTGCTGGGCTGGCACTGAGAAGACTGGGGGCGGGCATTAGGTCACACACAAACACACTCACAGATAGGGGGTGTGTGGCCGTGGGCGGGCACATCGACGGCTGGTGGCGTGGTTAAGCACTGCAGCTTCGCCTACTCTGCCGGAGGAGGAGGCGGAGCTGCAGTGAGTGACTGAGTCATGTGCCCGCTCTCGGCGCTCTGAATCCTCCACTCTTCCGCCTCGTTCCAGCCTTCCACCGCTTCACTTACGCGCTGCAGAGAGGAGAACAATCGCTGGCCGCACCGCTCTCTTGCAAGCCGCATATGAAGGCGCAAGGAGCCGCATGCGGCTCGCGAGCCTCGGGTTGGCCATCACTGAACTAGATCTACCCTTCTTCTTGACTAGGACTAAGGGGGAAGTCCATGGACTATGATTGTCATGGATGACATTTGCCTTTCATTTGTTGGATCATTTTCTTAACTAGTTGGTACATGGCAGGTAGTATTGGCCTTTTTCTCTCTTTACTTGTAGGATGTGAACCAGTTGGAATAGTGTATGTTGTATGAGGCTGAGTTTGCCAAAATCCAGGGAATGTTTACTGAAATCTTGATTATGTTGCTTCGCCACATTGAGTACACCTTCAATTTGTTCTGCTGAAGTAGTCAGGTATTCTACATGTAGTTTTGTCCACTACGGCGTCTCTGTGGCAGCACTTTTGAGTAGACTACTGAACATTGGGGGGGAGTGGCCTAGCGCATGTGATCAGTTGCATGGTGTGGAGCTCCCGCTACAGTTATCCTGATATTACCAGCTATACCATCTGGACCCTATTTTCTTTGACCCACTACAGATCGTATAACCCTTCTACTTCTTACTGACTGGTGTCTGAAGCTAAATTAAAGATGGTCAAAGGGAGGAACCGCTTCAAAACAGGAGAAGGAGCCAGCGGTGCAGAAATCTAAGATGGTGCCGAGGCTGGAGCACAGGAAGATCCTCTGATAAACACACACAAGGAGGTTCCATCACCTAATGTGGCAGCAGATGGTAAGTCTATTGACGGACTTCAGACACAGATGAGATATTTCTGGGTACTGCTGCCTAGTGTTCTCCGGACTTTGTACATTCTGGGCCTCGGCCTCCCACCCCTGAGCAGCCACACTCTGCTGAGGAGCCGACCGATAAGTAGCCTACCCTTACTGATGTCCTTAAGGCTATTCAACAATGCCGTACAGCCCTTACTGATCTAAATAACCAGGTTGGGGGTATTCAAGAAAATATTTCTATTATTCGTCATGACCTCCAAAAGGTGGCCGAAAATATGTCCGCAGTGGAACACAGGGTTGGTGAGTTGGAGGATGCCCTCCCTGTTCTTCAACATATAGAGATTAATGACACCAAGGTCTCCTTTTTCTCGGACTACTCCATGGAAGTTCAGAAGAGAAGGGCCAAGTTCCTGGCTATAAAGAGGCACTTACGCTTACTAGGCATGCAGTATTCTATGATTGGCTCCTCAGGGACTCAATGCACCAGCACATCCTGTCAGTGTGTCTACAGTTGTACTTGCAGATGGGTCTGTTGGACTCGTTGGACCAGTCTGTAGGCAGCCTACCTGGAATCAGGCAGTAGTCTTCTTTGGAACTGGAAGAGGCCGGCTCCTAGGCTGTGGAGCTTTTCTCTCTGTTGGTGGACACTATTGTAACTGCTCTAGTTGCTTTAGAATCTTCTCCTTGCTTTCTAATTACAGGGAAACTTGATCAGTCAAGGCAGTGACTGCATCCGGAACAGGAGTTTGGCTGGTTTCTGTAGGCACAAGATTAGGCAGTTGATTGCTGTAATTTGCAGGATCAGGTTTGCAGTCCATCACCAGAATGTTCATAGTAAGTTCCTTGAAGTCTAGGATGTGGGTTGTCTGAGTGCTGGGCAGACATTTTTAATTGGCTTTTCAGAGCCACTGTTCCCTTAAGGCTTAGCCTCAGTTCTCAGCCTCACTGGGTTCTATGTGAATGATGGCCATCAGGCCCTCTTGCAAGATTAAAGGGGTATTCCTATAGTTACAAGTTATCCCCTATCCTATAACTATCAGATTGGTGGGGGTCCTACCGCTAACCAAACTGTGGATAGGGGATAACTTGTACCTACCGAAATACCGCTTTAAGACCAATGGGGTCATTTATCAAACTGGTGTAAAATAGAACTGGTTTAGTTGCCCATAACAACCAATCAGATTCCAACTTTAATTTTTCAAAGGAGTTGTTAAAAAATGAAAGCTGGAATCTTAATGGTTGCTAGGGGCAACTAAGCCAGTTCTATCTGTTTGATAAATTACCCCAAAATGTTTCTGAGTGACTCCCTGTTGTCTATTGCCAAAGAACTGCATCCTTAGTTCTGAAGCTGTTCTAGTCTCAAATGTTGTGCTAATTTTATTGAGTTTTTGCTCTGCAGTCCTTTTCTCCGACCTCAGCAATAATTTGACTTCACAGAATGCAGCTCCTTGTAGTTGACCAATTAGAATTTCTACTTTCTGGTCTGTTGATACAGGGTATAGTTTAAAGGTAGCAGGCATCTTTTCACAGAAGGGTGTGGGGCTTTACCGTGTAGTGTGAGAGCCATGGTGCCCCATAAATAGTGTGGCATAGTTAGTGTGGCACGTTGCTATGAGTAACTGCACCATATAAGATATGTGGCCCCTTTAAGAGTTGTAACTGCGGCACAGTGGATATTGCCGAGGTGCACGGCAAGATTAGTAGTCTCTGTATAATGATTAGCCCCAGTGGTACTCACTCAGATTTACTGGCACTTTATTCTTAGGGCCTCCACTGCAGGATTAATACTGCTTTTTTGCTTGCCTGTTTACAAGATGACGGCAGCTTTGAACTTCCGGCAAGGTAAAATTCCATTTTCTGTCCCCCCCAGGCACTTGTTGTAGACACTTTTGTTCCACTTGCTGGGGCTGTAGTTTCCTCTGAAGGGCATACTATCGCTGATTCCTGCACTCGGAGAGGGGGCGCTCATAGCTGTCAACTGTCCCGAATTAGCAGTGACTGTCCCTGATTTTCACGTTCCCAGGGGCTGGGTTTTGTAAGCCCCGATTTTACCAACCTAAACGTTGGTAAGTATGCATCGGAGTTAGACCTGGGTGGTGCGGATCTAATATGGCTGATTAACCTCTTTTGTGCCAGTGCTCAACCAGTAGTGTGACTCTATGCCTTGACAGCAAACTGAGGTGAATGATAACTCCCAGGATGAGTCTCTGCAGCACAGTGTGTAAACCACACTTTAGTAGCAACAGAAAGTCTTCTTAGGGTTGGTAACATACTAATATGGTTACTGGTTCAAAAGGACACAGAGGATTTTAATCCTGTTTGTGACGACAGATTTTATGCCGCAAGCCCAGGAGGAGCAGAGTGGAGGTTGGGAGTGGTAATGGCTCTGGCTGCGATAATTTTTCACAGTTGAAATACTCACACAGATGCTTCCAAGGGCCAGGGCAGTGATATGAGGATGCATCTTTTCTTACCTTGGGGCACACCCAGATGTTGGGGCTCTTGCCCGTGGTGTTAACATTTTGTATGGGTGCAAGACAGGGCGTGTAGTTGCAGTGGATGGTGTATGATGCTGAACAGGGTAACCAGGCTACTTGTAGAATGTCTCTCTTTACTAGTGGGGAGTTGTAGTACAGTCAATGGTATCAAAACTCAGTTCAAAATCACTCACTGTGTAAATCTTTCCACATAGCAATGTATGGTTTTGAGCAAGGATTGGGTTAGTAGTACTCCTTCCCTCTGTCTCACAAAAGTCTGCCTGCAAAGTTTCTTTCTGAGGTTGTAATTCCTAGTATTCACTGATGGAACAACTTTTCACTGTTTAATTGTTGATTGTCATCTCCAGTACTTTTTGTGCCCAACTGGGCCATATGCTTGTCTAATTTTTGTAGACTCTTATGGCGATCAAGATAGATTGCACCAAGCATCTCTGGAAAGTAAGTAGAGATAAACGTCAGGCGTTCATTCATCTTTTAAGTAATATTTTCCTTGTAATTATTTGCCAATTTCTGTAAATTGGAGCACTGTAGAGAGTAGAGCTCTAGAAGGCTCTGGCACCATCCTGGCTGGAGGACCCATTATGTCTTGGACCTCAGCAAGACAAGTAAGGTCAAAATCTTCCTTATCTACTGTAACACCGGCTGCTGTACACCGCTGTTCCCCTACTTATCGTCACAGTCCTGGGCGCCACGCTCAGAGGTGACCTGTGGCCGGTGCTTCCCATCTCACCGCTGCGGCCCTGGGCTCTGTTTCTGTAGGTGTTATTGCTTTTGAGGATTCCGCTCCACAGCTTCCACTCAGCTCTGGACACAGCATGAGTTTGTCTGGTTTCGTGTTACACTGCTCTAAGGGCGGAGCACATCACTCCCTGGGCTATGTGGGTTAGGTCAGGTGACCTCGCTGACCAACTCTGCCTATCCTTCATGTATTTAAGTAGCTCAGCCCCCTTCCCAGATGCCTCAGTGTCAAGGTCCTTGAGTTTGCTGGTTTTTGATACTCTCGCATGCTCCTGATCTATACTTCGTTTCTGGACTCTGCTTTTCATCTGATCCCTGCCTGCTTGCTTTGTCTCTCCTGTTGCTGACCCGGATTGCCTGACCTGTACCTCTGCCGCCTGCCCTGACCTATTGCCTGTCTGATCACGTCTCTGCCTCATCGGTCCTGCACTGTTGCTCCTGGTTATGTCTTTGCCCACCTGACTACGCTTGTACTTCTGGTACCTACTCAGGTACCTCCTGGTCCTCCTGGACCAGCTGCCACTGACTCAGTGATTGCTCTGGAGTAGCCCCTGGCAACTACCCTAACGGCTCAAGTCTAACCTCACCATCTGAGGCTCTAGTGAAAACCAGGGAGTTGCTTAAACACGCCCCTCCAGAGTATAACCAGTCAGTGGCACAGTGGGTTCACAGCTGCTGATCCGTGACATCTACAACCTTGGAATCCCAGGTCAACGTAGAGAAAATTCTAAAAAACGAGCAGTAGAACTGATCCAACTGAAGAGCAGTCCAGCACTATCTGTAGAAGTATAAGTTCTTGAAGTATAATAAGGGCCCATTATAACATCATACCTACAAATTTAAAGGGGTATTTCCAAGATGTTAATACTGATGACCTATCAAGAGCTTACTGCGAGCGACGCTGATATTTCAACAGCCAGGACCCATGCCAATCAGCTGTTTGAAAAGGTAGTGTCGCCAGGACATTGGTTACATGGCCTTCAAGTGAAAAGAGCTGAGCGCGTTACCAAGCACAGCCACTATACAATGTATAGGGCTGTGCTTGGTGAGCACGGAGAAGGTCTCGGCACTCACAGTAGCACTGGTGCCTTCTCAAAAGGTTGATCGGCGGGGGTCCAGGGTGTCAGCCGCCCACTGATCAGATACTGATGACCTATCCTGAGGATAGATCATCAGTATTAAAAGCTCGGAAAACCCTTTTAAATTAACACTTCTGGTAAAACTGATGGATGACTAGCAGTGGCAGAAATGACTGGGCCCCATAGCAAATTTTTGAATGGGCCCTCCCCCTACCAACTTCTTCGCAACCCTCTCCTCTTGTGCATCCCTCACTTTTGTGGCTAGTGAAGATCGTTCTCTCAGATCAGGCCTGGCAGCCGTTCCATCCATTTCCTATACCTATATCCTGTATGTCATGTCACTGTATATACTGTCACTGTATATTATGTCATTGTATAATACTGTTGAGGGGCCCTGACAATAAAATATTTTAGTACTCCTCCTGGGTGGCCCCCTTCTGAGTTCAGGCCCCAAAGCAGCCGCTTCCCCTGCTGATGACTGGGCATAACACAGTTGATCAGTTTTATCAGTCCCTGTCCCTTTAGTTCTTTACCATATTATACTAAATCCTCTTATTGGTGATCTTATTGGTATATTGTGTAATTAATATAAATACATATGTTTGTATGTGATTGTTCAAATGTTGCCTATATAGGACTATGAACAATTGCGGGAAATGTGACCGCTCAGCCAGTCACTGGCCTCAGAGGAGTGTGTAAGAGGCTTGAAAATGCCCACATTTCCCCTTACAAGAAAATGGATCCTCTTTACATATCGGTAAAGAATAAATCAAGGCAACTGGACTTACTGTAGATATCTTGAAAACGTTTCACTCGTTCTTCCAATGAGCTTTCTCAATTCTGAGTGACTGTACAAGGATTCTCTGGGAATAAATATGTAACTAAATCAACATCTGGTAATTATACCCAGCATGGGGTCAGAGGTCATTATACCCAGCATGGGGTCAAAGGTGTTGATTCCATTATCCTAAATGGAGTCAGTGGGTGATAATGACCTCCCAGAAAAAGGTGTCAAGACAGCATTGTATGTGGCAGACAATAGATGTCTAACCCCCCCGCCTCTATTCAAGCTTGGCTTCTCCATTTTTACGTAGATGGCCTTCTTCACACCTCGTTTGTACCAATTGGCCTCCTTATCCAAAACACGTACTTGACTGTCTTCAAAGGTGTGACCTGTTTCTTTTAGATGTAAGTACACAGCTGAATCTTGACCAGAGGTTTTGGCTCTTCTATGCTGAGCCATACGCTGATTGTCTGCCACATACAATGCTGTCTTGACACCTTTTTCTGGGAGGTCATTATCACCTACTGACTCCAATTAGGATAATGGAATCAACACCTTTGACCCCATGCTGGGTATAATTACCAGATGTTGATTCAGTTACATATTTATTACCAGAGAATTCTTGTACAGTCACTCAGAATTGAAAAAGCTTGTTGGAAGAACGAGTGAAACGTTTTCAAGAAATCTGCAGTAAGTCCAGTTGCCTTTTTTTTTGTTTTTTATAGATATACCATGACCTGGATAAATGAGAACCTTCACAGACATCTTTGGGTCAACAATGATCCTGCTATGTTGACAATATCACCCAAGTTGAACTGTTGGACACCATGTAATGGAATCTACTGGATTTAACCGAGTACTGTACTCGGCTGCTATCTCTGGCAGTCTCACAGAGATGAATGTGCGCATGCACAACCAGCCTCTACATTCATTTTTGGGGTCCTGCTGGTCCAATGATTGGTGAGGGTCCCAGTGGTAGGACCCCTATCGATCTAATACTTATTCTCTATTCTGTGGATAAGAGAGAAATTCACTTTACCAGAATACCGCTTTAATTGATTGCAGCACTGGAATAAAAACCCTGAGTATTGATGTTATGAGTAGGATCTGATGTTGTGAGTAGGGTTGCCAACCAATCATAGATTTATGGACAGTCCACAAAAAACTGATGTTTTCTTCTGCCATTGGTAGTGTCCGTCAGAAAAAAAAAGGCTGTGCTTATGCCTCAAACTTTTGAAGTCTGCACTGCGCATGTGCAGTGAGCTGGAGAAACTGCTGTGCTGGAGTCTGGAGACCACAAGTGGAGGAGTCCTACTGGCCAATGAAAACGCATCTACACTGCGGCCAGCGGCATTGCAATCGTCTCTCTCATCTGAAGATGTGGTGGAGGGGTCTGGGAGCACCGTATTTGTGGAGCACCCAGAGCTATGCTGGTGGTACAGGCAGTGGCAGGGATGCAGAAGGTGTCTGAGGAGCAGGCAGCAGCAGAGTGGGTATGAGGGGTGGGGCAGACTGTTGCACCCAATAAATCCCATGGCTGGGTAACACAGAGGCAGAGCTCACTTACTCCTCCTCCATCAGGCCAGCAGCAGCTCCCACTCAGCTGATTAAGAGCTAGCCTTGTTGGTTGCAGACTGGCAATATGGTGGAACACTGGCACTTACTGAGTGAGTATCACCATATTGGCAGTTTGCAACCAACAAGGCAAGCTCTTTCTCAACTCAGAGTCTCCACCCTAACAATACAGACAGTACACAGTCACAGCTCAGTTTCATTCTGGAGCTGTGCTGCTCTACTGTATAGTCCTCTGTCTGCCAAAGAGAGACATTTATAAACATGGCGAAAGTCACATTGTATGTTGGTTGATCTGTATGCTGTCTGAAATTTTTTGCAGGTCGCTGTCCACCCTATCTTGCAGGTCTCCCCCCTTCCCTCTTTTGCAGGTCTCTGTCCACCCTGTCCTGTAGGTCTCTGTCTGTGTACAGTCAGGTCCATAAATATTGGGACATCGACACAATTGTAAAATTTTTGGCTCTATATACCACCACAATGCATATGAAATGAAACGAACAAGATGTGCTTTAACTGCAGACGGTCAGCTTTAATTTGAGGGTATTTACATCCAAATCCGGTGAACGGTGTAGGAATTACAACAGGTTGCATATGTGCCTCCCACTTGTGAAGGGACCAAAAGTAATGGAAAAATTGGCTTCTCAGCTGTTCCATGGCCAGGTGTGTGTTATTGCCTCATTATCCCAATTACAATGAGCAGATAAAAGGTCCAGAGTTCATTTCAAGTGTGCTATTTGCATTTGGAATCTGTTGCTGTCAACTCTCAAGATGAGATCCAAAGAGCTGTCACTATCAGTGAAGCAAGCCATCATTAGGCTGAGAAAACAAAACAAACCCATCAGAGAGATAGCAAAAACATTAGGCATGGCCAAAACAACTGTTTGGAACATTCTTAAAAAGAAGGAACACACCGGTGAGCTCAGCAACACCGAAAGACCCAGAAGACCCCCCCCAAAAAAACAACTGTGGTGGATGACCGAATAATTCTTTCCCTGGTGAAAAAAACACCCTTCACAACAGTTGGACAGATCAAGAATATTCTCCAAGAGGTAGGTGTATGTGTGTCAAAGTCAACAATCAAGAGAAAACTTCACCAGAATGAATACAGAGGGTTCACCACAAGATGTAAACCATTGGTGAGCCTCAAAAACAGGAAGGCCAGATCATCTAAAAAAGCCTTCACAGTTCTGGAACAACATCCTATGGACAGATGAGATCAAGAACAACTTGTACCAGAGTGATGGGAAGAGAAGAGTATGGAGAAGGAAAGGAACTGCTTATTATCCTAAGCATACCACCTCATCAGTGAAGCATGGTGGTGGTAGTGTCATGGCGTGGGCATGTATGGCTGCAAATGGAACTGGTTTTCTTGTATTTATGGATGATGTGACTGCTGACAAAAGCAGCAGGATGAATTCTGAAGTGTTTTGGGCAATATTATCTGCTCATATTCAGCCAAATGCTTCAGAACTCATTGGATGGCGCTTCACAGTGCAGATGGACAATGACCCAAAGCATACTGCAAAAGCAACCAAAGAGTTTTTTAAGGGAAAGAAGTGGAATGTTATGCAATGGCCAAGTCAATCACCGGACCTGAATCCGATTTAGCATGCATTTCACTTGCTGAAGACAAAACTGAAGGGAAAATGCCCCAAGAACAAGCAGGAACTGAAGACAGTTGCAGTAGAGGCCTGGCAGAGCATCACCAGGGATGAAACCCAGCGTCTGGTGATGTCTATGCGTTCCAGACTTCAGGCTGTAATTGACTGCAAAGGATTTGCAACCAAGTATTAAAAAGTGAAAGTTTGATTTATGATTATTATTCTGTCCCATTAGTTTTGGTTCCTTAACAAGTGGGAGGCACATATGCAAACTGTTGTAATTCCTACACCGGTTACCTGATTTGGATGTAAATACCTTGAAATTAAAGCTGACAGTCTGCAGTTAAAGTACATCTTGTTTGTTTCATTTCAAATCCATTGTGGTGGTGTATAGAGCCAAAAATGTTAGAATTGTGTCAATGTCCCAATATTTATGGACCTGACTGTAGGTCTCTGTTTGTCCTATCTTGAAGGTCATTGTCCACCCTATCTTGCAGGTCTCTGTCCACTCTATTTTGCAGGTTGCTGTCTACCCTTTCTTGCAGGTGTCTGTCTGTTCTAATTTGCAGGTCGCTGTCCACCCTATCTTGCAGGACGCTGTCCAACCTATGTCCCACTGTCCAGAAATAACTTGTGGCAAGGTTGGCAGCCTTGCAAGTAGTGAAATCACAGGTGGCTAGTGTATTAAGATATTGCCTGTGTGAGCTATAAACCCTCAGAAAGTATGTTGATGGGCACTTTAGATATATCTGTGTAGAACTGCACTGTAAATGATGTAAAACGCACTTTGATTTATGTGACATGCCCTGTATATGCTGAGAAACGGCACTATTTATTGTTGGAATGGGCCTGTAAGGAAGGGGTTAGTAGGCATACTCACAGAAGTGCTGGATTGAGTAAGAGAACATAGGTGTTAGATTGAGGACATCCTCATGCTGTGTAATATGCTCCGTTAGATAGTAAATTGAGGTGCTGTAAGGATCTCCTGGTCAAATGCACACAGCAGTGATCAGAATCATGTATAAGCGCTGAGAGAACACTACAGTCGCTGGTGCAGTGAGGTTCCATCCACGCTGTGTGATAGCTTGCAAATGGGAGTGGGTGATGCTCATCAGTTGGTGCACTGCCCTGGGACCTAGGAAGAGGTCAGAAGAAGGACACCTGCATGTGAATGGTGTTGAGATGGGGCAGCCAACCATAGTTCATCCTAGCTTTCGCACCCGATAGCATTTAGAGAATCTGTAATCTTTCATCTCAGAAGGAACAAACCAGCCACCCTACTGCAGCTTGCTGAGCGAATGGTGATTAGGACTGTGACCGCCCGTGGTCACACCTATGTAAACACATGCCATAGGGAGAGAAGGCACCGTCTAAACAAAGTAGCATAGCCATCCTCATCGCTGTCGCTCGAGGGAGTCTGCAGGATAGAGTGTTCAATACCCATTTAGTTGGGTGCAATGCCAGAGATGCAAGTAAGCCCGTTGTTATCAAGTAGAGACTTTAATACCAGATAGCCTGTTGCCTCTAAATAACCCCCCCCCCCCACAACAAATAGTTAAACAGCATGTGCTGTAGTGTTTCTCCTAAATAAACACCAGCCTGGCTTGAATTAGTTGTGAAGCTTCTTAGTTCTCAGGTGTGAACTGACACTTTAAACATGAAGTACTTGTTAAGAGCAGTTAACAATACTTGTGGCCTGACACAAACATAAAACCTACCTAACTGACTACAGTCCTCATCTCAGTTGCTAGGATCCTAGGCGCCAAAACTGTGTGAGATGTGTGCACGATTAGTCTTACCGACCTAGGTCTGCTTTGTGTAAGCTGGTGACTGTGGATGGAACAAGGGTTTCTCCAACCAGCATGTGGTGTCGCAGTGTCTGGCAGCAGTTCCCCTTCCACTGAACAAGATCAGGTTAATAGACACGATCAGCTCCCCTTGGCTGCAGCTCTGGTTGCTGGAGGATGCTCTCATGCTTGGCTGTCGATGGATTCTCCTTACACAGCTCCTGGATGCCTCTTCCAAGCTCACCCTAAAATGGGTGCTGCTTTTCCTCCCCAGGCTTTGTAACTCCACCCTCTGAGAGTTTTCAACATCACATGAATCTAGAAATGCAGTCCTTTTTAGCTATGCTTAGGAAACAGCGGACTCTTCTGGCCAATAGCATAATGTCATTACACGAATACAATGTTCACAAAATGAGTGCTGTTTCCCCATCTCACACTTTTGTGAGTGCAGTTCTTGGTATTGCAGCTCAGAATTATTCACTTCTATGAGGCTGAGCTGCTCTTAGGCCATGTGACCGATTAACATGTTGTCACTTGACCTAGTAAAGCTGCGAGAAGGCCACAGTGCTACTGCGAGAGCCGCTGCCTTCTCAAGCAGCTGATCAGCGTGGGTCCTGAGTGTCAGACCCCCACTGATCAGAAACTGATAACCTATCCAGAGGATTGCAATCAGTACTTAAGTCTTGGAAAACCCCTTTAACTAATGATAACCTATTTTTACATACGGCCATCAATATTAGGTTGGCAACTCCCCTACTGATCAGCCAGCTGTTTCATAAGATGTGGCACTGGAACTGCTAACACTGTACACCGCATATGGTTACTGCAGCTCTGCTCCCATTTATTGCATGAGACCCCCTTTAGAACTAATACACAAAATGTTAATCAGCTCACCCGTAGCTAGCAAGAGACGTGCATGGAGCTCCTGGACCAGTGTTGGAGCAAAACCCCTACTTCTATGACCTGCTGGGGTCCAAATCAGGTACTTCCGAGTACTCGGAAGAGATAAACGACACAGACTCAAGGTTGTATCAGAATAATCTCTTGACTTTATTGAGAGGATACAGATAAACTTATACCCAGTTTCTAGGACTCAAGCGAACACAGCTCTCCTCACTTATGTAAGCATCGCGTGATTAACAATAATAACATATCATTTTTGGTATTTATAAATCAAGCACATTTAATTACAAAAAGCTTTATTTTATCCTTGAGTTATTCATCCTTGAGAAGTATCTAGAACCAGTTGTATTCCCAGAACATCAGATACACATAGTTCTGAGAACTAAAAAGTAACATAAATTTTGTTTGTCACAGTTCAGCAATTCTCCATTCTGACCTCAAATAAACCAGCTTATTAAATGGAATCCAGTATCCAAAATGAAGGTGCAATCCCACACAACCAAGAAACTTGCAATAGGAAAAAAAATCCTCCAATCCTCCTGTCATCCGCTGTTAAAATCCAAGTTTTATTCAGTATATATTAAAAGTGCAGGAACACGAGCCATAACAGGTTGACGTGTTTCGACATCAAGTCCTAGTCATAACCTACTGTTCTACTGATTCACCTTCCTATGTCCCTCATGACACATGCACTCACATGTGTGTGTAGAATTAATCCATCCAATCCATGTCATATACAAACTTAAAACCATGTATATCACAGCAAAAAAGGAAGATGAAAAATACAGATGCGGGAATAGGAGCATTCATTCAATATTCAAATATCAAATCATGTCTGTGATTTAGTCCCTTTGGAATTCTGCTGTGTGACATACAAATCCAGTAGGATACCTTTCTATGTAAGTCACCTCCCTTGCAGGGGTTAAAAACTCTTTCAATGCCTGTAACTTCCAATCTGGCCACATTACCCTGGTGTACATCCCTAAAGTGTTAGCATGGAGATGTTCACCACTTTTTCATTAATCACATCAGATAAATGTTTTCTCCTACGTGTTTTCAGACTATTCGTGGTGCGCCCTACATACTGGAGGTTACACTCCTTGCATCTGGCTACATAAACCACATTGGCTGTGTTATAGGTAATATATGGTTTTATCCGATAACTGTCGCCAGTAACACTAGAGACTACTGCATTACCTGTCTTCATGTATGAACACAGCCTACCCTTAGAATGTCCACACCTAAAACCAAGTCTGCAGTTGTCAGTGAATAGACTTGAAGGTAATTTAGAACCTAATGTCGGTGCTCGCCTGCTCACTAATTTTAATGCCAGGGTCTAAAATAGCTTTTCATTTCTCATCCTGAAAAAGGATAGGAAGATATCTGTGTACAATTTTTGATACAGTTACATAGTTAATACGGTTGAAAAAAGACATAAGTCCATCAAGTTCAACCAAGGGCTAGGTGGGGACACGAATCCCAGAAGGAAGTGAGACTCTACACGTTTTCAGAAGCATTAATGTAATTTACTTTTAAGAATTCATCTGAACCCTTTTTAGAACTGTCCACTGTTCCTGCTGTGACCACATCCTGAGGAAGTCTCTTCCACAGATTCACAGTTTTTACAGTAAAGAAGCTTTGATGCTTCTGGAGACTGAATATCTACGTAAGTGCCTTTTCAAGCATGACAGACCTAAATGATGTGGAATGGAGGGATATAAAGCCACCACATCACACGTGGCCCATTTACAGTATACTTCCCCCTCCATTGCAATCTGCTTACCATATCAAGCATGCGTTTTGTGTCCCTGATATAGCTAGGGATTTTCTGTACTAGAGGCTGAAGAAAATGGTCCACCCTGTCTCCCAATCGTTCCCCCAATCGCCCTATATCTGCCACTACAGGCCTTAGCAGCGGCGGCAGAAAAACACGTTTGTGAACCTTGGGGAACGAGTGGAAGACTGGGGTGACAAATAGATAATCTTTCTTAATCTTGGATTTTTATGTCAGACAGCAGAATTCCAAAGGGATTAAATCACAGACATGATTTGATATTTGAATATTGAATGGATGCTCCTATTCCCGCATCTGCAGTGGCGTAGCGTGGGTTGCCAGCACCCGGGGCAAGCCAAGTATTGCGCCTCCCCCAACCTGTGGCCACGCCCCCTTTACAGATAATGTAGTAGATGTCACTTGCAGTTCTATGTAACACCATAGATAACACAGTGATAACTCTCTGAGTACAAATAATGTAGAAGATGGGTGTGAGGCCCCAGAATTCAGAACAAGCACAGAAGCATGGGGCCGGACTGAGGCAGTGTGGGCCAAATTCTATATCCCCCATCCCCCCAAACCCTACCGGGAAACAGATATTTGGATGGTGTGGGGTTTCGCTCTGGTAGACAAGATTAGTGGACGCAGTATAGAGGCACCCAGATCCCAACACAGAGCCCTGGCTTCTGAGCCCAGCTGCCTATTTGAGGATAGCCAGGTGATGCCAAAACCAGGACCGGCACTTAAAATCTGGTCCGGTATTTGACCTCACCTGGCTGTAAATCAGCCCAGCAATACATGCTGGGAGGAAAATACCTGCCTTGCCAGAGAAAACCGCTCACTGTGTCACAATGGACATTACATAAATTGCTAAGAAATATATAGAAGAATACAGCAGCACATACCTCTTACATCCAGTGACAGCTCCTGTGATGTAGACTTTCCTTAATGTCTTCATTCGGAGATTAGACCACCATGACACCTTCTTTCAGCCGTGTCTCGTCTCTGCAGAGTTTCACAGAAATGTTTTTTAGATTCCTCACTTTACTATCATCCTCCCCTTCCTGGTGCCTAAACACTGTCATCCTGCTGCTACCTCCAATACTGAGCTAGTTCCATTCAAATAGTCCCCCATAATAACATTCTCCCAAACTGTCCTTAATGGTAATAGTGTTCCCTAAAGCAGGGTTCCTCAACTTCAATCCTCAGGGACCACCTGCCGGTCATGTGTTCAGGATTTCCTTAGTATTGAGCAGACGATACAATTAGTGTCAGTGCATCAGGACTTACCACGGGTATTCATTCTGTGGGATACTCTCAAATCATGACCGGTAGGTTGGCCCTGAGGACTGGACTTAAGGAACACTGCCCCACAATACCTCCAATAGCATCCCCATTAATATATGCTCAATAATAATGCCCCCAGCAGTAACAAGGGCCCTCTATAAGATACCCCTATAAGAGCCTGCAATAGTGATAGTCTCCTATAGTGTCTGCAGTAGTTATAATACCTCCTATAGTGGACCCGCTGCAGTGCCCCATGTAGTTACAATGACCCTCTGTAGTGCCACTAGATAAAAGACCTCCCCTTCCCCCCGTAGTGCCCATATGTATAATGCCCTCGGTATTATTTTAATATTTAATGGCCCCTCTGTATTATTATTTTTATTAATATTATAATGGCCCCCGATGTATTATTATTGTAATAATGACCCCCTCTGTAGAATTATTGTAATAATATGGCCTGGGCGTTTGGGGGGCATTATAGATCTTGGATAACCCCTTTAATTATGTGCACATGTGAGTTCCCATGTCATGAGGGGCTTACTTGGTCTTTTAAAGGAAGGTGAATCAGTAGAACAGTAAATTATGACTAAGACTTGATGTCGAAACGCATCAACCTGTTATGGCTTGTGTTCCTATACTTTTAATGTATACCAAAAAAAACTTGGATTTTAACAGCAGACGACAGTAGTGGAGGATTTTTTTTCCTACCCTTTTAGAACGGATATGGATAACCTACCATACGAATGGATTGTCAGTATTTACGGATACAGCAGAGTTGACAGTCACACTTGGTAAGTTATCACATGTAGTTACCGCGTTATGACTGTGACTGTTTTTGAACCCTGCTACATATGTAAGTCCTGGAAAACCCATTAAGACTGGGGTCTCATGTAAGACTCTTGTAACCACCAAGCTTGTTGCCCCACAAGAATTTAGTAAAACAACAGTTTCCAAGTTATCACTATTTCTACCCAATTCCTTCAGCCACCCTTGGTGGAAAGCCACATATGTCACTTATTAGCCCAAAAGATCCTGAGTAAGGTCTGACCTCCATAAATATTGGTGCAGTCATCAGGATACAGTTCCGAGGATGGGTATAGAAGACTGTTCGGAGGGAAGAATATACAGGGACATTGTAGTGTCTGAAGTTGTCGCATGGCTTTGATTGCAATGCACATCTCCAGTCAGACACGGAAAGAGTGACAACCAAACAGTAGAAAAAAGGTTGAAGACTGCTCTGTGGAAGTGTAGCTGAAAAACCATCCGAGTTGGCTGTACACTGCCGGTCAGGAGAACGGAAAGGCTGAACGCTGATGTGAACTCAGCCTAAGGGCTCATGTACACGAACATATTTTTATTCCGTGTCCGTTTCGGGGTTTTTTGCGGACCGTATACAGAACCATTCATTTCAATGGGTCCACACAAAAAACAGAAGGTACTCCGTGTGCATTCCATTTCCGTATCGCAAAAAAATAGAACATGTCCTATTATTGTCCGCATTACAGACAAGGATAGGACTGTTCTATTAGGGGGCCAGCTGTTCCGTTCCACAAAATACGGAATGCACACGAATGTCATCGATATTTTTTGCAGATCCGTTTTTGCGGACCACAAAATACATACGGTCATGTGCATGAGGCCTAACCATGAGTCTTTGAACTATTGTGGAAAATGTGACCGCTCAGCCAGTCAATGAGGGCAGAAACAACTAGTCACACACTGGGAAAAAATTTTTTAATCAAATCTTTTTATTTGAAATCAGTTTTTCACTTTTCATATGGACATAGAAAAAAACACATAGAAAACCCTGTGAGCCTCACTTACCGCTATATCAGGGAAGTCAGCAAGCACTTTTTCCCATTGGTCTCCCTTCAATTCTGGTATATCTTTTTCCCATTTTTCAAACAGTTGCAATGTATTTTTTTTATGTAAGGCTTCCATTAGGCTGAGATAATGCAGCGATATCACTCCCCCCGAGCCACCCCCAGTAGCCGTGAGGTCTATGATCAGGTGCTTCTGGGCAGGCAACAGCTTCTCCCGCCGCTCCTGCACTTGTATGGCATGTCTCACTTGCAAATATACATAGAAAAGAGCTTTAGGCAGGCTAAACTACTGTTGCAAAGTAATACATTCCTTAAGGGAAGTGCCTTCGAATAACCAACATAGTCTGTCCAGACCAAATTTCCTCCATGTCCTAGCGCTGGAGACCTTGTTAAGTTCATCATACATAATATTCAGCCATATTGAAGTAAATTTCGTATACCCCGTGATACCTGCCATTTTCCTAGTCTTCCACCACACCATATGCATCATACCCAACATCCCGTATCTTCTCCCTACTTCCTTAAAAGTGCCATCCTCTAGCCCTGACAGGAGGCATCCCCTGTTGAGCAAGTGTTTTACTATCCTACCTGTCTTATTAACCTGTTCCTGCTCACCCCAACCCCTCATGTGCTGCATTTGGGCTGCCAAATAGTAAACCAAGGGATCAGGGACACTCAGTCCTCCCTGAGTCTTAGGTCTACACAGGGTACTCAGTTTTACACGAGGAATCCCCTTCTTCCAAATTAGGTCCCTAAAGATTGCATTAACAGTGTAGAACACATTCAATGGGATCCACATGGGAGCGTTATGCAGCACATAGAGAAGCTGGGGCATAAGAATCATTTTAAGGCTACTTTCATACTAGCGTTCTGCTGTCCGCTCGTGAGCTCCGTTTGAAGGAGCTCACGAGCGGAGCAGAACGCTTCCGTCCAGCCCTGATGCAGTCTGAATGGATGCGGATCCGCTCAGACTGCATCAGTCTGGCGGCGTTCAGCCTCCGCTCCGCTCGCCTCCGCACGGCCAGGCGGACAGCTGAACGCTGCTTGCAGCGTTCAGCTGTCCGCCTGGCCGTGCGGAGGCGTGCGAATCTGTCCAGACTTACAATGTAAGTCAATGGGAACGGATCCGCTTGAAGATGACACCATATGGCTCAATCTTCAAGCGGATCCGTCCCCCATTGACTTTACATTGAAAGTCTGAACGGATCCGCTCAGGCTACTTTCGCACTTAGAAATTTTTCTAAGTTATTAATGCAGACGGATCCGTACTGAACGGAGCCTCCGTCTGCATTAATATGATCGGATCCGTTCAGAACGGATCCGATCAAGCGCTAGTGTGAAAGTAGCCTAAGCAGGTTTGTTCGGCCAACAATAGATAGAGGTAACTTAGACCATGACTGTACTTTCTTCCTGAACTTATCCAGTAACGGCATCACGTTCAGGTCTATAAAGTCCCCACTATTTCTGGAGATTTGTATCCCCAAATATTTGAAATTCGACACGATCTGTAGCCCTCCGGTCATGACAGGATCTACCGAACCATCCCCAGCCAGCGGTATCAGAATCGATTTTGTCCAGTTTATTCGTAGGCCCGATATGCGTCCATAACTGTTAATAATCTCCATTGCAGCTGGCAGGGATGTCTCCCAGTCATCTAAAAACATAAGCAGATCATCTTCGTATAAAGCTACTTTTTTCGGTTACCGACCCATATCGAAATCCCTTAACCTCCGTGGATGAACGTATGGCCTCCGCCAGGGGCTCTATTGCCATCGCAAACAATAACGTCGACAACGGGCAACCCTGTCGGGTACCCCTCTGCAGTTTAAATGAGTCAGAGATGTATCCGTTCACCTGTATTCTGGCCGTAGGACACGCGTACAGCATCTTGACCCAATCAATAAAGACCGATCCCACCCCCATCTTTTCCAATACCAGGAACAAGTACTGCCATTCCACGCTGTCGAATGCTTTGGCCGCGTCAAGAGACGCGACCGCCGCATTCAAGGCGTGAACCTGGCCCACCTGGACATTTAAGTGTAGTCTCCTGATATTTACCGCGGTCAACATGTTTGGCATAAATCCTGCTTGGTCCTTGTTTATAAGTGAGGCAATGACTGAGTTAAGTCGATTAGCCAATATCTTAGCCAGCAACGTGACATCCGCCTGCAACAATGAGATGGGCCTATATGATTCTGCCTCCATCGGATCCTTACACGGTTTGGGTATAACAACTATTATCGCCTCATTCATTGTGTCAGGCAGCTTCCCCAGCAGCCGGGCTTCATTAAATACTTCCAGTAACTGGGGCAATAGGACTGGGGCAAATTGTTTATAAATTTCAGCAGGCAGGCCATCACTCCCTGGGGCCTTATTGTTAGCCATATCTCCCAGCGCTATTTCCAACTCTTTCAAAGTAAAAGGGCTGTCTAGGAGTGCTCGCAGATCCTGATCTAGAGTGGGCATTCGTAGGGGATGGAGGAAATTTTTTATGTCAGTTTTCGTGGCTACAGTTTTAGAAGAATATAGGTTCTGATAAAACCCTGACAATACCTGGGATATTTTTTCAGTGGTTACTTGCACCGTACCATCCGTGTCACGCAGCGCCACCAAGTAGACTTCTGTTGCGCCCTAGTAATCAGAGCCAACAACCTGCCCGCCTTTTCCCCTTCCTCATAATACATTTGCTTCAAGAAAAACCGTCTATTACGGGCATTACGGAGTAACCGGTCATCCAACTGTTGCTGCGCCTCCCTCCACTGAGATTCATGTTCTGGTATAGGGTTTTCTACATAACTGTTCTCTGCTGCCTCTACCGCCAATAGCAACTTTCTGGTTAGGGCACTATTCTCCTTTTTCCGACCACCCCCCGCAGGAATGCCTTCATTGTATCCCACACTACTGTTCTACCGGGCGGCTGATGGGAGATTATGTTAAAAAAAACTCATTTAAAGCTTCCCTGACATCTGACAGATCAACCAGGAGATTCAGCCAATAAGGGTTGAACTTCCATAGGTTGGATCTGCGCGACACGGATGGCAACATCTGAAAGGTCGCCACAATCAGTGAATGATCAGAAATTTGTCTTGGCAAGTATCTAATATCATCTAGCAAATAACCCATTTCTTCATGAAATGAATTCTGGACAAGGAACCATACGTGGTGGAGCGACAGGAGAACTGCTTGGTGTCAGGGTACCTCAACCTCCAGAAGTCCAGAATGGATGCTTCCTGAAGTAATCTGCCGAAGGGAGTGAGATCGCTGTTGACAACCTGTGGAGAAGCATGAAATTTATCTAGTGACAAGCAGGGTACATTGTTAAAATCGCCTAACACTATTGTAGGCACATTAGGCCTTTCTCCTATTAAAGCTACTGATAATACTTTCATCACCTGGGAGGAATACGGTGGGGGAATGTAGACTCCAATGATTACGCACTCCACGGAGTATAGGGAGCCATGCAAATGCACATACCTGCCCAGGGGCGGACTGAGAACCCTCAGGGCCCCCGAGCAAGATAAATCAAGGGCCCCCTTACAGGCCCCACCCATGTTCTGCTGCAAGCCCCACCCTTGTCCCACCTCCATGCCCCGCCTCCAGCCACACCCTACACAATCTTTAATAAGATTTCAAAGTTAAAGTGACACAAAAGGCACCCAGACCACTTCAGCTCATTGAAGTGGTCTGGGTACAGTGTCCCTTTTGCAAATCGAGCGGCAGATACATAAATGAAAAAAGGAAACTAAAACAAGGAATTACAACATTAAAAACAAAAGAAGGAAGTTATATGGAAGAAGATAAAGAACTAGCTGACTGCCTCAATGAATACTTCTGTTCAGTCTTTACGAAGGAAAATGAAGGAAAAGGACCTCAGTTAGGAAAGAAGACAAATGAATCTTTTGATGCATGTGTCATTACAGAGGAAAAGGTTCTAAGTCAGCTGTCTAAAATCAGTACAAATAAGTCACAGGGGCCTGATGGGATACACCTAAAGCTATTAAAAGAGCTCAGCGGTGAACTAGCAAAACCATTAACAGATTTATTTAACCAATCACTGGCAACAGGAGTCGTCCCAGAAGATTGGAAATTAGCAAATGTTGTGCCCATTCACAAGAACGGTAGTAAGGAGGAATCGGGCAACTATAGGCCAGTAAGCCTGACATCAATAGTGGGGAAATTTATGGAAACCATACTTAAGGAGAGGATTGTGGAACATCTAAAATCCCATGGATTGAAAGATGAAAAACAGCATGGGTTTACTTCAGGGAGATCATGTCAAACTAATCTTATTGATTTTTTTGATTGGGTGACTAAAACAATAGATGTAGGAGGTGCAGTAGACATCGCTTATCTAGACTTCAGTAAGGCTTTCAATACTGTCCTACACAGAAGGCTTATCAATAAATTGCAGTCTTTGGGCTTGGACTCCCATATTGTTGAATGGATTAGGCAGTGGCTGAGGGACAGGCAACAGAGGGTTGTAGTCAATGGAGTATATTCAGACCAAGGTCTTGTTACCAGTGGGGTACCTCAGGGATCTGTTCTGGGACCCATATTGTTTAATATCTTTATCAGCGAAATTGCAGAAGGCCTCGATGGTAAGGTGTGTCTTTTGGCTGATGACACAAAGATTTGTAACAGGGTTGATGTTCCTGGAGGGATACACCAAATGGAAAAGGATTTAGGAAAACAAGAGGAATGGTCAAAAATCTGGCAACTAAAATTTAATGTGGATAAGTGCAAAATAATGCACCTGGGGCGTAAAAACCCAAGAGCAGAATATGAAATCAGTGATACAGTCCTAACCTCAGTATCTGAGGAAAGGGATTTAGGGGTCATTATTTAAGAAGACTTAAAGGTAGGCAGACAATGTCATAGAGCAGCAGGAAATGCTAGCAGAATGCTTGGGTGTATAGGGAGAGGCATTGCCAGTAGAAAGAGGGAGGCGCTCATGCCGCTCTACAGAGCACTAGTGAGACCTCATTTGGAGTATTGTGCACAGTACTGGAGACCATATCTCCAGAAGGATATTGATACTTTGGAGAGAGTTCAGAGAAGAGCTACTAAACTGGTACATGGATTGCAGGATAAAACTTACCAGGAAAGATTAAAGGACCCTAACATGTATAGCTTGGAAGAAAGACGAGACAGAGGGGATATGATAGAAACTTTTAAATACATAAAGGGAATCAACAAGGTAAAAGAGGAATGAATATTTAAAAAAAGAAAAACTCCTACAAGAGGACATAGTTTTAAATTAGCGGGGCAAAGGTTTAAAAGTAATATCAGGAAGTATTACATTACTTTACTGAGAGAGTAGCGGATGCATGGAATAGCCTTCCTGCAGAAGTGGTAGCTGAAAATTCAGTGGAGGAGTTTAAGCATGCATGGGATAGGCATAAGGCCATCCTTCATATAAGATAGGGCCAGGGGCTACCCATAGTACTTAGTATATTGGGCAGACTAGATGGGCCAAATGGTTCTTATCTGCCGACACATTCTATGTTTCTAGAGAAACTGCATTGTTTACGTTCCAGCAATAAGTCAGCCTCTAGTACTGGCTTCCTGAGGGCTTCCTGGATTCAAACAGACCTTTGGTCTGGTATCTGACGCTGGACGTCCTCACACCCTGCATGATGACTTCCAGGGTCAAATTTTTCCCCATAGGAAAGCATTGATTCAATGCTCTCGTATGGGGTGATCTAATCTCAGCGTCCATTAGTGAGCCTCTGTTAGAAGCAGTGTGGGCATAACTACTGTGAAGGGGGCACATATCTGGGCATAACTACTGTGAAGGGGGCACATATCTGGGCATAACTACTGTGAAGGGGGCACATATCTGGGCATAACTACTGTGAAGGGGGCACATGTCTGGGCATAACTACTGTGAAGGGGGCACATGTCTGGGCATAACTACTGTGAAGGGGGCACATGTCTGGGCATAACTACTGTGAAAGGGGGGGGGGAGGCCCTTCACAGTAGTTATTAATCCCTTTCAGCAGTCTCCCCTTCAGTGAATGAGGGACTGCTGAAAGGGGTTAATATCTACTGTAAAGGGCCTAGCCGTCTGGGCAACCCCACAGATCATCCCCCCACCCACCTTGTACTTGTTCCACTGATCCGCTACTTGCGGGCTACATGGGCACTTCGGTGCGCAATCCCATCCTATGGAGCGTGATCCCGCGAGACCCGTGACCTACAGCGGCAGGTCTTGCGGGATCACGCGCTGCAGGACGGGATTGCCCACCAAAGTGACTCAACTCATTCCCGCGCAGCCCACAAGTAGCGGAACAATTACAAGAGGGGTGGGGAATAGCCAAATAAAAAAATATTTTGAACCAAAAGGTGTTATGGGGGCTCTGTAGATGGCACTGTTGTGGGGGGATCTGTGGATGGCACTGTTGTGGGGGGATCTGTGGATGACACTGTCATGGGGGGATCTGTGGATGGCACAGTCATGGGGGGATCTGTGGATGGCACTGTCATGGGGGGATCTGTGGATGGCACTGTCATGGGGGGATCTGTGGATGGCACTGTCATGGGGGGATCTGTGGATGACACACTGTTATGGGGGGATCTGTGGATGACACACTGTTATGGGGGCTCTGTGGATGACACACTGTTATGACGCCAAAGTCCTGGCAGCCATGGTAAAGTGAAGCGGGGAGCGGGGGAGCAGCATACCTACCATCCGTGCGGCTCCCGGGGCGCTCCAGAGTGACGTCAGGGCGCCCCAAGCGCATGGATCACGTGATCGCATGGCACGTCATCCATGCGCATGGGGCGCTCTGACGTCATTCTGGAGCGCCCCGGGAGCCGCGCGGACTGTAAGTATACCGCTCCCCCGCTCCCCACTACTACTATGGCAACCAGGACTTTAATAGCGTCCTGGCTGCCATAGTAACACTGAATGCATTTTGAAGACGGATCCGTCTTCAAATGCTTTCAGTACACTTGCGTTTTTCCGGATCCGGTGTGTAATTCCGGCAAGTGGCGTACACGCCGGATCCGGACAACGCAAGTGTGAAAGAGGCCTGTATTGACAGTATTATGTCTATATCGTGGAAAATAGTTTTAAGGAAATGAAATAAAGATTTAAAATTTTATATTAGTCAGCACTTCAAGTTAGACGTAATGTAAAACTATCTCCCACGATATAGACATAATACTGTCAAGTAAACGGAACACCGGCACCTGGTGTTGTAATGGAAGCGGGGCCCGGTGCAGTCACTGTATTCTATTACATCGGGCCCCGCTCACTGTAATACTAATATTCCTATGTGAACAACTTGAAATCCTCTGCGATCCTCTCCCTCTCTGTACTCACAAACTCAGTAGCAGGCCGGGCGGCAGCGCAACTCACTGACGTCACGCGCCTGCTCCTCCCACTTTATGAATGAAGCAGGCGGAGCAGGCGCGTGACGTCAGTGAGTTGCGCTGCCGCCCGGCCTGCTACTGAGTTTTAGAGATGGGAAGTTCGGATCTTTTTCATGAATCGGATCTTCGGTTCACTTCCTGAGCTGGCAGAAGCAAGTGAACTGAAGATCAATGCGCATGCTCAGCTCATCGAAACTTCAGTTCACTTGCTTAGTCGGCTCTCAAGTGAACCGAAGGTCAGGAGGGACTCGCTCCTGGCAAACACAGCTCTGCTGCAGTGGAGCAGACTGATGTAATTACACTCTATAGTTATTGCAGGGATTTAGATAATGGTCTAAGAGTTTATTAGTTAAAAGAATCAAATGAGTCAGAGCTTTGATTCTTTGAGTTAAAATAATCCTGTCACCGAGTCCCTGCCAGGCTTCCTGCTCTGCTACATTGCTGTAAGCACCCTGTACACACACAGCTCTGCTACATTGCTGCAAGCACCCTGTACACACACAGCTCTGCTACATTGCTGCAAGCACCCTGTACACACACAGCTCTGCTACATCGCTGGGAGACAGGGAGCCGCAGAGCAGGAAGCTGGCAGGGACTCGGTGACAGGTCTCTGACTCATTCCATTCTTTTAACTAATAAACTCAGACGATTCTCTGAGTCCCTGCGACTCCCCCTGTGCTGTGAGTCAGTGCTGGACTGCTGGCTGCCTCTGATTGGTTGGACGGCAGGGAGAGGCGGGGCTAGCTTCCACTGTCGGCTCCTATTACACTGCCTGCTGCTGCCTCTATGCTAGTTTGTGAGTACAGAGAGGGAGAGGATCGAAGGGGATTTCAAGTTGTTCACATAGGAATATTACTATTACAGTGAGCGGGGCCCGGTGTTTTGTTATTCTGGGGCGGGCCCCCATCCCGGCCGGGCCCTCGGACCATGTCCGAAGTGCCCGACCGGTCAGTCCGCCCCTGTACCTGCCCTCTCTGTCAATATTCTGGGAGAAACATGAAAATGCAATAGACCTGTGCACTAAGATGCTCACACCCGTGCATAGGCAGAATAGGTGGCATGGAAGCAGTGACCAGCCCATCTCGGCGTGAGAATGCTAGTTTGGTCCGGTAGCAAATGAGTCTCCTGGAGACAGCAAATCAGGGGCTGATTCTTCACCATACCATCTAGCACTGCCCGTCTCTTGTTGGCTTCCTTAATCCCCCTAACATTCAAACTGAAAAAAGTCACCCTACTAGCCATTGAACCAAAGCGACCGTCTGTAAGTAAGGCGGATCCGAGTCTGACCTAACCCATCAACATGCCTCAGCTGCATTTCCTGTCCCACTAGTATAGTGGGTGAGTGACTATTCCTGCACAGCCTGGCTTCTAAGCTAACACCAGCCCCCAACATTAGAACAAAGACAAAAGAAACAAAAACAGGACAAGAAAAAAGAGACACAAAAAACAGTCCTGCACTTAAGTAGTCTAGGACAAGGTCACCGGTGTGTCGGATAGGTCCCTGCACTTTCTCCCAAAGGGACTGCAGGTTCAAAGAGTTAACCGTGTCAGAACCACCAGCTCCTCGGTACAGGTGAGACCTCTAGTGGCGAGGCGTGGCTTAGTCTGGTTATCAAAGCTATGCACTGCCCACCGAAGTATACAATACACTTGCTTCCTGCTCCTCGCATCATCTCTTCAATAAACCTCCTAATACTTAACGAACCCATTATATAAGTGGTGTTCACAAATCACGTTAGCATAAAACTATTAGAACAGTAAACATCTGATAACCCTGCACACATGACTGCCGCGTCTCATAGACACAGTATCTCATACGCTCCATACATTCAGTCATACACACTGATCTACAGTAATCGCCCTTCAACCATCCCCCGCCTGTGGATCAGCATTCCTCAAGCGATTTTCATGACTGTCCACCCATCGGAGAGCCTCCTTACGATCTTCATAGAAATTGGTTCTGCCTAAAGCGACTAGACGTAGCCGCGCTGGAAACATCGAGTAGGGGATATTCAGGCCGCGCAGCCGCCTCTTTATGTCCAGGAACCGCGACCTCCGCTTCTGGACCTCCATAGAGTAATCCGGAAACAGCGACACCCTTTGACCGCCAATGGAAAGATCAGGTTGTTCGCGAGCTTTTCGCAGGAGTATATCTCTATCTTTGTAATGCAGAATCTTCATAAGAACCGGTCTCGATGGAGCGCCTGGTGGTAACGGCCTAGTAGGAACCCTATGGGCCCTTTCGACAGCAAAGAGAGGGGTCAAAGTCTCCTTCCCAAAGGTATCTCTCGCCCATGCTTCGAAATAATCAGTCGGGTTAGACCCTTCAACCTTCTCCGGCACTCCCACTATGCGAACATTATTCCTCCGCGAACGATTTTCAAGATCGTCCTGTTTAGCCATTAAAAGAGCAATTTTCTGTGTATGATCAGCAGAGGCTCTCTTGAGGGAGGGTACAACATCTTCAATTTCCCCCACTCGGCCTTCCAGGGCCGTTGTGCGGTCTGCCAAGCGTTTTAGGTCATGGCGCACTATAGACACATCTTCCTTTATGCATCCTCAGGGCAGTCAATGATTTTCCACATTGAGTGATAGCTTTCAGCATATCTTTTAGAGTAGGCTCCTCTATATCTGACTCCATATTGTCCGTGCCATCCGATTCTGCACACGATCGCAGCGCTTCATACCTGTTAGAGCTGCGGGGAGATAAATCGTGCTCCCTATCCTCCACACCCTCACGATCAGGGTCGGGATGAGACGATGGCCTGTCTTGCTTCCCGCTTGTTTCAGGTAAGTCCAGGGGTTCTATTGTGTGCGCAAATCTCCCCAGTTTGGCAGCCGCTTCCTGCTGGATATCTTTCGCGCGGTCACTGCGCCACGGTGTGTCAGGCCCGGCGCCATCTTGCATCTCCCTGCATGGACCTTTAGAGTCCCTCTTCGGGCCCATCGCAGCTCACAAACAGCCGGAAAAGTCTCAAACTTGAGCGGGCAGACGTCAGCAGCACCAAGGCTTTAACTTAGGCGAGTTAAGGTCAGATTTAGGGGCTTCTATACAGGATAAACTGACGAGATGGTGCGGGAGCTCTGCTTAGCACGTCTGCTCACATCCTCCGCTAGCCACGCCCCCTCCACGCACTGTGTGTAACAAGATGGCACCTCCACTGTGTGGTGCACTGCAAATATCTGGGGCACTGTGTATCTGGCATAATTATGTTTAGGGGCACTAATCTACCATCATTGTTTTCAGGGGTGCTGTCTATGTGGCACTATTTATGATGCTATTATTAAGTATAGTATTTGGAGGCACTGGGCCACATAGCGGGTACAGTAACAAAGGCAGATGTGTCCTGCTCTCTTATCTATACATCAAAACTTTAGCTCGTATTCAAATTATAGGATTAATATATCTAAAAGTGCGGTGATTAATATATCTCTAGACACTCTATTGCTACTTCAAAATCCTTTCACCTGGCAGCACCATGCCTTCAAATACCTAGATGACAGTTACAGACTGAATTATGAGCCATTAGTACAATGTATTAAGGGAGGCCTCACAAAGTGGGACAGAAGAGGCTTCTTGTGGCTGAAAAAGGTTAACATATTAAAAATGAATATCCTCCCATGTCTGCTCTACTGCCTTCAAACTATCCTTATATCCTTACTCAAGACATTTTTTCCTCAACCTCTCTAGGTTGTTTTCTTCTTTTATTTGGGTGTCTATCTTCTAGAGTTGTAAAATCAACTTTGATCAGGAGAAAACAACAAGGAGGCCTGGGCCTCCCAGATTGTTGTTCCTATTTCATAACTGCAATAGCTAGGGTGCTGGACTGGTTCCACCATGTGAAGTCTAAGCTGTGGGTGAGATTAGAAGCCATTCTTTTCCCAATTCCTTTAATGGCTATCCTTTGGCTTCGTAATCCAACATGGATGTCAACTCGTCTGGTGGGCCTTCTGTTTATTGCCAAAAGCCTGGTGAACATCTGTAATAATTCACCAAAGATGGTCCACTCACTCCTGTCTTAGGTAACATTGACTTCCTCCCTCACATTTAATAGAAATAAGGCCTCACCTTTCCATAAAATACTGCGTAGTGCCACCCTTCTGTTGTAAGAACGCTTAATACCAGATGCCTTAATACCTCATGCACATCTAAGACATTTTTTGAGTACCAACAGCTGAAAACTTTCTACACAGTGAATAGATCTTCACTTAACCTGCATAGGTCATTGAACC